>NC_088251.1:36280000-36611666 GCF_036013445.1 Caloenas nicobarica | reverse complement strand
GCCCTGTGCAGACCGTCTGTTAGGGATGCACAAGTCATTGCTGCCCAGCCAAAATGTGCTGCTGCAACAAGCAAGTTCTAGTAACAAGTTCGTACAAAAAAATAAGAAGTATTCAGTGTCGTGGTTTCTCACACACGCAGAATCTCTCCCTTTAAGAACGTAACTCAAGGAACGCCATCAAAATAAGTAGCATAAACATCCAGACAAGGTCGCCTCGTGTGAAAAAGAATTCCCAAAATTGTTAAGGTATGCAAGCAGAGTCCTGCAAGATTGAGTAACATATGTGAATAATTTTTCCGTCTTATAATTCTCAGTTAACAGATGAAGAGATATCTCCAAGGAAAGCAATAAAAATTACCCACAGTTTGTTGGGTTTTGGTTGTGGTTTTGTTTGGTTTGGTTTGGTTTTTTTTTTGAGGTGGGCGTGGTGTTTGGGGTTTTTTTGGTTCGTTTGTGGGTTTTTGTTTGTGGGGGGGTTTTTAATTGTTTGTGTGTGTGTGGTTTTTTTTCTTTGTTGTTGTTTTTTGTTTGCTTTTTGGTTTTTTTAAGGGGCAAACATTTGCCAAAGGCTCAGTGGAACATCTGATCAGCATTTTTGCCATGAACACTTTAGATTTGTATGTCTGCTGAACGTCTGGCCAGGTCCTGCCCAGTGCAGTGCATTAGGATTAAGTTTTGTCTCCTTGTTCCAAACTGGGGCATTAGTCTGCAGACTCCTCTACCAAGTCGCAGGAGAAACATGTATTACAAAACGCTTTCTAAAGACGCTCAAATGCAATTAAAACAGATCATCTAATTACTGGACAGGCCAACGGGGAAAACAGAACAAATGCTCGTGTGGACGGAGCGAACGGTGAATACGTTTGCTGTCGTGTCTTAGAAAGAAGCTCAAAACTAGGAAAAGACAGATCACCCAGAACAATGGCTGTACCATGGTCGTGGATGGGACAAGACACCACAGCCCCCCAAATGTTTCGATAGACTGCCTGAGCTTATTGAATCATGTGGCTTCTTAACGAAATTGTTTAGAAACCGCTTACATAGACCTCTCCTTGCAGAAGTGAGTTTGCTTGGACTAACTCCTGCAAGCTCTGGACCTTTGAACTTTCTGCTTTGCTAAGCAAAAAAGGCCTCGGAATCTTCAAGCTGGAAGATCAGGGGAGCTGCGGCCCTCGAGATAAGAGACAGAGATGCTCTAACGGGAGAGTGTTTCGGCTGTTGCCAGGAGCTTATTTTCCTCAGCCGCGGGTGCGAAACAGCAGCTGAAGGTCAGGACTTTGACTGACAGCCGCCTGAGGAAAATGCAGGTGAAGAATGGGGAGACCCCGGACTCTGATTTTGCTGTTGGCTGGAGTGACGCCGGGGTGGGGCGCAGACGAGACTGTGGGGGTAGAATCACAGAACAATTTGGGTCGAAGGGACCTTCACAGCTCATCCCTTGCCCTGAGGAGGGACATCTCCCGTGTGAGGAAAGGCTGAGGAGCTGGGGCTCTTGAACTTGGAGAAGAGGAGACTGAGGGGTGACTCGTTCATGGGGATCAATATGGAAAGGGGGAGTGTCAGGAGGATGGAGCCAGGCTCTCCTCGGTGACAACCAGTGATAGGACAAGGGGCAATGGGTGCAAACTGGAACACAGGAGGTTCCACTTAAATATGAGAAGAAACTTGTTCCCAGTGAGGGTGCCAGAGCCTGGCCCAGGCTGCCCAGGGAGGTTGTGGAGTCTCCTTCTGTGCAGACATTCCAACCCGCCTGGACACCTTCCTGTGTAACCTCATCTGGGTGTTCCTGCTCCGGCGGGGGGATTGGGCTGGATGGGCTTCCGAGGTCCCTTCCAACCCCTGACATTCTGTGATTATTCTGTGATCTTCACCCAGCTCAGGTTGCTCAGAGGCAGAACTGTCCCGGGTTTTTCCGCTGAGGGTCCCTCTCCGGGAGGCACCAGCTCGAGCTGGTGTCTCCTTCTGGAGACACCCATGAAACTTGCTGGAAAGTTCAGCTTTGTGTAACACGCTGGTTTAAACAGACACTGGAGAACGCTGCTCCCTTCTCCCCCTTGATTTTGGAAAGCCGTTCGAAGAGGAAGGCTGACAGCACTCTCAGAGTCAGGAGCTGTGGCCTCTTAGCCCAACATTTTTCTGCCCAAAAAAGTAACAATATTCTGTGTAATGAACCACTAAGATGCGGGACTCAGGGCTTCCCACGGGGCTCCAGACACTGGTCTGAGCCTTATCACAAGCCCAGGCAGGGAAATCCAGGCCTTCCACCTCCTTCTAGTGAATACACCCAGCTGTTTAACCGGTTCAGATGGTGTTCATTAATGCGCACTTGCGGTCTCATGTCGAAATTGCCGTAAAAATCACTAAATATAAAACACGGATTGGAATTAAGGACAGCGCAGGAGTAAAGGGATTAAACCGCAGGGCTCTCAATGCAGGATCGACGGCTGGCGATGTTTTCCTCGTGCATTTTTTTTTGTTAAACGCTGCACCCGCCGGGGAAATCCGTGATTTTTTTGACGGCCGGCCTGGGCAGCGCACCGGGCAGCGCCGCCCTTCCTTCCCCTCCAGGCCGCGGGGGGGCGCTGTGAGCAGCGCACCGGGCAGCGCCGCCCTTCCTTCCCCTCCAGGCCGCGGGGGGGCGCTGTAGCGTCGGGCGGCGTTTCCGGGCCGAGCGCTCCCGGCATGGCGGCGGCGCCGCTACGCGTGTGAGAGGAACGGGCCGGGCGGGCGGGAGGGAGGGATGTGGGGCGGTGGGACCGTGCGGCCGCTGACACGCCGTGTCCCGCCGTGTCCCGCAGGCTGGCGTGCGGAGACGTGGAGGGGCGGCTGGACGCTCTCTTCGGGCGGGTCCGCGCCGTCCAGGGCAAGAGCGGCCTCTTCGATGTAAGGCCGTGGGGGGACCCCGGGGGGACACGGCGGGGGGCCCGGGGGGCTTGGGCGGGGTCGGGCCTCCCTCACTCTGCCCGTGGTACAAGGGGCCTGTGCAGCCCCCTTATCTGGCACTGGAGCCGCGACCTGCGAGGCGGCAGCTGTCCCCCTGTGGTGTTGAACCCCCCCGCCCCGTCACGGTGAAACCCGCCAGCGCCGTTGTGTGTGTGACACCGGGCTCATAAAGCTCTGCGTGGCGCCGCGTCGTGACGGCGCGCCACGCGGGTGGAAAAGCCGGCGGGTGTCGCGGCTCTGGTCGGATGGCTGTTGGCGCTCTCTCCGATGTTTTTTCTAGATGCTTTTGTGCGTCGGGAGTTTCTTCGGCGCCGCTTCAGAGGCGGAATGGGCAGAGTATCGCACAGGGGCCAAGAAAGGTAAGGAAGCGATGTCACTCGTGGGCGATCGCCCGGTTTTGCGACCCACTTTGCTCTCTCGTCGCGGGGTGTTTCTGAACTCAGAAGCCGCAGTTACGTGGTGTACTGTATAACAAGCGGGAGAACTCCACACAGGAGGGAATGATGGGTTTGTTTTAAACCAAAACTCATTTCTGTCAGGCTCTCGGACTCAGAATCACAAAGGTGTGTGTGTCCAAGTGGCCTGCCTGTTTTTTGGGCATGGAGGTCTGTGCCTGGCTCATCTGGCCAGCGCTGTTTGTAGCCGTAGGTAGCGTGTATCCTGCAGCCACAGAGACCAGAAAGCTCTCCGAAGGGGATGGATTTGCCCATTCCTCCGTGGTCCCCATAGCCCTTGTGCTGAAGATGTTTCCCCCAGTTATCCCCCGCTCGTTTGTGCGTCTGCGTGAGCCATCTGGATGAGGATTGTCCCGTTTGCTCCTTGTGGCTGAGGAGGTAGCATGGCGAGGCGTGCTGCCTTGTGCTCCTGTTGCTATGAGAATATAAGGAGAACTGTTACTGGTTTCAACACCGCTGCCCAAGGAAGCTCTCCTGCACGTGCAGGGAGAGCAGGTGTTAAAACAGCAGAGTCTTCCCCACGCTGAAGCATTTTTGCTCATCCTCACTTGAGTTGCCTTTACCCTTCGAACTGTTGAAAAAAATCCATAGCTTAGAACCTCACCTATACACACATAGACACAAATAAGACTCATGTCACTTCATTTTGGTTTTCAGCCACTTGTAGGGATTTCAAACTCTGCAACTGAAAGCAATCTCCTGTATCTTCTGGCTGTGGGAGCTGGAATTTCAAGCAGTTGTAGCTGTAGCAGAGCTGCTGTATGGCTGCTGCTCTCCCTTCTTAAATAGGAAACCACTGCTGGTTTTTATTCCATGACCTGCTGACCAGCTACTGATATGCTGGTCTGCCAGGAAATCTATGGGAGCTGTCTCTGACATCGCTCATTGCTTTTTCTAGCTTTTAGTAGCTTGAAAAGATCTGACTTCGGCTGTTTGGAGAAATGAATTTTTATTGATCACTTAGCCATAGAGAAATTAAAACTGGTACTTCCCATTGCTATTTTTTTATTATATCCACCAGTTCTAGGTAAAGTCATGCAACAATTTCTTCTACCAAGTGAATCAAAAAGCTGATGAACTTGAGCTTTTCCCCTAAAACATCAATGGTTTTCAGTTTTTTGATAGCCATACAAATTTAGATCAGCTTAAACTGAATCTCCTTGTGCTTTGGTGTTTACTTAGCACTGCCCAGGGAAGACCCATGTTTTTATGGCTATGGATTGTTTGGAGCTGATCTTATGTGGGCAGTGGAGCAAGTTGGAGTTAACGCAGAGGTTATTCTCCGCTGGTGCTGTAGCGGGCTTGGGGACTTTTGGATGGTTTCTTGTTCTGTGCTGATCGCTCCTCTGGACGCTGCCAAAGTGTGGTGGGGGGGTCTGTAGGAATGGGTGGGACTCCTCGTAAACGTGGGCTGAACTTGTGCTAGTGTCCTTGAATTGAAGCAGACCGCCCGCTGTGTGGTTTTCTTCCTCAGCTCCAATTCCAACCTACGTGCTTGGCGCTAACGACCAAGAGACCGTGAGCTATTTTCCAGACGTCAGCGGCTGCGAATTAGCTGAGAACATCACTTATTTAGGTAAGGCTGCAGGTGGTTTGTGACAAGAGATGTGCATTTGCCTGGTGGTGCTTTGATTAACAGTTTCTGATCTTCCCACTTCAAAGCCCTTCCTTTTTCTGGAAATTTAAGGTGACATTTCTTATTCTAGGGTTCAGACTAGAGTTGGACTTAATCTTGAAAGGCTGATACAATCTGCTATGTAAAATGTGAAAGAGAACCCTGCTTTTTGGTTGTTTTCTAACGCTGAACTTGCTAACCAAAAGGAGGAGTGTTTGAGAGATCCTGTTCTTGGAGAATATCTAATTCCCATAGCATGCCTGTCTTTGTGTGGGAAAGGTTTCCTACCTGAAGTATGACTTTGCTGTGCTCCGAGGCTGTACTGGAGCAGCAGAGGTAAGAAGTGTCATCTTTAAAGGTAATGAGACTGTAGCAAAGCTAAAAGGAAAAACTAGTTTATTTCTAGAATGCCACCTGGCACGTAAAGGCACTTGCAATTGGCTGGTTTTACTCAGCCTTCATAACCGGCTTTTGCTGTGGATTTTTGGGAAGCAAGATGGCAGCAAGGAGAGAAGACTGGGGCTTGTCTGAGCAGCTGCTTCACCACAGGCAGGGTTTGAGCCATTGCACTAAGACGGGTCTTGACCGCAGTTTACGGGCACAGAAAGCGAGCTGTCTGTAGGGATAGTTTCAGAACTAAGGCAGGATTTCTGAGTTTGGTCCTCAGTCAGGCGACCAAGAGGTTTACTTGCAGTGTCTCCATCTCAAGTGCGTGCCTGTGTATTAACGCAGGCCGTCGAGGTCTTTACAGCGGCACTTCTGGACTGCAGATCGCCTACCTGAGCGGTACCGAGGCCCAGGACGAGCCAGCTCCTGCCTACAGCTTCAGTGCAAAGGATGTGGCAGAATTAAAAACGTCTTTGTTATCAACCCCAAACTTCAAAGGTGTGGATATATTGCTGACGTCCCCCTGGCCCAGAGATGTGGGGACTTTTGGCAACAGTGCGGTAAGTGTTGTTTTCTGCTGGGATGAGTTTCCAGATGGATTTAACACAAGATTGCCTTTCTCCTTGCTGTGGCAATTTGGGCTATTGGGCCACCTCTGAGTGCTTGAGAAAGCTGAGAGTGAAAAAACGGACAGTGGATGTTCTGGTTCTCCTTCCAAATGGGAAGGGGCATTTGTGAAACTTCAACTTCAGGGTGTTTTATCTGTCCCTGCCTGAAAAATCACAGTCAATAGCTTTCACCTCGTCACAAGTGTTCTGAAACAATGCTGCTAGTCTCTGGTGTGGAATGCTGTGCTTTTCAAGTTCTTTAATACCGTTCTTTCTCTCCACTTCAAAACTTTTAAAGTATTTTGGTGTTTATTTCGTTGCATATCAGCCAGCTGTACAAAATGGTCTGGTTCTTCCACTGTCTGGCTTTTGAGGATGTTGTTTTGCCTGTGTTTAGTTTTCTGTTGTTAATGTTCCTCAGCAGAAGTGACTTTCCAGTCATAAATTAAGGCGATCTGAAACTTTCCTGGTGAGCAAGGCCACGGACCATCGCAGAAGTACAATTTTTGCTTCCGCTCAGTATCTTCCGACATGCCAAAACAGATAGAATCTTCAGTCTAAAAGCATGAAGAACCCTCCTTCATCTGTGCCCCTCCTCCAAAAAACCAAAAAAACAAACGACCCCACTATCCTAGGGAGTTGGAGAGAAGCAGGTTGTAGGGATGTTCTGGCTTAAAAAGAAAACTCAGGTCTCAAGAGTTCCCTTGGGGATTCTCTGTAGTAGTTCAGTGTATCATTCCACACTTGGCTTCCTTGGCATGAGTTTTCTGAAAATGTACTCGCTTGGGTTAACAGCGGAGTATATTAATAGTGCTTGTATTCAAACATGCATCTAGTTGGAGTGTGTGCTTTAGACCCGAGGATTTCAGTCTTGGAGATTCCCTTGTGCACTGAGACCCAGACCCCAAAATCCCGTCAAACAAAGTGGGAAGTTTGAGGAATGAACAATCAGGTCTCTTGCTCTTTGTCACCAGAAGTTTCTCTTCCAGCAAAACTGGTGTGAGGAGCTAGTCTGCATGGATGAGAACTAACTCCCTGGAGTTTTGCTCTGACTTCTCAGGGATGGGAGCGGGATAGAATTACGCTTCCTCAGAGCTTTCTTGTTCGCCTGACTCATGCACTAAAGTTTCGGTGCCCTGGGCATGTGGTCAAAATTTGTCTTGATGACTTTGACATCTGTTGGTGTCTGCCGAACTGGCTCTGTGCTGCCCTGGCTTTGCAAGACCCAGAGGAGGACAATATGACAAACTTGGATTGATGAAACAAGTGGTTGCAAACCCTGTGTACACAGAATACATAAATGAGTAGGCTCTGGTGGCTGATAAGAGATCAAGCCCCTTTGAGGTTTTTTTTCACTTCCAGGCAGTGGTGACCACTACCATCAGTCTCTACATTTCCAGCATGCTGTTCTGTATAAAACTGTTTATTTTCTCTGCAGTCTGACAGTTTGGGGTTTTTTTAAATAAATCTTGGTTTGTATTTCGCAGGGAGAAATTGATACCAAAAAATGTGGCTCCAACTTAGTATCTGATCTAGCTGCAAGTCTCAAACCAAGGTACCACTTTGCCGGGCTGGAGAAGGCCTATTATGAAAGACTTCCTTACAGGTTTGTAAGACCATGTGAAATCCCATTTCTTTTCCAATAGGAGTTCACTTTTTAAAGAACACAGGAGGACAACTTTAAAATAATTTTATTAAGTCATCCAGCCCCAACACAGGGTCAAGATTGTTTCTCAGATCCATCTTATTACTGTAATTCCTGCTGCCTTGAAAACTATGCCATTGCTGACAGCGCTTGTCTGAGGACATCGTTGTGAATCTAATGCCAAAGTAGTTGCCCTGGGTCACATTTAAACAGTGTTCAGCCCAATTCAGGAGTGTATCTCTGAAAATGTATCACGGCAAAGCTCTTGTGTAGTGAAGAGTCTGCTGTCTTTAGTCATAACGTTGTACAGAAAATGTGACTAGTGACATAAGGCAGGTGTCAGAACAACCTACACATCATGTTAACATTGGGAAAGATTACTATCCTTTCCACAGGAAACGCTTTAAAGATGTAGCTGCTTTCAGGCTGCAACGAGATGTCATTTTGGTCTGTGCAGCTGTTTGCTTTTAGGTCTTGGGACTCTTTCTGTCCTCAGGCCTCCTTGTTCTTGGCCAAAGACTCTGGCTGAGGTGCTGCCTGAGCAGATTCACGGAGGACACGTGGTTTTCCCACTGTCCTTTTCGATATCGTGTCTGGCAGTACAGCTGTGTTTTGCTTCCTTACAGAAATCACACAGTGCTACAGGAGACCCCGCAGCACGTGAGCAGGTTTATTGCGCTTGCTGATGTTGGCAACACAAGCAAGAAAAAGGTACTGATGCTTTTGAATCTTCTTTTTTCAAGTACAAGTAATAGGGCAGTAAGCCCAGCTTTGGCTAGGTGGAGGACAGCGTCCGTAACTTAAAAGCTTGACTGAAGTGGAGGGATCTGGCTCACTTGAGGAAGAGATACCTTTTGCCCATGATGTCAGAAGGTTAAGGGCTGCAAAACTTGCTCTGAGGCACCTGTGTTCTTCACTACCTGTTCGAACACAACTGCAGAGGAAAGTGGTTAGAAAGGTGTTATTCCTTCCTCTTCCCCAGCTGCTTTACAGATGTTCTGTTCACATTGCCTGCTTTAAGAAGGAAGCAAAATTCCAAAGGAACCCTTCTAAATCACAGAACAAAACTTCTGGGACAGGAAGGGGCTGGTTGTTTGGTGGTTTGTTTTTAACCTGTTTCTCTTCTCCCCTTAAGAAAGTTACAGAATGTTGGTATAAAGGGACAGGTTGGTAGTGGCTAAGAAGGCATAGGAACTAGGCCTGGTAACAAAAAAAGGTCCAGGAGTTCCGGACAGAAAGAAGGCCTGGAAACAGGCAAGGATCAAGGCTGGGTTTTTTGCAAGTAGGATACACAGCTGCTTTTCAAAAAGGTCTTTCCTGAAAGTGAAAGGAGTGAGCCACTTGGAAGTGCTCCATAAACTCTTGGTTGCACTACACAGCAGACTGGCCCAGGGAGCACATTTTTCATGTCTTTCCATAGCTTAAACACTGCTTTGCTGAGTTCTTGCAGTGCTAAGTTGTGTGTTACCATTTCAGGACGGCTTAGGTCACAGCTGACCTCTTCAGAGTTGCAGTTATGGCAAAAGCTTCTTGCATTTCAGATGTCTGTTTTTGTTCTAGTATCTCTACGCTTTCAGCATTGTGCCAATGAGCTCGATGGACCCAGCAGAGCTGGTGAAACAGCCACAGGACGTCACAGAAAATCCGTACCGAAAATCACGGAAGGAGGCACAGAAGACCAAAGCGCCTCTGTGTGCAGAGGTACCGCTGCCTTCTCCCCTGCTTGTGCACTCCAGTTTCACTCCCTGAGCTCACGGAGCTTAAAACAGCGTTTGGCTTTAACCTTGGAATATTTCTTTCCAAAATACTAAGGGTTCTGTGGAAACTGTTTGCATCAACCAAATTGTATAGGTGCAATGCGAGGGAGTTTGTTACAGTTTGCCCCTTTAGCCAACCATATCCTGGGCTGTATCAAAAGGAGCTCAATTCATTCTGTTCCAGGATATTGATGCTTTCACTGTTGATGCTTTCCAAAGGTGGTTACATGCCTCTTCAGGAAAAAGCAAATTCTTGTACGTACTGTGACTCTCTGATGCAGTTATAACAGACTTCAGTTTTCTTTTTCTAAACAGGAAGAACCAGCTTGTCAGTTTTTCTTTGATTTGAACAAGCATCAGGGAAAGAAACGTCCTTCAGATAGGAAGGAGAGAGGGAACTCCCAACCTAAGCAAGCCAAAAAACCCCGTAAGTATGCAGATGCTTTTTCCTGAGCGTTGGACCATCTCACTCTTCATTTTTCTCAAGCTGTTGAGCTGTGCATGTCAGCTTGCCAACATGCTTTGTCACTTTAGTTGTTCTGTGCTGTGAGTTCACGAAATATTAATGAAACTGGGAAGGGAGGAGGCCCTTCCATTACCTCTATATTTCTGTGCTGTAAAACCCATCAGAGTTTGCCTGACTTGAAGAAATTGAAATTAAATCCTTAAGGATCGTGACTTCTAAGTGACAGCATTACTGCAGTTGTGCCTCTTTAGAAATGTTGGAATTTCCCAAAGGCACCAGTTCTCTGCCCAGATCTGCTTCCGGGAGCTGTGTCCTTCTGACACCTTCAGCACTTCATCAGCTGGCAAGGGTGGCTGGAAAATAACAGCTCTTCCAGATCCATTGCTTGTTCTGACAAATAAGCCTTGTGCTATAACACTTGTTTCTCTTTCCCAATAAAGCCCAGCCCACGGGGCCCTGCTGGTTCTGCCTTGCCAGCCCAGAAGTTGAGAAGCACTTGGTTGTTAGTATCGGCACGCATGTAAGTACCGCAGCACGTTCTTTGCTATTTGACAGCAGAATCGTGCTGAGACACAGCAATAGAAAATAACAGTCTCCAATTTTAAATCTTAAAAAACAAACTTTATTTGAAGCTGATTGTGGATTTGAAGCTGAAGTGGATTTTCTTGTCATAGGAAGCAATTCTAGCTACAGGGGTGAAGTTCACTCGGCTGCTTTCCTACAGACAAGGCATTCTCTGGCATTCACAAGTGCTTTTTTTTTTTTTGCCCCTTAGCAGTCACCCTGTCTTTCTCATTCCTCTAGTAATTAATAAATTGCCGATAAAGAATGCCTAATAAGTGACATAGAGGAGAAGACTTCCCTGTTCCCAGGGCAGAATCACTAGGCTGGGGGATACTCAGAATGCAGCCAGAGAGTAAATTTCCACAGCATGGTAAGTGCATGCTGCTTGCCGTGAGTAACTGGTGTGTATTGTTTCATTTTTCCAGTGCTATCTTGCCCTGGCCAAAGGTGGCTTGTTGCCCGATCACGTCTTGATTTTGCCTATTGGGCACTATCAGTCAGTGGTCGACTTGTCCGCAGAGGTGGTGGAAGAAGTGACCAAGTACAAGTCTGCGCTAAAGGAATTTTTCAGAAGTAAGGGAAAGAGATATGTCCTATTTGAAAGAAACTATAGGAGTCAGCATCTGCAGTTACAGGTATGGTTTTAGTGGCACCTTGGGAGAATATAAACTTGCACTTATCTGCAAAGGAGCTGAAAGTGAAAGCTCACCTTCACATTTCCCTCTTTATTCTGTGCCTTCCCAGAGCATGGAGAGAAGTTGTCCTACACACACAGATAGAGCCAGAGCAAAAATAAAACCGTGTGCTGGTTCTGCCACAGTCCTTTAATTCTTCCCGTTACAGCAGCACCGTGTTGGTTGTGTTGAGTGAGTGAGGAAAACCTTGTGGAACTGATTAAAAAGAGAAGTTGCAAAACCTCGCTCTCACTCTGATCGGCTCACGCTGGCACGTGAACTGTGCTGCTCACATTTGTAACTGAAGTAGGCTGAAAATCTAAATATATATGCAGAACTCTGGTCATTGTCTACCAGTACAAGCCCTTTGATTTGACTTTTTTTTTTTTTTAAAATCCTTGTGTGTCAATCATTAGGGGTTTATTGTGGTGGTTTCTGTCTTTGGCAGATCTGTAACAATATCAGAGCGGCCTTAAACTACCACAGAGATCAGAAAGGAGACAGCTGTGCTGAGAACTTTTTCAAGCTTTTAGTTTTCAGCTTTTTGTTCAGCTCCTACAGAAGAAAACCTCATAAGTTTAAGCCTGTACAGGCAGGTGCTCACCTGTCTTGTTTGATGATGCTGAGCGGTACTGAGGAGCGCACCAGCTCCAGTGATGGACTGATTGCTTTCTGCTAGTGGTTTTTTTTGTCTTTTCTTCTTTTTACGGAACTGTTGTCCTTCTCTAGGTGGTTCCTGTCCCATTGGACCACTGTACTTCCGAAGACATTAAAGAGATCTTTATTGCCCAGGCACAGGAACAACAGATTGAATTATTAGAGATCCCAGAGCACTCAGATATCACGCAAGTACGAGACAAAATTTCACCTGTTATTTACTTTCCCTTTGGCCTGCCTAGGCTGAGGTCATGTTGTGTGATGGGGCTAAGCTGTTGGAGACAGACCATTGTAGACTTGATCTGGAGATGTGCCAGATGTATTCTGCTCTGGGTGAAGTTCCTGTGAACAACAGATACGTTGCTTATCTGAAAATTATTCCAGCTACTCGCAGGGCTTGCTGAATTCATGCCTTCTGATACCAAACCCTTTCAGTGCCGCTGCACATCAGGTAGTTTTACATTCCCCTGGATAAGAATTTGAAAGAAATCTTCCTGAGAAATGAGTCAGTAGTGACACTGGGGTTTTTCCTTTGTGTTCAGCGCTCACAGGGAGACCTCTTCTGCAGTGGGAGCCAGAAATAGCACATGTGCATGCCTGTTGTGGCTATCGAAACCCATGTTGGCAAGCTTAGCGGCTGATTTCTTGGCCCAGAAATGTGTGTGTTGTCCCTTCACATGCTTTCCTTCCTCTAAAAATGGGCCGTATTAGTACAGGATGGCTTAGCTCAGGGTAAGAATGATTAGAGCTGCTTGGCTCTCCCATTTAACAACTCTGTAGTGGTAACTGCAGAGCTAAACCACAACAAATACTACAAGTAGTGCCCTGTGTGCATCCTGCACTGGGGATTCCAGCAGGAAGCGATCCCTTGCTTCATTGTCCCCTGGATGTTACGCTTTGACATCAGCCACCGATGTAGTTTGGGGCTGGCCGCTTGGTTTCGCCCAGTTTCTGAGAAATGCCTCTCTGGTCAGGAGACAGCTGCTCTTTTCCAAAAACCTGCTCTGGGCTGGGGTACCAGAGCTGGTGCTGCGGGAGTGGGCGGGGGTCCGCAGTCCCCCCCGATCCCCACATCTCATCCCCCCGATCCCCACATCTCATCCCCCAGATCCCCACATCTCCTCCCCCCCGATCCCCGTCTCATCCCCCCCGATCCCCACATCTCATCCCCCAGATCCCCACATCTCCTCCTCCCCGATCCCCACATCTCATCCCCCCCGATCCCCACATCTCACCCCCCGATCCCCACATCTCACTCCCCGATCCCTGTCTCATCCCCCCCGATCCCCACATCTCATCCCCCCCGATCCCCACATCTCACCCCCTGATCCCTGTCTCATCCTCCCCGATCCCCACATCTCATCCCCCCGATCCCCACATCTCATCCCCCCGATCCCCACATCTCATCCCCCCGATCCCTGTCTCATCCCCCTGATCCCCACATCTCACCCCCTGATCCCCACATCTCACCCCCCGATCCCCACATCTCATCCCCCCCAATCCCTGTCTCATCCCCCCCCCGATCCCCTCATCTCATGCCCCCGAACCCCACATCTCATCCCCCCGATCCCTGTCTCACCCCCCCGAACCCCACATCTCACCCCCCGATCCCTGTCTCACCCCCCCATCCCTGTCTCACCCCCCCGATCCCCACATCTCATGCCCCGCAGGTGGCGCAGCCGGGCACCCCCTACTTCTACGTGGAGCTGGACACGGGGGAGAAGCTGTTCCACCGCATCCGCGGCCGCTTCCCGCTGCACTTCGGCAGGTGGGTGCGCCCCCCGGGCCCCGCGGCCGGCGCGCCGGCTGCCGCCGCGGCGCTGACGAGCCGCTGCCGCGCTGTGTTGCAGGGCGGTGCTGGCGAGCGCGGCGCTGCTGGCGCTGCCGCAGCGGGCGGACTGGCGGCGCTGCGCGGCGGAGCGGGCGGAGGAGGCGGCGCAGGCCCGCGCTTTCCGCCGGGACTTCCAGCCCTTCGACTTCGCCCTGCGGGGCTGACGGCGGCGCTGACGGCGGCGAGGGACGCGCGGGCGCGGGCGGTGACGCGGCAATAAAGGCGGAGTCTCGGTGGCCCCGAGTGGCTGCGGCGATGGAGCGGGGCGGCCCCCCCGGGCCCGGCGGGGAGCGGGCCCCCGGCGGGGCGGCGCTGCGGGGGCAGCCGGCGGGCGGCTGCGGGCCCTGGGAGATGCGGGAGCGCCTGGGCACCGGCGGGTTCGGTAACGTCGGTCTGTACCAGCACCAGGTGCGGCCGTGCGGCGGCGGGGGCCGGGGCGGGCAGGGCCGGGCCGGGCCGGGGCGGCTGACGGCGCTGTGTCCCGCAGGACTCGGGCGCCCGGGTGGCCATCAAGTCCTGCCGGCTGGAGCTCAGCGTCAAGAACAAGGACCGATGGTGCCACGAGATCGAGATCATGAAGAAGTGAGTGCGGAACGCCCGGCACGGCGCTGCCCGGGCCCGGCGGCCTGGACCGGCCGGGCTCAGGGACCGGGACGTGGGGACAAACAGAGCCCCGTGGCCCTGAACCAGCTGCAATGAGGGGACCGGGGCGTGGGGACAGCGGGGGCTTCAGCCCCTGAACCGGCCGGGGCGTGGGGACAGCGGGGGCTTCAGCCCCTGAACCGTCCGGGGCGTGGGGACAGCGGGGGCTTGAGACCCTGAACCGGCCAAGCTGAGGGACCGGGATGTGGGGACAGCGGGGACTTCAGCCCCTGAACCGGTCGGGGCGTGGGGACAGCGGGGGCTTCAGCCCCTGAACCGGCCGGGGCGTGGGGACAGCGGGGACTTGAGACCCTGAACCAGGCGCCTGAGGGACCCGGGTGTGGGGACAACCAGAGGCCAGTGGCCCTGAACCAGCTGCAATGAGGGGACCAGGGTGTGGGGACAGCGGGGGCTTCAGCCCCTGAACCAGCCGGGATGTGGGGACAGTGGGGACTTCAGCCGCTGAACCAGCCGGGATGTGGGGACAGTGGGGACTTCAGCCCCTGAACCGGCCGAGCTGAGGGACCGGTGTGGGGGCAGTGAGGGCTTCAGCCCTTGAACCAGCCGGGGTGTGGGGACAGCGGGGACTTCAGCCCCTGAACCGGCCGAGCTGAGGGACCGGTGTGGGGGCAGTGAGGGCTTCAGCCCTTGAACCAGCCGGGGTGTGGGGACAGCGGGGACTTCAGCCCTTGAACCAGCCGGGGTGTGGGGACAGCAGGGGCTTCAGCCCCTGAACCGGCCGGGGTGTGGGGACAGCGGGGGCTTCAGCCCCTGAACCGGCCGAGCTGAGGGACCAGGGTGTGGGGACAGTGAGGGCTTCAGCCCTTGAACCAGCCGGGGTGTGGGGACAGCAGGGGCTTCAGCCCCTGAACCAGCCGGGGTGTGGGGACGAGCAAAGCCCAGTGGCCCTGAACCAGCTGCAGTGGGGGCACCAGGGTGTGGGGACAGCCAGACCCCCAGCACCCGAACCAGCCGGGCTGCGGGTGTGGGGACAGGCAGCCCCTGAGCCAGCCGGGGCATGGGGACAGCTGGGGCTTCAGCCTCTGAACCAGCCAGGGTGAGGGTCTCCCTGGTACTTCACGGCTCTGCGCTGGTTTGTATGTCATCCCAGGATGTGCAAGTGCTTCTCCTCCAGTGTACTACTTGATGTCTTGGCTTGGGACCTGGTGACATCCAAACCCCTGGCACTCTTGTGCTGCCTGGGCTGTTTGTCCATCCTGAATTCCTCCAAACTTGCACTGTGCGGTGTGCTGAGTTTGAGTGTCGTGACATGAGAGCACCTGCGTGACCCCATACATGCAGTGTGTGCATCTCTAATGTAGCAAACCGGGGAGTTAGGATTTTTTTTTTCTCTGTCACATGTACAGAAGAACATCTCCTAATGCTTTCTCATGAGAAACTGTGTACCCTATGCTGCCCACCATCCTTCTCCAGCCTCTCACCCTGAGGTACCTGTGAACCAGAGCCGGCCAGTTTGTCCTCACGGACATCAGTGGTAGCTCTGAGTGTTGGTCTCTCACACAGTTGTTCCCTTGTCCTGAGAGTTCCTTTTCCCTCTTAAGAGATTCCAGAGCATGAAATGCTCCATCCTTCTGGTGGGAGTAGGGACTCTGCTCTATTTTGTTCTGATTTGTTCCCACTAACGTCTGCAGTGCTCCATAGTGCTTTACCGAACTCCTGCTGTGCCTTCTCGTCACTCTCGCCCGCTTGCTGTGACCACTAACATTGGAGGAAACCACTCGCAGGCAACCTGGGTGTGCGAGCCAGGGCTTGGTGACCACTCTTCTCGTTAGTGTTTTCATAATTTCTGTTTTCTGAATGCAAGCACTGAGCCACACAGCTACAGCTGCTTGTGGTGGCTTCCAGAGGCTTTGGCAGGTGTACACAGCAGTAATTTGTCTTCACTTTCTTCTGGATGTTTCTTATTCCCAAGAGTAACATGCATTAGAGACAGTCAGGAAGCAGCTGTTTGAATTCAGTTGCAGAAATTAATCCTTCCCCTTGTGTGTGGGTTTCACCTGCCTGGTTCTACCACCCTACTACAGTTCCACAAGTGTTAGCAGGTTCCTCTGAAACCCTTGGGTGGGGGGAAACTGTCCCCACATGCAGAAACAGAGACACGTACATAATAACTTTGCCAGGAATGTGCAGGAATTCAGAACTGGAGCCCAGATTGTCATCATCGAAGTCCCGTACCTTGACTTTGGGATGTTGCTTCTGCTCATCGCTGATTTGTGTGTTCCCAGGGGATGGGTTTTGTGCGTTCCCAGGGGATGGGTTTTGTGCATTTGGGTGCCGTTTGCAGAGTGTACTTCCCAGCAAGGATACATTTGGGGAACAGAAATTGCACCTGAAAAGTAAAAACATGGTTGGTTGAAATTTGTTGTCTCATTCTTGCAAAAAAGGAGTCGGAGTTTTCATCCAGCGTTCCTTGTGCTTAGGTTGAACCATCCCAATGTAGTAAGAGCCTGTGAAGTTCCTGAGGAGATGAACTTTCTGGTTAACGATGTTCCTCTGCTGGCGATGGAATATTGTTCAGGGGGCGACCTCCGGAAGGTAACGTCTGCTTTGCTTTGCAATATGTAGCAAAATAAGTGGAGTTAATGCTTGTCTGTAACTGTGGCTGTCTGTGAAACCCTGTTATGTTCTGTGGTGCTTTTCTTTTTAGGTACAGGTGTGCAGAAGTAAATGTAAAGTGGGGAAAAAAAACCACCAACACACATGGGAAATGAGACTTGTGTTTTTGAAACCTGAGGACAGAGCAATCCAAGGGCAGATCTCTTTTATCCTGAAGCAGTGTGTCCTTTCATGGCTTTAGCATTACTACAACTTCCCACCGCCTCGATAATTGCACCCATCGTGTTTGGCTTTGCTGCAGTGCGTCTCTGTCTGGAGTCTGATCTGGTTTTAATTCATATGTATCCCACGTTGTGTCACTTCCAGCACAGGGAAGGGTCCTTTTAGACCTGGACTGGGGCCTCTGGGGTTTCAGAGGCTTCGCTGTTTCCTGCTGACCTGGGCACTGCCCTTCTGCAAAGCAGCGACACCCGAGCGCAAAGGAACCTTTCAGTAGCTCTCCAGGCAGCGACTCTGTCGCCCAGTAGAGTTCCTGCTCCCTTTTCTATTGCACCCAGATTCAGAAAGCAGCCGTTTGTACAGGAGCGAAGAAGCAAACCCCTTTTGGTGAAGGTTTGCTTAGAAATCACCTCATCTAAGTGATCAGGAAGCTTATTTTTCTGTTGTTTCCGTTCCGGGTGTTAAATACCACTGGAGGAACATGAGCAGATGTTGAATGCAATAACTGCATATCTGCGATAGCAGCTGGTGTATCAGTAACTTACTGGGCCTCATTTTGTGTTTTCAAGTTGTTCAAAACAGTAGGGACAATTGTAAGAGTCAATTTTAAGGCTGGTAAAAAAAGGATGTGGGTATATATGAAAATAGCATTTGAGTGTTGGAAACACATAGCTGGCCATGTTCTTGGTCACGCTTGCGTGTTGATTTTTGCAGTAAAAGTTTTGAGACTACTTGAAGGTAAGTTGGAGACCCTGGCCAAGAAATTTGGGATCATGTTAGCTGTACTTGTCATGCAGTATTTGATCATTTAATTTCTAATGCATCCTTAGAAGTTGCTTAGATGCTGGGACAATTTAGGAGGTAACATGCTTCATTTAATTTGATTGCATGTAATGCTTTGTTCCTTAAAGATGCATGTTTTTATTTCTGATCCTGCTGCTCTTTAAATCTTCTTCTTATGCTCGCTTGGCATCATTTGTATTTTGCACTGCTATTAATTTCTCATTGCACATCTGCAGTCTTCCATAAAGCCTGGAAAAGCATCGGCTTCTGTCTGTGCGCCACACACATATTCAGAGTGGTGTTGTGGGCTCCGCGCTTGGTTTCTGACTTTGCCCCTCTCCTCCTTTGTTGTTCAGCTCATCTACCCAGAACTTACTGCTTCAGGTATTTGGGGCGTTCCCAAATCCCATCAAGCCAAACTTCAGCAGATGAGGAATGAGCAGATTCCAGGAGCCTCAGGGTCTCCATTGCCTGCAGCCATATGGCCCTGCCTGCATCTCTTGCCCATTTGCGTTCTGATGGCTTTCATGATTTGTGAACTATTCTAGCAGTCCGAATCTTCTTTTCAACCCCATCTCTGCACGATGAGTTTTCCTTTTGTTTTCTTTTTCCCCCACGCTTTTATTTCACAAAGCCAACTACGTCATTCAACTAGAGCTATATTTGAGCTGTCCTGTTTCCCGTGTCCTGTCAGCAGGGGATGGAAGATGTTGTTCTTGACTGTTAGCTGTTGCATTGTGGTCTATAACATATTTTTCTTTACTGTAGTTGCTAAACAAGCCAGAAAACTGCTGTGGACTTAAGGAAAGTCAAATACTGTCCCTGCTTAGCGACATTGGTACGTAGTGTAATGCCTTAATGCCTTTCTCATGTTGTGTATTTTTTTTTATTATGTGTGATGGCATTTTGCTTTTTCAGCTGACCGTGTAAAGGAGACTAATGAGAACAGGGTGTTAAAATAAAACAGGTTTCTATTCCAGAGGAAGGACTTGGTATCCCTGCTAATCACAGGGACGAGCAGCTTGCACTAAGAACCTTTCTGTGGAATGGGATTGGAAAAGCTGTGTAGTGGTCAGTTGTAGGTAACTATGACCTTAACCTTTTGTTTTAAGGTCACAGTTTTCTGTTCAAACCTCATTTCTGTTCATGGCTCTGGAGATGCCAAACTGCATGTCACCTGAATGTAACTTTTACAAGCCAAAAAAGCAATAACCAATGTGAGAAGTGCCAGAGTTGCCCTGTTGCTTCTCTGTGTAGGGTTTGCTTAGTAGGAGGGAAATTTTGTTTGTTCAGGGTGACAGTACAGAGGAGATGATAACCTGGAGTGGAGCGGAGCGGAGGGCAAGGTGGGTGAGAGCATTGCAGAAGGGGAAGCCAACCGTGCCTTGGCTAGTCCAGCAACCTTGTGGCTAGTGAGATTTGCTCTCAGCTGAGGGGTAATTAGGTGAGCAGTCACGCAGTGCCATAAATGGTTGTGCTACCATGGAAACTGTGTCTGAGAAAGCAGAGTTTGGGAACTCTGGGGGAGTTTGTTCCTTCTGGGGACAGCTGCCATGTAGATTGGCTTAAACTAATCACATAATTTTGTTTGTAGCAGTGGGAGTGACAGAATGGGGCTATTAGGTTGGTGCAGAAGTAATTGCGGTTTTGGACTGTGTATTTTAAATCACTGTAACTGGGCTCAAACACATCTTTAGTAATCAAAATAGGAACCATTACAATCAACACATTTTTGCCAATAACAAACAAGTTTTTTTTCCTGTAGCATAAAAATCCGTGTTTTGGGATTTGATGAATTCTTAGAAAGCATTTTCTGCATCCTGCTGGTTGCGAAAGCGTTTTCCCTGCAAAAAGTTGTCGTGATGCTTGAAGAAGTGGCGGTCGGTTGGCGAGAGCTCAGGTGAATGTGGCAGATGAGGCAAAACTTTGTAGCCTCGTTCATTCCACCTTTGCAGCATTGGTTGCGTGGCGTGTGGTCAGGCATTGTCGCAGGGAGGAATTGGGCCCTTTCTGGTGGCCAGTGCCGGCTGCAGGCGTTGCAGTTTTCAGTGCGTCTCATCGATTTGCTGAGCAGACTTCTCAGATGTGGTGGTTTGGGCGGGATTCAGAAAGCTGCAGTGGATCAGAGCGGCAGCAGAGCAACAAACAGTGACCGTGACTTTTTTTGGTGCAAGCTTGGCTTTGGGGAGCGCTTTGGAGGTTCTTCTTGGTCCAGCCACTGAGCTGGTCGTCGCTAGTTGTCGTATAAAATCCGCTTTTCGTTGCATGTCACAATCTGATCAAGAAATGGTTCATTGTTATAATAGAATCATAGAATGTCTTGAGTTGGAAGGGACCCACAGGGTTCATCGAGTCCAACTCCTGTCCCTGCACAGGACAACCCCACAGTTCACACCGCGTGTCTGAGGACGTTGTCCAGTCTCTTCTTGAACACTGTCAGGCTTGGGGCCGTGACACCTCCCTGGGGAGCCTGTTCCAGTGTCCAGCACCCTCTGGGTGAAGAACCTTTTCCTCATGTCCAACGTGAGCCTCCCCAGCACATCTTCCTGCATAGAATAAGAGAAAGCGACACTTCAAAACGACCATTTTTTTTTATTTTCATCCAGCTCCTGAGGCACCTATTTATCAAGCTTTTTCACCTTTCCAATTTGCTTCAAATGCTGAACAACTGTAGAAAGGTCGACGTTGAGCTCTTCAGCAGCTTCTTGTGTAGTTGTGAGAGGATCAGCTTTGATGTTTGCTCTCTATTGGTCGTTGTCACCATCCGATGGCGGCCACTGCACTCCTCATCTTCAAGGCTCTCATCTCCTTTGCGAAACTTGTTGAACCACCACTGCGCTGTACGTTCGTTTGCAGTTCTGGCCCAAATGCCTTGTTGATGTTGCGAGTTGTCTCCACTGCTTTACAACCCATTTTGAACTCGAATAAGGAAGTAGCTCAAATTTGCTTTTTGTCTAAAATCATTTCCGTAGTCTAAAATAAATATAAAATAAACAGCAAGTAATAAGTTAGTAGCAAAAAAAACATAGAGCAAGAAAAACGCATTGCAGTGATGTATAACGTAACCATGTTTATTTAAGAATGTATTCAAATATCAAACAGCAAATTTCAACAATGCAAAAACTGCAATTCCTTTTGCACCAACCTAATACTTTGAGCACCCCAATCCCCACCAGCAGAAGCCTTGAGCCCCCAAGTTCGGTGTTGCCAATACCGAGCAGGGCATTGCTGGCAGCACCAGCATCTTGCATAACGTGCTCATCTATATAAATAGGTCTTTCTGTTACATTGCGTTAATTTACCAAGATCTCAAGCTGCAGGACATGCGGAGCTGTTTCAAGCACATTTTGGAGACCTGTTTTGCTTGTCTGCGTGCTGTGGTGCGTTTTGTAACCGTACAGTTGGAGAATTCAGCTGCTTCCTTGCCTTGCAGGCGAGAAATGTGACCTGTGATTATGCCTTGAGATCTGAACTCTGTAGCAACCTCCCTGTCTGCAGAGCAACAGAGCTAGCATAAATCTGACAAATCTTTTAAGTCAGGAGTTCTTAACAGTGCTTTAAAACAAAAATGTATTGATGTGAACCCCGAAGTCGGGGGTATTAGATTTTTATTAGATGTATCTTTAATCGGTGTGAGTTTATTTTCTACTGAAGCAAACACCTGTCTTTCAGGGTCTGGTATCCAGTATTTGCATGAAAACAGAATTATACACAGAGATTTGAAGCCTGAAAATATTGTTCTTCAGGATGAAGGTGGGAAGGTAAGTCAGGTGGCATCTGTCAGTGGTGTCCCCGCTGTCGTTTCTGGAAGTTGTCTGCAGCTTTGTCTTGCCCGAGAGGAATAAAAGAAAACAAGTAGTTTGTGGCATTGAACTCAGCTGAAAACTGCACTGTGAATTTACTGAAGGTTTATGACTTCTTGAAGCCACAACTCCTATTTTGCTTGTTCTTAAATCTTTGTCATTAAAAACAAACAACTTTTGCTCCCATTTGAGAACGTTGCCTGCAACAGAATGTGAACGAGGTGAGATTGTAGCGCATCCCTGTGTGTGTGACTTTGTGGGCTGCGTGTAAAATCGAGCTGGTTCACAGTCAGCCTGATGGATTTCTTAGTGAAAATTGTTTTCTCTGTTGGTGCTCTTTAAACAAATAGCTTCAAATTCCCAGATAAAAAGCTTAGATGCTCTGTGCGACCAAGCTGTATCTGGCAATCTGCTTTAAATAAAGTCAAGTCTACATTGAGACAGATGGATAACACCAGCTTACGTGGTGAGACAGCAAGTCTTAATGCTGCGTCACGTGTCGAAGCTTAGCCATGGACTTTCTCCAGAATTTCCATTCCAGTTTTCCTCTTGCTGAGTGTATGCCGTGGATGTCACTGCACAGATTTTGGGTTGTTTCATGGGGGTTTTTTCTCTGAATTTGCTCTTCTGATGAACTATTTAAACTGTCCGCAGATTGTTCACAAAATAATAGACCTGGGATATGCAAAAGATCTGGATCAAGGAAGTTTATGCACTTCATTTGTTGGAACATTACAATATTTGGTAAGATATTTCTTTTTCATATGCACAAGTGAGGTGATACTGCCAGATTTCGTAGAATCACAGAAGTGTGTGTCACTCACCTGGGGGACGCGTCCAGACACAGTTTTGTCTCTGCAGAAATGCAAGGAAAATAGATGACCTGAAATACCACTTTCAAAGTGTCTTTTTGTGATCATTTTTAGGCTCCAGAACTCTTTGAGAATAAATCCTACTCGGTTACTGTTGATTACTGGAGCTTTGGAACGATGGTGTTTGAATGCATTGCAGGATTTAGACCTTTCTTGCATAATCTACAGCCATTTACGTGGTAAGACACTTATTCTGCGAGACGTGATGCCAGGCAATAGGAGTGACAGCAACTGCGTGTGCTGAGGTGACAGCGTGAGCCAGAACAATAAATTTATTGTTAATTAGGTGCCGAGACTGGTGGTCTGCAAAGCTTTGCAGAAGCCGTTGATATTTCAGTAGTATCAATGACAGTTCTATTGGTAGTGTGTGCTTATTACACTGTGTGGTAGCCTCTGGTCATAATAATTCCATCATAAGTGAAATCCGAATTTTAAAAAAATGTAATTATAAACCAGTCTGTGTATCGGTGTCAGAAAAATGTAATGGGAAGCAGTGATATAGTCCTTTGTTCACCTGGGCTGTGAGGTTAATTAATTTTAGCAATAAATAGCAAGAAAGAGCATGTTTTGTGTGGTAAGCATACAGTTATGTGTTTGTAAGTAACTTTAGAAAAGTGATGAGTGAAGGGCTTTGACCTGCATGTGAAGGTTTCTACTTGCTCTTTGAGGGCTAGAAGAAGGAACAGAAATATGTATTTTTATATTTCCACTTCTTACCTTGCAATAGCAGGAGAGTATGTAAGCTTGCTTTTTAAAAGGTTGATTCTGCAACAGAAAAAGTATGAAACTTGCTTTTCTATTAGCATTGAAATAATAACAGGAGAAAAGGTAAATTTGAGGTTTTTTGCAAGTATTAGCTCAAAAATCATTATATGTTAACAAAAAATAATTGTAATCAATATGTTGCAGTAGTTTCCCTTTTAACTGCTAACTCCTGGGATTTTATTATTTTAATAGTTCAATATCTGCTGCATTTTTTCCAACATGGGAAAACTTGATGTCCTAATGTACGTAGCATAAAACGAATGAAGGAGATTAGAAACAGCTGTTCCCCATCCGTAAAAAAAGGAAGAGAACGGTGCTGGCCACGTGCCTGTAGCTGCTGTTTGGAAATGTTGTCTTTGTCCTAAAAGAAGAGTTTATTTTCTAAAGCTACTAGACTGTGGCACTTTTTGCTGCTTCTGTAATCAATTGCCCCTTTACAAAAGGAACATTGTCAGGATATTCACAAAGGATTTTATTTTCTAGGCATGAAAAAATCAAGAAGAAGGATCCAAAGCACATCTTTGCCTCTGAGGAGATGAATGGGGAGGTTCGCTTCAGTACCCATTTGCCGCAGCCTCACAGCCTCTGCGGGTAAGTGCGTCCTTCTGGCGACATGGGATAATTTCTGGTATGTCTTTCAAACTGAGAGTTCCTCCTCCTTCATCCCAAGTGCTGAGGGGTCCTTCTTTATCCCAAGGAGTGTTTCAAGCTCTTCGCAAGGCACCATTTGCTGCTGAGGAACAGCTCATAGCCATATTTTTGGATCCTTGGGGCAGTACTTGTGTTGGGAAAACTGCAGCAAGTCCCGCAGAGACCACAAAGATGGTCAGAGCCTGTTGACCGGAGCGTGCAAGTAGAGGCCTTCAAAGCTGGGCTGCTTCAGTCTGGCAAAGAGGGCAAAGCGGGATCTAATTTTGTCTTCTACTATCTTTTGGGGTGTTACAACAGACCTAGGCTCTTCTTAGAGGAGCAAAATGAAAGGACGAAAGGCAACAGCACAAGTTACAACAAGGGAAATGAAATTTGGGCACAGGAAAATGGTTTCCCCATGCTAGTGACACATCCCTGGGACAGGACCCCAAGCAGTGGGGGAATCTCCTATGGGGATTGTCCGGACTCGTGGGGACACAATCCTGGGCAGCCAGCTGTAGTTGTGACCTCAGCCGTGCCATGGGCCGGGGCTCAGACCAAATACTTCCAGGAGGGCCTTCAGCCTGAATTAACTATAGAATCGCAGATTCATTCTGGTTGGAAAAGACCCTCAGGATCATCGAGTCCAACCGTTAACCCACCCCATGTTCCTGAGAACCTCGTCTCCGTCTGTCCAACCCCTCCAGGGATGATGACTCCAGCACTGCCCTGGGCAGCCTGTTCCAATGCCCGACAGCCCTTTGGGGAAGAAATTGCTCCCCAGATCCAATCCCAACCTCCCCTGGTGCAACTTGAGGCCGTTTCCTCTGGTCCTGGCGCTTGTTCCTGGGGAGCGGAGCCCGACCTCCCCTGGCTCCAAGCTCCTTTCAGGCAGTTCAGAGATCAGAAGGTCTCCCCTTAGCTCCTGTTCTCCAGGCTGAACCCCCCAGCTCCCTCAGCCACTCCCATCACACTTGTGCTCCAGCCCCTTCCCCAGCTCCGTTGCCATGCTTTGTTCACCAGGTTTGTTGGTCTGTACCAAGTCAGGAATCAGACTTTGATTGTTTGCCATTTAATCAGCACTTGTGTCTTTAGATATGCCCAGCAGTGCGGTGCAACTCCTTGGCACTGGCAGATTTCTAGGAAAAGTACTGAAATTGAGAATGAAATAAGTGGCTTTGTGCCAGCGCTTCAGGCTTGTTGCGCTGTGTACTGCCTTTAAAGACATTTTTGACAATAAACTTGTATGCTTCTTGTGTGGATAAACATGGAAGAGAACCTTCCTGGAGGCTCCGCAGCATGGGGATGGTTATTCTGCAGGCAAGGCTTTGAAAACTATTTGATTTTACATGTCCCACCGATGGGTTTTGGGGGAAAAAGAACCAAAATACGATTCTACCCCTTACCCATTTTGACACACCTTGCTGATGTGTGGATACTCTCTGAGCCAGAAGCAGAAGTGCAATGCGAGGTCTGTTGGATGGGGCTGTGCTCCTGCCGAGGTCAGTGGGGGCTGTCGTTGCCGTGGGGGTGCTCACTCTGTATGAGTTTTCCTCCCTCCCAGGCTTTCCCTGCTCTCAGAATGAGTGACTGCAGTAAAATCACTGTTCTTCACAAGTGTTCTGCACACATCTGGTCTCTAACCAAAGAATTGTCACCTTATTGCTGTTGTGAGACCCTTTTTCCTAAGTGTGGAGAATGTCTGCCTTCTCTTTCTTACAGCCCTTCTGTTTTAGTTTAATTGTAGAACCGATGGAAAATTGGTTGCAGTTGATGCTGAACTGGGATCCCCAACAGAGAGGTGGAGGTTTAGATCCTGAGACTGGCTGTCCAAAGTGTTTCCAACTAATGGATCACATACTGAATTTGAAGGTGAGTGAGGGTTGTAACTGGGTTTAGCAGCCTACTGAGAGCATCTCAGAGGACAGAAAGTGTGTTCGGTGGAGCAAAGCTATAATCTTGGCGTCATCCAGCTGCAGGAGTATGAGGAATGTTTCTGTTGGTATCAGGAAGTGAGTGGATGTACAGCCTGTCCAGTACGTATCTGAAAATAAAATAACACCAGCAGTATTAATCTCTAGCTTTACACTTGGAGCAGAATGACCCGGTGTTACTGCCTGTCATCTCAGAAAGGACTTGTCAAGATCAAATAATGGTTTAATATTTGCTAATAACAGTTTTCCTGAACTCCACTACTAATGCTGTGGCCTCCATGTACTATAGCAGTACCTGCTCTAGAACAGAGATTACATTCACCTGACTCTTCCTCTTTGAGTAATTATTGGAGCTTTGCTGGAGTCAGACTAGCTGAGGCGAGCATGTGTAGAAACCAGAGGATAGTTTTGTCTGATCTGGAAGGATTCCAAAGGAATTAAAACCCGAAACACAAGATGTTGTGCCCATAACTGGGACTTGTCAAAATCTGTATATTTTGGTGTGGTTTGGGTGCTACAGTCTCTGCCGAGATACAGTAAAACTATAGGGAGGGCCACAGGAGCAGTGAGAAGACAAGCACTGGGATGTAACAGGTTTTTGGTATGGAGGGATTAAAGAAAATGAGGCTCCTGTTACTGGCCAGCACTGGAGACACCAGGGCTCAAGATGGCCTTTGTGCTCGCTTATCACCATTCTTCTGATGTGGAGGCTGGGTGCATTTGATTGTTGTTTTCTCTGGCATTAAGTTCGAAGTTACAGGCCCAGGCTTTCAGTTTTGTTGTGGGGCTTTGCTGCTGAATGTGATCACTGTAGTCAGTGAAACTCAAATGATGCTCTCAGAACATTAGAACGTGTTAATTGCCACATACTCCCTCCTAGGCCTTTGTGTCCTTTGTCTTTGATAGCCAGTGGCTTGTAATCAGCTTCCACTCTTTTTACAGATAGTACACATCCTGAATATGACCTCTGCCAAGATCATTTCGTTTCTCTTGCGTCCTGAGGAAAGCCTTCATTCCCTTCAGACTCGGATTGAGGGTGAAACTGGAATAAGTACTGGAAATCAGGAACTGCTGTTGGAAACAGGGATTTGCCTGGACCCTCGGAAACCTGCTTCCCAGTGTGTTATTGATGGCGTGGTAAGAATGATTTTGTTTAATGTCTTTCACATTCTCAAAGTATTAAAATCATAGAGAAGATAAATTGCCTTAATCTTCTCCCACCAGGGACAGTTTGCTCTGTAAGTGTAGTAACTCATAAGGTTAAAGTAACTTGAATAAACTCACATTATTTCCTTTATCAGGTAATGTAAGCAGATTCCTATAGTTCTACTCTGTCTAAATATTGAAATAAAGTAAGTTGCTAGGAAAGGGTCCTGTGTTTCTGTGGGATCTATCAAAATCAGTTTTTTTAAGGCATCTGATAAGAATTAAGTGTCTGCCCACAATAATTAGTTCATGATGTAACCAGGACCCTCTGGGTTAGTAGGAGCTATGTTTGAGTTTTCTCTTGTTTATGTTCTCTTTTATCACCAGAGAGGCTGGGATAGCTACATGGTCTATTTGTTTGATAAAAGCAAAACTGTCTACGATGGACCCTTTGCTTCTCGGAGTCTGTCTGACTGTGTAAATTACATTGGTAAGTGTGCCAGAGGACAGCTGGGGACTGAAAGCTCTGCTTCTGTAATAAGAAGGTAGATGTGCCTTAAACATCTCTGTGTTCATCCTGAAGGGCACAGTCTCATTCAAAGAGGACTGTTTAAGAACCCAGAGCAGCCTAACAAAGTTTCATCTACAGTGCTGTATCTCCACATTTTGTAGACATAACAGTTCAGAGCATTTATTGCCTGCACTTTGGGAACTCTCCTGTAGAGCAACTTAAGAATTCATTTAAGATTTTTGCCCTTGTATTAAATTCTGTGCACTGAACAGCATTTAGAACCCGAGGGAACGGCAGGAAGATGTGCTGGGGAGGCTCAGGTTGGACATTCAGAAAAGGTTCTTCACCCAGAGGGTGCTGGACGCTGGAATGAGCTCCCCAGGGAGGTGTCACGGCCCCAAACAGTGTTCAAGAAGAGACTGGACAACGTCCTCAGACACACGGTGTGAACTGTGGGGTTGTCCTGGGCAGGGACAGGAGTTGGACTCCATGAGCCTTGTGGGTCCCTCCCAACTCAGGACGTTCTATGATGAGCACCTAACCTAAGCATTGCCCCACTTAAACAGAACCATGATGTGAGTGAAGGCTTGGGAGGTGATACCTGCAACCGAATTGTGTAGCTTAGAGAGGGAAGCTTTTGGTTATAGCTGCACTCTGCCTCCTGGAAGGAAGATTCTAACTTGGGGGTTGTGATTTAGCAGGTGGGTTGGACTTAGATGTTCTCCAGAGGTCCCTTCCAACCGCAGCCACTCTGTGATTTCATTTGCACAGCCTTCTGCCCTGCTGAAGGGACTTGTCCCTATACACCCACAGTGTTGCAGTGACATCATGCTGGGAGATGTTCGCAGAACTTGGGTGATAGCCCACATAGACGTCCTTGGGTAGTACCAAGGGTCAGGGACCTTCTTATCTTAGGGTGTAGCGTCCATAGAGGTTGTGCACATATCCGTTCTCCTCATCTTCCCCTCCCTGTGCACAAGTACAAACAGTTTCAGCTCCTGGCAGTCCTGTCTCCTGACACGGGGTGCTTTGGGTGTTCATGAGCAGTTGCCCTCTTACAGCTCTTCTACATTTATGCTTCTGAACCCCAAGTCAGCATCCTGAGGATAAAGATTATGTTTTTGCCCTGTGCTGTCTGTGATATTTGCATTGCAGCTGTGATCCGTCCCTCGTGTCTTGCCAAAGAACAAGTCCCTCATTCTGTGCTGCTGATCATTCAGGCCCTATATGAGGAGCTCCACCTCACTGCGATCACACAGCCAAAACAGTGTGTTTGACCATAGGCTCGTAGACTCATTTTGGTTGGAAAAGAACCTAAAGATCATTGAGTTCAATCATTAACCTAACTCTGGCACTAAGCCATGTCCTTAAGAACCTCATGTCCATGTCTTTTAAACCACTCCAGGGATGGTGACTCCACCACTGCCCTGGGCAGCCTGTTCCAATGCCCGACAGCCCTTTGGGCAAGAAATTGTTCCCCAGATCCAAACCCAACCTCCCCTGGCGCAACTTGAGGCCGTTTCCTCTGGTCCTGGTGCTTGTTCCTTGGGAGGAGAGGCCGACACCCTCCATGCTACAATCTCCTTTCAGGCAGTTCAGAGATCAGAAGATCTCCCCTCAGCTCCTGTTCTCCAGGCTGAACCCCACAGGTCCCTCAGCCGCTCCTCAGGGCTCCAGGGAGGTCACTGGCCTCCCCTTCTGTCTGTTCCCACATGCCATCTCCAATGTCATCTGTGTGTACCTGCTGGATGCACAACCTCCATTCCAGCTGTCTGAGCACCTTGGCAAACTCGGAGCACAAACCCTGCACCAAATGCCAGTTTGGATTAAAAGATCAGTGAGTGACGTTTTCATATATGCACATGGAAATTTGCTAGTTTTATTTATAAAAGGCCTGAAGGCTTCCTCCAAAATATCTTCTGTGAGGATCATTTTGTTCTGTCAGGCCAAGGAGGCTGCAACATGAACTGCTAACAAAGTCTCACCTTGGAAGAATCGCTTCTTTCGTTATAATAATTTTTAAATTTTGCTCTCTGTTCCACCAGTTGCAGAACTGCTGTCACTCCCCTGTGGAGCTTCTGAGTCAGGGCTGATCTTCAGTGACACCTGGCAGAGGTTCAAAACCTGCACTCTTGTATGGTCTTCATGACAGTTTTCAGCTCTGGTGATAATGGGTCCATAACTCCAGAGCTCTGATCCTACTTCTGGTCTCACCAAGTGTCTGAGAAAGTCCAGGCCTCTCCTTCCTCTGGAGTTATTAGGAGCAGAGCCTGGATATTGCTCTGTGAGTGCTGGTGGGATCTGCGCCACTTGGTCCCTTGCGGTTCTGGTGCTGCTGCCCTGGCCCTGGTATCATCAGTACAGAATCCCAGGCTGGTTGGGTTTGAAGGGACCTCTGGAGATCACCCAGTCCAACCCACCTGCTAACGCAGGGTCGCCAGAGCAGATCACACAGGATCACATCCAGGCGGGTTTGAATGTCTCCAGAGAAGGAGACTCCATACCCGCTCTGGGCAGCCTGGTCCAGGCTCTGGCACCTCCCAGCAAAGAAGTTTCTCCTCGTATTCAGGTGGAACCTCCTGTGTTTCAGTCTGTGTCCGTTGCCCCTCACCCTGTCGTTCGGCACCACTGAACAGAGTCTGGTCCATCCCCTTGACACCCACCCTGGCGATATTTATCATATTGAGATAAGATCCCTCTCAGCTTCTCTTCTCCAGGCTGAACAGCCGCAGCTCTCTCAGCCTTTCCTCATATAGATGCTCCAGACCCCTTATCATCTTCCTAACTCTCCACTGGAGTCTCTCCAGTAGTTCCTTGTCTTTCTTGAACTGGGGAGCCCAGAACTGGACACAGTACACTTTTAGACCAGGCATGGAAGCTGCTTCTCTCACGTACCCTGAAATGGCAGCAGTCATCTGCAGGACCTAATATAGCGCTATGAAGGTATATATATACCAAATACACCTGTATGAAGGGCTTTGTATGCCCCTGTCACAGGACAGGAGACGTCTATTGAGGTACTGCACGAAAAGGAAACCTTGTGATGTACAGTTATTGTTAAATTGCTTTATGTTGTTTGGCCTGGCTCTGCAGAAACTATGCTGGTTTTCCTTCTATCAGGTTTATTCTGATGGTTTCTTTCTGTGTTCTGGGCTATTTTATTCTGGTGAGTCTCATTGCATGACATCATTGCGCTGAATCTATTGGAACGAAGGCTTTTTACAACATGTTTATTGATATCCCAAATGTACTGACAGTTCTGTCTCTATAGGGGAACACACAAATTCCTGCATTTTTTCCCCTTAAACATTTGCATCAGGAATCTGGGAGGAAATGCACAAAAGATTTGAAGACATTTTCAGATGAAACACACATCAGGACAGTCACCAATATCAATTGTTTAGGTGGAGCAATTAGGCAGTATCGCATAAAAACTGAGCAGATCTTACATGGCTTGATCCCTTAGTTTAGGCACCTGAAGCAGGAATTAAGACTGTTTTAAGCAGGTCCTTTTCTAGAGTTGTCCTTTCATTCGTGTACAATTATGTTTTTCTTGCATTCAGTACAGGACAGTAAAATCCAACTGCCAATTCCTCAGCTGCGCAAGGTGTGGGCAGAAGCAGTTCACTACGTGATCGGGCTAAAAGAAGATTATAGCAGGCTTTTCCAGGGCCAGAGAGCTGCCATGTAAGTTGTTACTCCTCATTCAGAAGATTCATTATTGTGCAAATACAGAGACTCTTTCCATGGAAATATACATCTTGGGGAGTTTTGGTTACCCAAAGTTTTATAGCCCTCTGCTTTTCTATACTTCTGCTTTATAAAACTTCTTTGGGCTGGGAACTTATTCCACTCCAGGAATTTTGCCTCATAGGATCTGACATTGATAATAAATGGAAAAACTCGAACCTTGAAGATAGTCCCAGACTTGCAGAATGGCTGAGATTGGTGGTCTCTGGAGGTCACCCAGTCCAAGCCCCGCTCAAGCAAGGTCACATAGAGCTGCTTGCCCAGGACTGTGGCCAGATGGCTTTTAAATATCCCCAAGGATGGAGACTCCACAACCTCTCTGGGCAACCTGTGCCGGTGCTTGGCCGCCTTCACAGTAAAAAGAGTTTCCTGATGGTCAGAGGGAACTTTCTGTGTTTCAGTGTTTTGCCGCTTGCCTCTTGTTCTGTCACTGGGCACCGCCTCTTTGCACTCTTCTTTCAGGTATTTAAATACATTAATAAGATCCCCCTCTGAGCCTTCTCTTCTCCAGGCTGATGGTCTCAGCTGGTTCAGCCTTTCCTCAGAGGAGAGGTGCTCCAGTCCCTTAATAATCTTCATAGCCCTTCAGTGGCCTCTCTCCAGTGTGTCCAGGTCTCTGGTGTACTGGGGAGCCTGGAACTGGACCCAGGTGTGGCCCCAGCAGTGCTGAGCAGAGGGGAAGGATCACCTCGACCTGCTCGCAACACTCCTCCTCATGCAGCCCAGGATGGTCGCTTCACAAGTGGCAGGAGGAGCAGAACCGTTTGTTACATTTGTGGGGTTTTATCCTGTGATGGAATCACATAACAGGCAGTGTCGCATATCTCAAGTGGTAACAAAGGTGCCGGCACTCACCAGGGGCAGCAGGCACTACAGGACCCTGTAAATACTAAGAAATACTATACACCTCAAAGACTGTTTAACTGAGCTTGACCAAAAAAAAGTGGGAAATGAGGAAGAACTTTCCCTTTTGCTTGCTGAGGACCCGCAGCTTCTAAGGATATGAAATGGAGTCTGTGACCCCACAGAGACTCCCTGTTCCAAGGATCTTCCAACTTTTTTTTGCTAGCTATGGCTTTCCTTCAGGTAACGTGACATCACTAGCCACGTAAGTCCAGACACTTTTCAACTAACACGTGCTGTTCCTGTTTCATTTGTTAGGCTCAGTCTTCTGCGGTATAATGCCAACCTAATCAAAATGAAAAACAATATGGTGTCAGCATCTCAGCAACTGAAAGCAAAGCTGGAGTTCTTTCGTCAAAGCATTCGCCTCGACCTGGAGAGATACAGCGACCAGATGGCTTATGGCATATGTATGTATTGCGTAATACTTGCCTGGGTGTCTTCTCTGATCCTATAAAGGGTCAGACTGACTATAAAGGACTGTGGGTAAGAACTAGCTTGAAAGAAAGTGGATGAAGGAGCTTCAGCGTCTTTATGGGTATGTTTTAGCTGGGCAGATACAGGAGAAGAGTTTGGCAGATGAGGTGAAAAAGCATCAGCAACAGTTTTAATGTCACATAGGCGTCTGCCTCTTACAAATACTATTTAGGAGAGAGTAGTGAGATTTATGCATAGTTTGGATATGTGGCTAAAACTCAAAACTTGAGGCAAAAATTATGACTGAGCTGAAGGATGATGATGGAAAATGGAAAGACTGAGTGAACTGGTTTTGCGTGCTCTGTGTTTAATCAAAAGTGGCAGTTGTTGAGCTTAATGATGGAGTTTAAAGACTCAAACTTGTTTTACGCCAGTGATTGCAAGCAGTGAAATCCTACCGAAGGGTTTATATGTGAGTTAAGGTCAAGCATGGAGTTGTTAAGTTGCAACTTTACTGCATCTCTGTGATCTCTGGGTCACGACTCCTGCTTGGAGATTCAGCATCACGTTCTTTGTGTTCAACTGTAAAGTTCAGGTCCTTTTATAAATTATCAACTCTCTTCTCTTAAGCTTCAGAAAAGATGCTCAAAGCCTGGAAGGAGATGGAAGAGAAGGCCTCTCAGTGTGCACAGGTAGGGGATATTAAAGAAGCTTCGCTATCGTGCTGTGAAGGAAATTTAGTGACAGGAATTTATTGTCCTATGTGCCACTGCTCTGTCCCTGTGGTGTGTTTCATACCCTGCCTGCTGTGGGAATGAGAATATCATTGTGGACGCATTAAAAATGAAACAGTCCCCAGGTTGTTTGAATCCAGTCATTTGAATAAAACCAGCAGAAATGTCACTAGACTCAGTTGACTATGTAGGAAAATAGACTATAGAGACATGTGATTTAAGAAGAAGAAAGAAATGGTGTTGCTATAGCCAAGAGTCTTCCTGGTAAGATGTATTGCACACAAAAATTTCCATTGCTAAAGCTGAAAATAATACCAATCACTTACTATGCAGTGACTTCAAAATTGCAGTACTTCATTTAGGAGTACAGACCTAAATTTCTGGTATCCTGCAAGTATATATGCAAATTAGTTTTTAATAAGAGTCATCCTTAAGAAACTTAGAGCAGAGCTAGATCCAGTTCTTACTCTGAGTAGTCCTAATAGTTAACAGATGTTTTCACTTGCAGTTTATGGACAGTTGAGCTGACATACTGGCTTTCTGTTTCCCAGAGAGTTAGTTCTCCGAGAAAGGCTGATGGAAATTTATCTATTGCTTAGACTGCTGATCTCTGCCTTCTGGGAATGGGTGTTTTGATTTTACCTCCACTGAAAACCATAAGGAAACAGAGACCTTTTTGACAGAGAATAATACTGCCTACAGTTCTGTCCAGACCTTTATAGGGAAGGAATAAGCTTTTAGCTGTGAAAACTAGGGACAGAGTTAGGATGATCGTAGTTTATTGTCAAAAGCTGTTTCTTCGTCCTTTCTACTGGATGTACTGAATAAAGCTTGGGAGGGGGGAGGCGTTCAGAAGGAACGCAACACAAAATCAGCACCTTTGTAACGTATTTCTCAGAGTACAGGTCTTGTCGTGTGGTTTGCTGGGCTGATGTCTCACATTTCTGCAGGGAGTTAATGTACTGGCTCTCATGGTAACACAGAGCACATAGTACATAAAAATCCCAGATGCCATTAGAAACACAATACATTACATTGCCTATTTTTTTTTTCCCCCTATGAAGGAATAGACAGGGTGGTTCAGGGCCTGGGATCCATCACCTATCTTCATCCACATCAAAAGGTCCTTGGAGCCTTGCTTAAATTATGGAGATCAGGGCAATTGGGATTCCCACCTGATCTCACCGCTGTTTCGCTCTTTAAATTTTAGAATCTTGTTGCTCTCTGTAAGGAAGCAAGAAGGATACAGGAGAGGCTGCTTCTAGCAGAATAGCTCACAGCTGTCAGTGGCTGTTTCCAGAAAACCAGGGACCTCAACAAGTATTTACTTTGCAGACCATCAGAATTATGTTCTGTCTTAAAGCTGTGCAGTCCACATGTATAGTCACACTGTGTCCACTTATCAGGAATGTAAAATGTTTTACTGTAACACATGGTGGTATCTCAGTCTATCTGGCGGGCAGCCTAACTTCTCTGAGTTCAAGAGACACAGTTGTGCTGTCTGGTGAGTCACGGTGCTCCAGATAAAGATGTTTCTGTTGATAACAGGGTTTATTTCACATTTATCTCACGATCTGATTCCCCTTTGATTACGTGGCTTCTCTCACTTTGCATTGGTTTATTCTTTACCTGCAAGACCTGCAGACATCCCTTTCTGGTCAAGGGGTCACATCCCATTTCCATAGCGTCATACCAAGTTCTTCTGCAGCTTCAGCAAGGGGTACGTTCTGGAAAACGTTCAATCCGCTGGTCATACTCAGAAAGGAAAAGTTTAAATATCTCAAACCAGATTTTTCAGAAGGCAGATCAGTGCCCACAGTCCGTGGTGCCAAGACCCGTCATGGTGACCGGTGCTTTCTTCACAATGCTGGGAATCTCCAGTGTGTCTGGCACCACAGAGTCTACTCCTTACGCTCAGAAGTGTTGTTAGCTGCCTAACCTAACTGAACTGTGGGGGCTTTGCATAAGATTAGTGTCTTTTGTATTGCTTTGAGGCAAACGTCAAATACCAGAGAAACATCAGACTAACGTGCATCTGGGAGAGTAAAATGTGAGAGCAGCCTCTGTCCGTACTGTAAGAGTGGTGTGGTTGTTGGAGAATTGGCTTGCAGTAATATCATGCACTGAGAAGATGATAACAGTAAACCTCAATTATCGTAGCAGCAGTCATGTCAAAGAGCTTTTTTCTCCTAAACTCTACGTGGAGTCAGCCCATTACCCAAACTGGTATTCTGGAGATCTTTATCTACTTTATTGCTCTTCAGTTTGATTTGTAACTACATTTCCCCATTAGGCTGAAGATATTGGATATCTGGATGAGCAGATCATGGCCCTGCACACAGAGATTGTAGAGCTTCAGAAGAGCCCATATGCAAGGCGCCAAGGAGAAGTCATGGAGAGCTTGTAAGTCCTTTGCTTATTGTTTTTGTTGCACATAAATGGATTTTGTGTATTTTGGTGTCTGAGGGATTTTTTTTTTCATCTGTTGCTGGTTCCATCAGTGCTTTTGAAATGTACTTCTTGCTTTTTGCAAGCTGTGAGTACAGAGTAGTTTGCAATCGGTTTAAGGTCATTTTACTGGTAAAAGGGAAGATCCCGCCGCTTGTGGCTGTATGTTCCTCCTTCTTGAAGTTGTAATGATCAGTTGGCAGCATTATAAGGCAGAATAGGATGCTGTTCTCTCTGAAAGCTCGCTGTGCAAGAAGGGTTAACATTCAGGTGCAGGAGTAAACTCATCTAACTTATCTAACTGGCCCTGCAGCCAGAGAGTGACTAGACCTATGGAAACAAGGAAAACACAGCTTGGGAGGACAGAATCACAGAATGATTTTGGTTGGAAGAGACCCTCAAGATCATCAAGTCCAACCATAACTCAACCCTGGCACTACCCCATGTCCCTGGGAACCTCATCCCCGCATCTGTCCAACCCCTCCAGGGATGGTGACTCCACCACTGCCCTGGGCAGCCTGTTCCAATGCCTGACAGCCCTTTCTGGGAAGAAATTGTTGCCAAGATTCAACCTCAACCTCCCCTGGTGCAACTTGAGGCCATTTCCTCTCATCCTGTCACTTGCTACTTGGGAGGAGAGACCAACACCTTCCATTCTACAACCTCCTTTCAGGCAGTTGTAGGCAGAACACTGTCGCTGACCATGAAACATCATCTTAGAAGAGGATGGGCCTAAGATACATCTTTGTCTCATCTGAAACATGCAGGGGATTTCTTTTTGCATTGGAGAAGAGCGAATTTGTTGAGTGAGAAGATCGTAAGATAATTGTAATATCCTATTAACTATCTTCAGTGTGTTTTTAAAGCAAGGATAATTAGGAATTCATTGATACTTGAATATTTAGAAACTGGAGTATTTCTTTTCTAAAGTACCAAAATATGGAAGAGCTAAATGGTATTACTGATCTTAAGAACACATAGGAAGCAATTATTGTAGCTTTGGCTGTTGCTGAGAGCACAAGTGACAATTATAAAAGAGAGGGATCAAATAGCCACCCAGATTAAATAGGCGCTAAATCTGTTGTTAATAAGAGCTCTTCTGGGAGGAAATGTGCCTGTCTCTTGGAACAGTATTGGGGTGATCTAAGGGGAGGAAGAGGCCCGGTGAGGGCCTAAAAGCAGAGTTAGATCTGGCTAAACTGCTACTTGTTTCTGACAGACTTTTGATTTAGAGCAGTAAAGATTTGCTCAAGGGTGGAAGCTTCAGTATTTGGCTGCTTGGGAAATATTTGAAAGAAGTAACATTTATTTAAGGGGAAGAAGAGGAACACTGTCTTCTTGTTTGTGATGCAGCTGCCCCTTTCCATTTGCAGAATATCACTGCAAAATTCAGGCAAAAAAATGCAGAACAGGAACAAGAATTTCTTGGGCAGTTGTGCAAAAGTACCTATAGTTACAAAATGAAGTTTCATAATTAAGGATACCATGGAAAGAAAGCACAAGCTGAGTCATGTGAAAATTTGAAACTGAAAATAACATCCAGTTGATATGGTTATCTGAGAAGGAAATTCGTAATCGGAGGAAAAGAGAGAGAGCTTCTAGGGAGGAGTTGGTTTCCCTCACAGAAAGGCCATCCCTGTGTTCCAAATGTCGTACTTGTATCCTGGCTGTAGAAGGAGGTGACAGCTCCAATGCATGAGGTTCAGCAAGGCATAACTTTAACATAATGCTTTTTTTTCCTTGAGTCATCTGCTTGTTGATACATCTGAATCTTTTCTTCTTTTTTAAAGGGAACAGAGGGCCATAGACCTGTACAAGCAACTGAAAACAAGGCCTCCAGGTAGGGAAGGAGATGGTTTAAAGACTGTTTTGCACTCATAACCCATGACTAATTTTTTTGAACCCAAACCCAGAAAATACTGTTTAGTAGGAGAAGGCAAATGATTGTATTAAAGTTAACCAGACTCAAGGCCATACCTTAAGCTGATTTCTTCTTTTTGCTGAGCCTAGAGCTCTCCCAAATTCCTGTAGTCCTGTTCCTCAGCCCTGGCTTTGTCTTGGTTTTCAGCCTTGGAGCATCTGCCATGAACACCTATCTGCCTTCTGGCATTCTCAACCTTTTTTCCTGTTTCCTGTACTCTTTACTCCCCCGAAACGTGGGATGCACTGCTGTTCCTCTGTTGTCACTCCAACCCAAGGGCAGTCACTTTTCTCCCTCTTCTCTCTTAATTATACTAGATGGAGCCCCCCACATTTGGGGATTATTGTGTTCTGAACATTGTAACTGCTGAGCAGAAAGGTTTAGTTTACGTCTGCATTTGGCAAACTGCCTGCAGTCCTTATTGGAACCAGTAGCTAGACAGCAAGAGCAGCTGGAATGGCACACGTTACTGCAGAGAGAAGAGACATTCAGGAAAAGCTGGGCCTAACGAGATTGTGACAAATGTTAAGACGTTTTATTGTTTTTCAGTTTATTTGGCTGTGCTCATTAAATTAAATTTTTCCTTGACTCTGGGGGTTTGTGTCTGGAGTGGCTCCTTGCTGAAGAGCATTTTACTAATGTGGTGATTGATGGCCCTTCCAGATCACGCCTACAGTGACAGCACGGACATGGTGAAGATCATCGTGCAAACAGTACAGAGCCAAGACCGAGTTCTCAAGGAGCTCTTTGGCCATCTCAGGTACTTTACGCAGGAAGGAAAAACAAACAAACAAAAAACAAAAAACAAAACCAAACAAAAAACCAAACAAAAAACCCCACACCACCAAAACAAATGCAACTTTTGCAGCATTTGTAGCTTTGTAAGAGGAAAGGAGAGGGAAAACCATTGAGATCAGAGCCCAAAAGTCCCACCCACAGCTAGACGTTTCTCCTAGCAATATTAATTCTGCTCCTTTGTGTCATATTGAATTTCCACTTACTTTTCTAAAACATAGGTAATGTGTGTAGCTACTAAGGAAGCGGGGAGAATACAATGGCTTGTACTGTTAGCATCCAAGAGTTAACTTAAAGTGAGACAAATTCTGCCAGTGTTTAGGATGGGATTAAAATCTTAAGGAAAAAAAGAAATAGTGTAACAGCTCAGAAGATACCACAGTGATTTGTTCATTAATTCTTCAAGTAGCTCAGAAAAAATGTCATGCAGATCTCAGTGGTCAGCAAAGTATGATTTAGTTTTATTTTCAGGTGTGGTTTACGCTTAGTGGATCCCATAGAGAAAGTTGTTAGCTCTGGTCTGGTCAGCCCACAGAGACCAACACAGACCAGGGAAGACTGATAAAATACCATGGTCGAGTTGCTGCCCTGTCCATCATCATCAGGATAAATTTTTGCATTTCAAATAAGAGCTTTTATTGTGGGTATTAATGGTAGTGTTGTCTGCCTGCTTTTTTTAGTCTTAACTGGACTTGGAACAGCCCAGGCGTCCCTCCAGCCTTGCAGGTTTTTTGCCTGCAGCTACCACAGCGCTGCTCTAAGAGAAGAAGGTTCTCACAGAATTCATCTTGAATCCCGAGACAAGGCTTTTGGTTTTGTGAAAACATGTTTCCACACAAGCTGGAAAGTAACTTTGTGTTTGGTTTTTATTACAGCAAGCTCTTGGGCTGTAAGCAGAAGATCATTGACTTGCTTCCAAAGATTGAAGTGGCTTTAAATAACATCAAGGAAGCTGACAACTCAGTGATGCAGATGCAGGGCAAAAGACAAAGGGAGATATGGCATTTGCTGAAAATTGCTTGTGTAAGTAGCTTTTGGACTATCTGTTTGCTCCTCCTTCCAGTGCAGGAGCCAGGGAACATCAGCTGAAACTCTGAAGGGACCAAAAAGGGATGACTTCTGCATGATGGTTGATTTTACTGTAGCGAAGGGAAGTTTGAGATGCTAAAGGTTGACACAGGTTTAGAAATGGGGTAGACAAATTTCATGGAAAAGAAGCGCAGTAGAGGGGTCCTTGGTCCCAGTAAGTCATCAAACTGCAAATGACTGGTGGCTGGAGTATGGTAGACATGCCATGAGCCTTCTGAAGTTCCCTGAATGTCTAGTGTTGGCTGCTGTTGGAGGGCATGCGCTGGGATAGGCAAACTTCAGCCTGATGTCGTGAACCTATCACAATTGTAGACCTCCAAAAGCAAAATAGCTGATTTCCTGGTTAGTTTAAGGTGTTTACACTGCTTTTTCAGCATCAATTATAGCAGCTCTACAGCTGTAGCGATCTCCAGATTTCCACACACCCACAGTTGAGGTCAGTGTAGGAAACATGTTTCCCCTCTTAGGAGAGTTGCTGCTGTGCGTGACTCGCAGTTTCAGACACAGCACCGCCTCCCACTTCTTCAGAGTAGGAGACATGCCGCGTACAACCCAGGGGATGTACATGCAGAGACATTTGTTTGCAGAACTGCGGAGGGCTGGCTCAGCCGATTTGCCGGCCACCGTCCTGGCCTCGGTTGTGTGCATACGTTGCAAACAGCACTTAAGTTTAATTGCAAGTCTCACGTACAAAATAATTAAGCGCAACTGAATTCTTCCTTTGTCTGTTATAGAAGATTAATTTCTTTTTTCTAGACTCAGAGCTCCTCTCGATCACTGGTAAGCTCCAGCCTGGAAGGGACGGCCTCAGCTCCAGCAGCCACGTGGCTCCCACACAGCTCCTCAGGGAATGCACCTCACCCTCTGTCATCTGTAGGAGCTCCCGAAGATGGGTAAGAGCTGTCGAGAATGGAGACCGCTGACACGAAGTCGGTGTAGCCGTTTTGTAGGCACACACTCTGAAATCCTCTCCTCTGCCGCTGGAGTCTCCGGTGCTGAGGGGCACGGCTTCACCACATCCCACGGGGTGGTTTTTGGATACACTGGGCAGGAAGAGTTTTTGCATATTAAACTGTCTCTGAAGGCAACATTGTCCAGCTCCTGACTGGAGTTTTAGTAACTTACCTCTGGCAATAACACAGCAAAATGCAGCAACGAGATTTTGAGCCAAAACGCAGGTTTTTTTCATGCCCAAGTTCCGGTACAAGTCCCAGATAAATCAGGCCATGTTCTGTACCTCTTACAGTTTCAGTGGTTTTTAAAAGTCTTAATTCAGTCTGAAGTTCTGGTCAGTACTAAGCAATCTGCCCTGTTCAATATCTGGGGTTTTTCGGTTGGTTGGTTGGTGTTGGTTTTGGTTTGGTTTGGGTTTTTTTAGTTTTGGTTTTTTTTATCCTTCCAAAAAAAACATTTCAGTAACTCATAGGTTTAGGATGGGATTAAAATCATAAGGAAAAAAAGAAATAGTGTAACAGCTCAGAAGATACCACAGTGATTTGTTCATTAATTCTTCAAGTAGCTCAGAAAAAATGTCATGCAGATCTCGGTGGTCGGCAAAGTATGATTTAGTTTTATTTTCCTGTGTGGTTTACGCTTAGTGGATCCCATAGAGAAAGTTGTTAGCTCTGGTCTGGTCAGCCCACAGAGACCAACACAGACTAAAAAAACTAAAAAACAGGAATTAGTTTGAACTCTTTATTCAGAAACTCTCTGGTCCTGAGCAAGTTCCACACACCCCTCTCGGCTCAAGCTTGTGATCTCCATCAGCTAGCACTGTGCTAGTCCTTTCTTGCGTGTCACGTTATTGCACCTTGGGAGTGAACGTGGTTATTAAGGCCCCTCTCTCTCAGCCCATCCTAGCCGAATAAGAGAGCTGTCAGGAGCTGAGGGGTTTTTCTCTTCACTTCATTAGCAATTTCACTTCCAGTCAGCACAACAGGAGGGAAGACGCCCCTCAAAGGCTGCTCAGCCCTCGACCCACAGCAGTGCTGGTTTTGTGGGGGCTGAGGCAGGGGTTGTGAACATCAGCATCACACCATTTGGCCACTTCTGTCTTTCTGAGTGTTCATGGAAATACCTTGGATCTGAAAATACACATTTTCTAAGGAGGCTTTTGCTGGAAGTCAGTTGATTTTTTTTTTTTTTTTCTGAAACCTCGAGCAACCTTTTCTGCTTCTTCTTTTCTGTCTGCTGCTGTGAGACAGTTTTCACTTACGAGTAATGTGGGGTGATTACCCTTTAAGAGGTGCTGTCCAGAACAAAGTGCCTTTGGATTGCCGCAGAGCTCCTCTTTGAACCGTGACTTCACTATACAGAGAGTTAAGAGAGGGAAACCTGTGGGGAGCAGGCAGCAATTTCAGGCCCCTTGTACTCAGCTCACTTCTAGGTTCTATGAAGGCTGAATTTCAGCATGGTTTGTGGAGTTCCTCTGTAGGGAAGCAGAGCAAATCCACACGTCTGGGGCGGGGATCTGCAGGATGCCACCTCAAGGCATGTTTTTGTACCCTACTAGGTAGCTCCTACAATTGTAGAGCACTCCTACAAATCAGTTTTTTAGGTTGTTTGGGTTTTGTTTGGGCTTTTTTCCCCAACGCAGAGTCTTTTCATGTTGGTGTTACTTCATGTTTTAAATCTGTCATCGTTTGCCTTCTCTTCCGTGCAGGGAAAGTTTTGTCCACGTGATAGAAGAGAATATGAATTACCTCCAACTCTTTAACAGTATTTTGCAGGAGGTGAGACAGGAGCAGAACAACAGCATGATGGTAAGTCTGATGTATCTTTGAGGACTTGATTTTTAGGAGCCACAGCAGGTTCCTCTGGGAGTGTGAAAAACTCCTTAAATAAGGTCATTTTGGATGATGTGAGTGGCTGTGGCTGCCACGTGATGTCTGTCGTTCCTCCTGGACTCAGCCAACTCTGTCCTTATGGAAGGTGGCACGTGGCGCTGGTGTCAGCCACGCGGCCTGTGTGGTGGAGTGGGCTGTTCTGTGGCACCCCTGGCTGGTAGAACCTGCTCCCAATGTTGGTTCCATTCTCAACTGGAGAGTCCTGGTTTGTGTCCCTGCACTGGAGCGGGCAGGGTTCTCCATTTCCAGAGCCCTTTCCTGGTCATTAACCGGAGCTCTCCTCAAGGCAGAAGTGGGACTTTGGAAAGTCCTAAGAAGGCTTTTTGCACAAATTAGTATTTGAAAAGTCCAGAGGAGCCACAAAAATCATCTGAGGGCTGGAACAGCTCTGCTGTGAGGACAGGCTGAGAGAGTTGGGGTGTTCAGCCTGGAGAAGAGAAGCTCCAGGGAGACTTTGTTGTGGCCTTTCCGGACTTAAAAGGGGCCGATAAGAAAGATGGGAACAGACTTTTCAGCAGGGCCTGTTGTGATAGGACGGGGGTGATGGTTTTAAACTAAAGGAGGGGAGATTCAGACTGGACATGAGGAAGAAATTGTTGGCCCTGAGGGTGGTGAGAGCCTGGCCCAGGTTGGCCAGAGAGGTGGTGGATGCCCCATCCCTGGAGACATCCCAGGCCAGGCTGGACAGGGCTCTGAGCAACCTGAGCTGGTGCAGATGTCCCTGCTCATGGCAGGGGTGGCACTGGGGGAGCTGGGAAGGTCCCTTCCCACCCAAACTATTCTGTGATTCTGTGGTTCTATGAAATAGCAAGAAACATGACACAAATAGACAACAACCGCTGAAACGCTTCGACACAATTTGAAACTCTGTTCCTGAACTACTGGTTGAGGCCAGTAAGTTACTGCTGAAAAGAGCCTTGTTACCAGAAGAATGAAGAGCACAACAGAACACCAGTCTTTTTTAAAAGAGGTTCTCAGCTGATTTTAGAGGCTGTATCATAGAAGCCTCTGTATAAATATAATGCGAAAAGGACAATTAGACATGTAAATTGGCCTGTTTATAATGGAGAAGAGTCATACAGCATCTGTTAGCGTGAGATTGTCTCACAAATTTATTGCAGTCCCGTAAAGAAGTCAAAGAGCCACTGATACGCCGTAACTTGGATTTTCAAAAAGCTTCTTAAATGTCTCCTTAGGGATAAATTCCATTCTCGTGAGATAAAAAAGTTTTGAAGCTGTTTACCAATCTAGCTGCTGAAATAACAAGTAGCAGAGGGCTGGGGAAATTGAGATGGCTGATGAAATTGGGCTCTTATAAACACTTACAAACACTTTAATTCATAAACATTTTAATGTTCTAATGTTTACGAATAATAGTAAACAATGAGCTGAGAGTTTACTGGAGTTACTAAGTTATGTGGGATGGTGAAATGCAAACTTATTAGTGGGAGTTGCAGACAACAATGTAATAGCAAGAGATTGAGCAATATTAATGGGGAAATGAAAGAAGCTACTGATGAAAGCAAAGTAATTATGTCAGTGGGGAAACCAGCCTTGATTATGTATAGCCTGGTCATCATCCGTTGGTGGATGAATGCTTTGTTTGCCTTTGAGTTCTGACAGGGTTGGTATCAGCTGTGTAATACAGCCTTCTGTCTTGTCTTCGTGCTGTGGCTGGAGATGCGCAGGAAGCCGTACGACTGGCTTCTTACCTGTTAATCATCTATGTCCCTGTTATCTCCTCTCTCATTCCAAGATGCAGCAGCTGTTTCTGGCATGTTTTAGCCCTAAAAGATAATTCATGGCTGCAGAATTGCACTCTGCAGATCAGCACCCGTTTTGTTATGTTTGGTTTCTTTCCCCTTTCCCTCGCATCAGGGCACAGAAGTTAGGCCACAGGAAAGCAGCAGAAAATGCGATTTGTGCTCTTCAATTTGCCTGCGAAAAAGCAGAGGAAAAAAGAAGGAGTAACTATAAGAACCTTTTCTGTATTATCGCATACATTTCACTTGGAGCCATTCTTTTTTTCATTCATGTTCTTGCACTACCAGTGTGCCCCATGGGGCAGGAGGAACCCCAGCAGTAGGTTTTGTGGAGGCACAAAATGTGATTTCCGGAGTGAGTCAATCTGTGATGTCCCAGAGCGCTGCAATAAGTATGGGGGATTTTGTACTGGGGGCAAACTGAGTTGTGAGATTGCGAGGTTACTTTTCAGCAGTTACGGTAGATCAACATGATTTTTGAGTAGGGAGGGATGCTGGATACTGAGGTGTCCTTTGGAAACGAAGATCCCATAGCTGTTCCTTGCACTACCGCACTTTTCTTGCTGCTTCTTTCAGAGTTTTGACTGGAGCTGGCTGAAGTAGCCGAAGGAGATGACTGCGCCGCTGTCTTCAAAGCGCCTGCAAGCTGCGAGGGGGCTCGGCAGCCTTCAGCGCCAGGAGCCGGAGGCAGCCGGGCCATCCGTCACCTGCTGTTTCATAAACCTTTGCGGAGTTGCTGACAAAGGGTGGGGGGCAGTGGCGGGTACACCGCTGGCAGTAACAAACAGCGTTTTACAGGCCCTTGCCTCGTTGGGCCTTCAACTGAACACGGAACCCGCGCTGCCCGCTGCCTTCCCCTGGGCTGGCGCTGCGGGCCTGGGCCCGCGCAACCTCCCCGGGAAGGGAGGGGAGCGCGGAGGGGGCTGCCCCCCCCCACCGCTTTGTCACGGCTGCCCTCGTGTGTAATATGAATGTATAGATTATATATATTTTAAACAGAACTGCCCGCAATAAACAGTCTCCTGCTCGCGGCCTTGGCGCCCCCGCCCTCACGCCGTTGCCGGGCAACGGGGCGGCGGCCGTGACGCCATCGGCGGGCGCCGCGCGGCGCGCGGGCGGGGGCGGGGCCTGGGCCGCACGTGGGCGCGCGGCGGCGGCGGGTACCGGGGCGGGGCCGTTCCCGCCCGCCGAGCGGCCCGAGGGGCGGCCGGGAGGCGGCGGCTGGGCCCAGCGCGCCGGGGAGCAGCCTGCGGGGCTGTGCCTGCGCCCGCCGGCGGCGGGAGGGGGGGCGGCCTCGCAGCCGAACCCCGCCGTGCGCCTCGGGCGGTTGTAACGCGGCCCCGGGCAGCGGAGGGGGCGGGTCCGCGCGGTGCTGCGAGGACACACCCGGCTGTTTGGTGCCATATCTGGGGGTTTTGTTGCAAAAAGGGCAGAGGGACGCCGTGAGAGCGAAGATCCCGCCCTCGCGGCCCCGGTCCCGCCGGGATGAGCATGGCCCAGGCCGGGGCCGTAGCCGCAGCGGCCTCGGGGCTCCTCGTCTTCTTCCTCTACTGCTCCATCCACAGGGTCGAGGAGGGACACCTGGCCGTGTACTACAGGTACGTGCCCTGCCCGCCGCTCCCCTCCCCGGCCGGGGTTCCTCCCTGGCCGCAGCTCATGGCGCTGCCCTCAGTTTCCCCTCAGGTTTTGCCCCGGGGTTGGGCAGGCAGTGTCGCTCCCACTCGCTTGCACCAGAAGGTGTGGGCCGCAGAATGTCAGGGCTTGGAAGGGACCTCGAAAGCCCATCCAGCCCAATCCCCCCGCCGGAGCAGGAACACCCAGATGAGGTTACACAGGAAGGTGTCCAGGCGGGTTGGAATGTCTGCAGAGAAGGAGACTCCACAACCTCCCTGGGCAGCCTGGTCCAGGCTCTGGCACCCTCACCATGAAGAAGTTTCTTCTCAAATTTAAGTGGAACCTCCTGTGTTCCAGTTTGCACCCACTGCCCCTTGTCCTATCACTGGTTGTCACCCAGAAGAGCCTGGCTCCATCCTCCTGACACTCCCCCTTTCCATATTGATCCCCATGAACGAGTCACCCCTCAGTCTCCTCTCCTCCAGCTCAGAGCCCCAGCTCCTCAGCCTTTCCTCACACGGGAGAGGCTCCACTCCCTTCAGCACCTTCGTGGCTGCGCTGGACTCTCTCCAGCAGTTCCCTGTCCTTCCTGAACTGAGGGGCCCAGAACTGGACACAATATTCCAGATGCGGTCTCACCAGGGCAGAGTAGAGGGGAGGCCACGCTCTGTGCAGAACCACTACTGACTTTCCTTCTTCCTGAAGCCTCGGCTGCTTTTCCTTCCTCCCTTTTTCTGCGTCGCAGTTTGGGTTTCAAAACCGAGGACCAAAGTTCGTGGTCTGCCCAGTCTTTGGACATCTGTTGATTTCTCCCTCTGACACAGAGGGCTGTCACGTCTGTCCCAGGGCTGTCACCTCTGTCCCGAGGCTGTTAGCCAGCCGGAGTTCCAGCTTCTTTGCTGCTTTGAAACGGGTTTTCTCCCTGGCTCTGGGCTGAGTTTCACCAGGGGTTCTTAGCTGCCCTGAATAGCATCTGTAGAGCAACTCGTCAGTCTACAACACTGAGTGGTCACTAAATGGCTAGGTTTTGCTTCAAATTTGAATAAAGGAACAGAAATTCAGCACCAGCCTTTCTGCATTTTTTGCTATTTCTGCTGTATTTCTGTCTTGTCTTTTCTACCCTTTGCGCTCAGCGCTGTGGGACAGTTTTCTTCGCACTGCTCTTTCCTTTAATTACAAGCGTGCCGAACAGCACAGGCCCTTGCGGGACACTGCAGGGGACCCGACTGCGCTATGAGGATTGATCGCTTAGAGCTCTCCTCTGTCTCCTGTCTTCTAACCACCTGTCAGTCTCTACAAGACACTGTGGGTTTTCTTTGTGCTTTGGGTAAGGGGCTGTGCCAAATGCCTCGTGGAAATCCAAACTGGTGATATCGCATCAACTGCTGGATTTTTCCATGGTTACCGGTGAACTATTTAGAGAGGAAAATCTGTGTTCTTGAAACCCTCTGCAATGTTGCAATGCTGGAAGAATTTAGCAATATCTGCCTTCTCTGAAAGTTAACTGCTTACAGCACTGAAGCAAATGATCGCTGAGTTGCAGCAGGCAAGTATCATATGCAGTCAGCTCTTTTTGTAGAGGAATTGTTGGCAAATTTGGTGCAGGGGAGTAACGTAATTTGTGCTACCACAGCTGTGACTCCTGGCAGTTTGAATATACTTGCTCGGTGTGAAACTATTTTCCAGTTGCTTGCGCCTTTTCCCTATTTCCCTCTCTCTCTGTAGGGGCGGTGCGTTGTTAACCAGCCCGAGTGGACCAGGCTACCACATCATGCTCCCGTTCGTTACCACCTTCAAGTCTGTGCAGGTTGGTACCTCCTCATCTTGGCAGAGGGTGGATTTGGGAGCGGATGTGGGTGGGGATATTGCTGGATGGGAATGGCTGGTCGGTGATGTGATAGTCAGAGCGGCAGCTCCTGCAAAGCCCTTGGTTCCTTCTGCCTTAGGCGGCAGTCCCAGCTGTGTGCTGGGACTTGTCCTTTTGGTGGAATCTGCACAACGTGCGTGTGTGTTGCTTGGGACAGGAGATGTCTTGCTCCGGGAAGACAGTCCGTGTTTGTGGCCTTAATTGTTTCCCAGAAGAGCTGCAGGTCTTAGTGCCGGAGGAGTTGAGAGCAGAGAAATGAGCACGGCTGCCTTTCTGTCTCCCAAAAGGCAGTTGGAAAGAAGTCTGTCTTCTGCCCACACCTGCAAAACTCAGGAGAGAGGCAGAGGATGTGTTTTTGACTCAATTTTTGACTTCCATGGTTGTGAGGGTCTGGGCACAGCTTGATCTTCCTGCAGAACGGAGAGGTTTTGAGAGCACTGATTGTCTTTTTATTTCAGACCACGTTGCAGACTGATGAAGTGAAAAATGTGCCTTGTGGGACAAGGTATGTTTCTCCTTTGTATTTCTTCTGGTGATGAGCAGATGCGCTCTGTTGTGTGGTTTGCAGGTGGTCATTTACAGCTCTGTGACACAGAGACTGAAAAGTAAAGGCACATACCCTATAATTTATACCAGACATACACACACACATCACACGTGGAAATAACAGAACAGGAGGTATGGGAGGGAGCACTCATGCTTTTGCTGAAATTGATGTTCAGAGGTATTTGCGTTTATAGTGACGTTCTCTTGATTTTTCTTGGTTTTTTTTCCCCTCGATGACTCTGATAGCCCATTGCTTGTGCTCTGGTCTGCCCTCTGTTTTGCAGTATTTCTAATCCGAATCTTGTGGCTAATACAAGTGCTGACCTCAGCAGTGGGCAAAAGTAAATGATGAATGGGAATCCTCCTGATGAGAGGTGGTTCATTTCAAATACAGCTCAAGAAAATGAGTCTCCTGGAATTGTTTGGGCATTTTTGGAATTGATGTTTCACCTGATGTAAAGAGAGAGTGAGAAAGAATAGAGAAGAATCCTGTGCATGGGTGGCACCTGCCTGCTTCATAATTAAGTTGCTCCTTTTGTCAGTACAGATCTGTGTAGTTTTAACAAGCAGAGCAGTAACAGAAGGAGAAGGCGCCAATCCTGTTGTGTTGGTTCATTCACAAGTTAAAGTAATGACCGAATATGTTTCTTCAAGATAAATACAAAACCGGTGATTCTCCTTGCCTTTTAGCTTTAGGCTACTCAGTGATATTTCTGTTTAAAAAAAAATAGGAAAAAATTCAGTATGATTTTAATGATGACATACAACAACCATGTTGAAATTTAAAGTTGAATTGTTAGTGGCAACATTAATAAACAGAGTTAATTTTGATCTGGTTTAGCCCTTATTGAAATGAGTTCTTGGAATTATTCCTATAGCATCAGACATCACTTGTGCTCAAGTATTAACATAAAGTTCTCCTGGGCCCTAGCTGGTCTTAGTTTTAGGTCTCAACCTTCTTTCAGGAGTGTCTGTTTATAATGCTGGTGTTCAGTGCTGCAGCCAGGGTTTGTGGTCAGGTAAAGAGGCTTTAGGTCAAGCAAAAAGTAATTGCAGGAGGGAGGAGTAAGACTCATTATGTTCTGTATTCCTATCTTTTAAATGGCATGGTCTGTTTAATTCCGTATAGTTAGTTTGTCAAGTTCCTGTTACATTTCAACATTCTGGGATTCAGTTGTGCAGTGCAGGTGGTTGTGAAGTTACTGGTAATAAACATGCTTTAAAACACTAAACAGCTGGCGAAGCAGTTTTATAGTTAATAATTGAATACCCTTCAGGCCAAAGATCCCAGTAGCCCTGTTTATTTTTAAGGTGTTCCTGCAGGAGCCTCTAGATTTGCTACATTTGGAATCAAAGCCTACAGCTGCTCCGAGCCAAAGCTTTGAATCTACATTTCCATAACAAATCATTAGCTTATAAATAACAAATGGATCAAATCTGAAACGTCACTGTCCCAGTTCCAAGTTCATTACAAGAGTAGACCCTAAACAGTTTAAATTTCTGTAATTATATATTAAACCACGAGATTTAAAAGGCGGGGTTTGTCCTCCACTGTATTCATGTTCCTTTTTCCTGTGTCCTCATCTACATTAGGAAGCTTCTGAATGACTGTGTGGTGTCCCATCCCCAATTTCTGCCTCACCTGTCCCATTGATACTTGACAGCGTTAAGTGAATATGTTAAATGCAGATTTTAAAATACTTTGGCACCAGATGACTGTTTTTCATAAAACAGCTGTCACCCCAGAGACAAAAACCATTTCATTACAGCAGGTAGAATATGTTTCTTCTCTCAGCTGTAAATTGCCTCTGGTGTCCGAGGTTTCTGGCTTTCCCCAACAAGAAAACGTGTGTGCTCAGTTCCTTGGGAAGTTCAGCAGTTTCCTCACAGCGGGTCTGCTGCTCTCCAAAAACTGATGGAAAATCAGTTCAATAAACTAGTTTTACAAGAGCAAAGTATTCCAAAGGACTGACTCAAAGAATTAATTGAGAATGAATATACTCATGAGTATATTAGTTGTGGAATACGATACGTGGGTTGAAAATGGTGTTATGCAAATATTGCATGAGAAAGCTAAGTAGCATTTTTCTTATAAACCGAACTGTAAAGAGTCGTGCTAAATATTCCACAAGTATTTACAATGCCAGGAAGCAGTAAATAGCCGGGTTGCAAAGCAGTCGTATTGCTCAAGCGCTAGATGTTTATTTGCAAAGGAGCAGGAGGTGTCTTGTGCTCATGCTGCAGGTCTTTGGCAGGAACACAGACGGAGCACTGAAGGAATGCTGTTCTGGGACAGGTCCCTGTTTGTTAGCCAGTCACATGGAGAAATGTGTCATGAATATTGCAAGGGGGTGTATTGCATTAATCCCCGTATCTCTTGACAGACCAGATCTGGCCTTTAAGCCCAATTTTTACATGCTCTGATTGCCTAACCTGTGGTCAGCTTTAGCAATAAATATTAAAACTTTGCCTTTATTTACAGCCCCTTTTTAATGGCAATGTCTTTCAGTTTTTCCCTTGTCTTTTCCTTGCCTGGCATAAGTTAAAATCTTGACATGTATGAGGTTTTCTAAGGTCTACTGAAACACCTGCTAGTGCGTGTTAGTCTCCTGCAGCATTCCCTGCACCTTTTACCTTGTCCTGTAAAGTGAGGCAGTATTGCTGCCTAATTATGCTTAAGCTTCTCCCAGGTGCACATAATCCATGCGTTGATCCTCCTTTCAGACTATGGATTTCTTCTTGTTCCTCCCTCCCCGACGCTGCTCAGGCCGTGGAAACAGCAGCGGGGAGTCGCAAGCGCTGGAAATCTCCCCGTGGGAGTCGCCCACTTGCCTTTGGCAAACAAGGGGGGTTGGAGGGCGGTAGTGGCTTGTCGAAGTGTGATGCTTGATGTCGAAGCTCTTCAGCTGTAGGTGCCAGAGGGCAAGTAAAGCAGCTGTGCGTGATGAGAGGGTTTGTACAGTTCCAGGCCAAGACTGTGTGTGAATCACCCCAAATCAGTGCATGATGCTCTGCCAGAAACTGCCCAGGACAGAGTCTCCTGCACCCCGGGAGTTTGCTAACATCTTCTGGACCAGGCTGTTTGAGAGAATGTCTTGTCTGAGATGCTCACTCGAAGATCATAGAATAGAATCACAGAGTCATAGAGTGTCCTGAGTTGGGAGGGACCCACAAGGATCGTTGAGTCCAACTCCTGTCCCTGCCCAGGACAACCCCACAGGTCACACCATGTGTCTAAGGACGTTTGTCCAGTCTCTTCTTGAACACTGTTTGGGGCCGTGACGCCTCCCTGGGGAGCCTGTTCCAGTGTCCGGCACCCTCTGGGTGAGGAACCTTTTCCTAATATCCAACCTGAGCCTCCCCAGCACATCTTCCTGCCGTTCCCTCAGGTTCTGTCGCTGGTCACCAGAGAGAGGAGCTCAGCGCTTACCCCTTCTCCTCCCCTTGTGAGGAAGCTGTAGCCACCATGAGGTGAGGGTTATAGGTCAGTCTGGTTCCTCGGGTTAGAGCAGCAAGGTCCAGAGGGCCATCCCCACTGTACGATGTGAAACAATGATGGCTCTGGCGGCTGGCTGGCTGGAAAATACGGCACAAGTGCTTTGTAGGCTTGGTTTAACCTTAAAGCCTCAGTGGGGAAATAGGTGGCCAGCATATTCAGGCTCCAAGTGGCACCTGTTCCCCTGAAGCTGTTGCCTGACCAACAGGTCTGCTCTGGCTGTACATACAGACTGGCGGACAAGATGCTGCAAAGCAGCTCCACGGAGAAGGATCTGGGGGTTCTTTTTGTTGACAAGTTGAACGTGAGCTGACGGCATCCCTGGCAGCCAAGAGGGCCAACTGTGTTCGGGCTGCATCCAGCACAGCGTCGCCAGCTGGGCAGGAAGGGGATTGTCCTCAGATGCTCTTTAGTTTTTTTGAACATCCCTGTAAAATTGAAATGCCAAAAGGACCCAAACGTAGGGAAGTGCAGTGGAGGAGATTCTGGAAGAAACCCACACGCTCTGCTTTGGTTCCTCACCAGGGAGTATCCAGAAGATATCCCGAGATGGTAGCTGGGTTTCCTTGTCTCGATGGAGATGTCACAGGAACAAATCACAAGGATGAAGGCAGGTTCAGAAGATCACGAGGAATTCTGTTGGATGTCACTGGCAGTGAGAATTAGTTGTTTTATTGGATGTGGTGGGACAGTGAGGATGCAGAACAGATGAGAAAAACACGTACACAGCTATTATAACTGCTCCTGTGACCTGGTATACCTATAAAGGATCCATAAACCTGTCTTATTTTTAAATAATAAGAGCGGTTCTTTAGAGAGAGCCAGCACGAATGACCGTGGCGTAAAGAGAAATCTTGAGTGAAAAAGAGATTAATACTCTTAATAGTAGTATCTCACTGGGAATTAAGTCTCTTTTTAGCCACAAATATCTCTTCTGCTGGCTTGTCCCTTCCAGCCAGCAAGTTCAGCCCATCAACAACATTTTCAGCTCATAGCTTGCCATGAAGCAGGCAGGTTTGCAGACCAAGTGCAGGCTGTGCCTGGGTGACGTTTCCTAAAAGAAAGTTCAGGTGATTTTTCTGCAGACTTAGCAGCTTTGAAGCGATTAAGGTCTGCAAAAGAAGAAACCAAGTTTGTCGTGGGCGATAGGTTTGAGTTGAAACACCACAGAGACTCAGTTTGGAAATGTGTGAGATCTGCTTGTAGGGATCAGCTGTCTAAACAGTTTCTGCAAAAGCTTCTTGTTTGTAATTTGCCTTTGCCCTGACGACAAAATCATGAGAGTATCGTGCTTTTAAAATACACTCTTGAGAGAAGAGCTGTTGAAAATTAAGGGGTTTTTTTTTCCTTCACTGTAGAGTTTGTGCTTTTCCCCAGTGCTGCAGACACCCAGGGGTGGGCATGACCTGCTGAAAGCCACATCAGTAAGAGCAGAGGCTGGGATCAAACCCTACCTCTGATTGCCCTTTTCTCTGCTGGTCCGGCAGCACGTGATCCCCTGCAAGAGGATTTATTGCCTGCAGGCTCTTTCCAATGGGTGTCTGGAGCTTCTTGACAGTGCACACGCCTGGGCGCCTGCACACGGTTGCGTTGTTACTGGAGAGATATTTGCAACGTGATACTGATGCAGGGAATGTGAATTACAGTCTGTTACATGCTCTGTTTCTTCCTTTCTAACAGGGACCTTGTCAAGTTCCTGCTGGAGTTAGTAAATGCGTGGAATTAAACTAAGGGCTTTTCTATTTAAAACGTTTTTGCTGCTTAGAAGAGCTGTGGTGTGCCTGCAGTTTGTGTCTGCTCTGCTGTTTGCAGGTGTCATCTACTGTCCTTGTTGCCTTCCTTTTGTCACGCTGGACTCTGCCTTTCTGATAGTTGCAGCTACGTTCCTGTTCAGAAATGTTTTCCTTTTGCTGGCTAAGCAGGAGATAACAAAGTGAAGCAAAAGGGCTTTGCAGACTTGCTGGAGCGCGCTTTTGATTTATGCAGAGAGGGACCAGTCTGTACAAAGCTTGGGGTTTGATGCCGTCTAATTGCAAAATGCTCAAGAAGTTCAGAATTGTTCTGGGTAAATGTAGCAGAATTTAGTAAAAGAGGGGAAAAAGATGACTTTGCTTTAAATATAGTCCACTGTTAATGGCTGCAGTAATAATTCCTGCATTCTCTTTTTCCCTTACAGTGGCGGAGTTATGATCTACATTGACCGAATAGAAGTTGTGAATAAATTGGCTCCGTATGCAGGTATTTCCCGTCCTGTTTCGACAAGCAGCACTGTGACTGTCTTCACTCATCCTATAGCAGCTCTCTCTTGGTTTGCAAGACTTGCATTTTCCGTATCTTGTTACTCTTATGGTTCCCAGTACTTAGTTTCATGCGTGTGTGTGCAGGCTTTTTGAAGAGCCACAGATTTGCAAAGATGAAAATAAATTCTAGGATTGCTTCTGCCCTGCACATTTAGAAATGTGATGGGTGCTCAAGCAGTCCTGTTTCTTGCTGCTGCAGGGGAGACCGCCCGTGAAACTACATGGCACAAATCCCCAGGTGCTTGTCAGCTCAGCTCCTGGGAAAATTAGAAAGGCAAAGCCTATGTAGGAGCTTCGTACCTTCTTATTTCACCAGCTGCCAAACCGAAAGACCCAGGCAGCTTTTTTTCCAGCAGCATAGCTTAATGCAAAACGCTAGTGTACTGAGGCACCGAAGGGTGAATTCATGTTGAAATTGTGGGAATGATACTTGTTTTCACTTTATAGTAGTATCAGTTCCTACGCATGCAGGTCCTGGACAGGCTTTACTGTTTCATTTGTTTATGCAGATCATAAAACAGGACCGTGCAGTATATCTTGCTGTAATTACTCTGCTCTTTGAAGTCGCATAATCCCAGCAGCACTGCAGAGGACCTCTGCAGGTTTCTCTGCCCTCCCTCCTTCCCACTCACTGCAGGCTTCTCCCTGCTGCGCCAGGCAGCTGTGGCTTTGTCCAGCCAGGTCCTAAAAACTCCAGAGGATGGAGAATCCCCCACCCGCCTGTCCCAGTGCTGCACCACTTTCCTAATACCCAGAGCTGCCGTTCCGCAGTTGTGGCATTGCGGAAAGCAATACGTGTCCGTGGTGACCTCTGATAATTCTCTTGCTCCCTCAGTGTATGATATTGTGAGAAACTACACTGCAGACTACGATAAGACCTTGATCTTCAATAAAATTCATCACGAGCTGAATCAGTTCTGCAGCGCCCATACCCTGCAGGAGGTATACATTGAGCTGTTCGGTAAGTGGACGGTGGCTGGATGCCCCCTCCAAGGGCTGTGTGATCTCCCTGTTCTGCTGTGGAATATGTTCCAGCAGGCTCCTGTGAGCAAACAGTCTCTGTGCTGGAGTTGCAGTCTAGAATCCACCTCCTTATATATCCAGATGACACTTCCCGTGTAACTTCAGTGGTTCAGATTTCTTTGTCTTTCCACGTCTGCATGTGGGAATTTGATTTCGGTCCTTTTCCACTTAGGACTGAATTCTGGATGCGCAAAGCAGCCACTCTGCTCTCATGCATGGAGTCGTGCCTGTTGCCTTCACTATGATGACAGTTTTGTCTTGTCCACTTCTACTTTTAGGCTGCTATTCTGTTGCTGAATTGACGTTTTTACATTAAAAGCTTCCTTCTGGCTGTTTTTAGCTAGTGAGAGCCAGAAGGGATGTGCTCTCCGTTCATTGCAATGCTCTGTTTTTTTCACAAGGGGGTAGCAGTGCTTCAGGAATTAGCAAAGTTAATGTTCTGCTTCTTGGTACATACCTGTGCCCCCAAAAACATCAGAGCACCACATTTGTTCTTGAGTGGCAGAGCAGGGGAAAATCAGTTTATGGAAGATAAACGGTTGTCAGAGTTTTAATATTAAGAGACCCTAACTGTTTGAATGCTGTACTCGGATTTGCCCGATATCTGTAGTCAGAGAGGATTTCGTGGTAGTACATGCAGCTTAATCCTCTCATAACTGGCCTTGTCTGTGGAATGATGTTCCTGGAGCTTTGAAGTGACAAAATGCATTTGTTCAGTAGCAGGTGCTGGGTCCCACAGGTCCCTAGAGACTTAAGGCAGAGCCGTAGGAGAAATGATGATAAGTGAAGTGATCTCTCTCCTGTTCTCCACAGATCAGATAGATGAGAATCTGAAGTTGGCCCTGCAGAACGATCTTAATGTCATGGCACCAGGTCTCACTATCCAGGTAGGTTCATTCCCTAACAAAGATTATTCTTTTTTCCATCTCTAATTTGCTTATCTTTCACTAGATTGATGAGGTTTCTTGCTTCAGTTTTCCACACGATGTGAAATAGTTGAGCCTTGAGTTGAGGTTTGTCAGTTGAAGACTGTCCATGTGATATGGACCGCTTCTAAATGCTTGTTTTATGTTAGGGGAAGACCCGTTTAGGCCACAGACCTGCAGGTATTGGATTTAATTTGCAAAGAGCAAGGTAATGTTTTTCTTTAAACTACCTTTGGCACCCCTGCAGAGCTGGGCTCTCCAGTGTGCCAGTGGTGTTCCTACAGATAACTGAAAAGGAAGAAATCTTCCTCCTTTCTGCGTTTGTGCCAGAGATATGGAAAGATATTAGATCTTAAGTGATTTTCTGCTTACACTTAATGTTAGAAAATAATCTTTCATCTTAGCCGGGGTATGGGACACACTGACTTTTTGGCATGTTGAAGTTCAGGGCAACCAACTGTGGAAAATACACCTTAGGCTCACAAGGGTGAAGTTGGAAATCTCTGGAGATTTCTGCTGTAGGGATGAGTGAGACCAAATCTGTGTTGCTTCTTTTGTTGCCACATTTGTCCAGGCTGTCTGGCTACGTACAGGGAGGGAGAACCTCCCACTGACAGCATGTGAAATGCTACGATAAGTAGTGTTCTGCTTTGTGGCTCATTTGTGCATAGGCTTGCTCTGTTCTGGTGAGGGTAAACCATAGGCAGTGTCTTATCACAGAGAAATTGAGATGGCGCTGCTCTTCCAAATATCCAAGTTAACTTGCACTGTACATTGCAGAGAGATTTCCTATGAAGGTTCATCATCAATCAAAATTATCGTCATAATGTAAAGGCCCTTTTTGATCTCAGGGTGCAGAAGGGCATAAGCAAAGCTCACGGCTCTTTGCTGGGAGATGTTAAAGAGCTAGATCTGATCTTCAACGTGCGCTATCCCTTCTCGATTTGGCATGCCCAGTCTTCACCGTTGGTTGAAAGTTGAAGGATATTCTTGCCTACATCAGCCCAGGCTGAGTGTACTGGACCAACAGTCTGAGGAGGTTCCAGAACTAGTGAGGCAAGTGGTTCATCTCTTGTACTCAGGAGACTCTGATCCTGCCGTCGTGTTCCTCTTGTTCTCGTTCAAAGCAGAGCTGCACCCTTGTCTCCAGTGAAGTTGTGCCTCTGCACACACCTCTGCCATGCTGCTGTGTCAGGAAATACCCAGCTCCTTCAGCGAAGAGCTGAGCGTTCCTTAAACTCTCCACGTGCAGCTGTGTAGTGCAGATTAACTTAACTGTACTTAGAATTTAATTGTTTTGTGAGCTCTAAGGGAAATAATTCCTTTGGGCATAATGAGAGATCACTGACAAGTCATAAGCGACACAGAAAACAACTCAATATTGAAAAGATAATGTTAGGGGAAATTAGTAGCATTTATTTCTAGGTTTATTAAAACTATTTAGTGTATATGAAACCTTTACAAGTCCTCCGAATTCCCTGATGCAAAACTTTCTTAACTGAAAAGGTGACGACAGCCTGAAGAGAAGTGGAGGCCAGGGGACGGTAAGAAGTGTCCAGGGACCGTGTCATAGGGGGCGGCTCCTGCACTTTCGGGGTGAAAGCAGCACACCCTGGGGCTTGTAAGTGTCTGGACAGAAACACCCACATCCTGGGAAGCAAACCTGCACAACTGGAAATCCACGTGCAGTGCCGGGCCTGGGGGGATGGCTGGTGTGAGTACAGTGCCGCTGGGGCTCTCTAGGGAGGACCGGCCAAGAGGGTGAGGTAGCAGCGTTGTGCTGTCAGCAAAGGACTGGCTCAGATCGTCTGGAGCTTCGCTTTGGGGTGGGTGATGAACAGCTGAGATAAGACCCGTGATAGGTAAGAATCAGACCAACATGGAGGACCACATGGTCCTTGTCTGCTGCAGAACTCGCGGTTATGAAGATGGAGTAGAGAATGTTGCCTGCAGAAGACCCGAGAAGCCTCATGATCACCGACCTTGGTACTCCTTGGGGTCTTGGACCAGCTGAGTGCCCACTGGAAGGGCAGTAGGGCTGGGTACATGCCATGCTGGGGGCTCCTGAAGGTGGTTGAGTGCAAGTTTTGGCACTGGTGAGCAAAGCTGACTGGGAAGGGTGCTCTGCTGGACATTTTAGAAACAAGGAAGATCTCTTTGAGAGGTGAAGTCTGGTTGCAGAGTGAGCTGGGGCAGGTGTATGGTGCTGAGTTCAAGGTCCTTGGAGGAGGGAGGCCGACAGGAGAATTATGGGCCTGGGTTTAAGGAGGACAGAACTCGGTTTGTGCGAGATGTGCTTGGCAGGGTCCTGTGGGAGACTGCCGTGGTCAGCAAAGGAGGCCAGGAGGCCCCGCTTCATTGCCAAGGACACCCCAAAGTCTGGAAAGTCAAAGCAGGTGAGACAGGAGTCTGGTGTGGAGGGACAAGGAGCTCCTGACTGAGCTGGAAAGCAAACAGGAAACTCACGAAAGGTGGAGTATGGATAGATGAGTTGGGAGGAGTAAAGTTAAGTTGAACAGAGAACTCGGGGACATCTTGGGACCTGTCACATGGGAACGGTCCCTTTTCTTGCTGCATACAGAGACTTGCCTGGACATGTCCGCACCCCGTTCCCCTCTGTGGAAGCCCTTTGGTTCTTTGCAGACTTAATGACCTCGGAGAGAAGCAGCTGGTTCAGCACTAGCCCGACAGTGGAAATGGAGCAGGAGGATTGTGAAGCACTCGTACAGCTGTGGAGCATCAATCCGCACCTCCCAAAGCTCAGTAATGAGCCACACAACATGCCACCTGAGCAGCATTAGCTCTTGGTCCTACCTCTGGAGGTGTTTCGCTCATGTTTCAGATAGAGTCCTCTGCAGAGCAGCTCGGCGGCTGTCTCTGGCCTGTGCCCGAGTTGTGGTGTCAGCACCACCACGCACATCACGCTTGGTGGTCTGCAGTTGCAAACAGCGGCCGATCCCAGCTACCCGCTGTGTCCTGCTGCTCTCGCCTGTCTTCACCATGATGTCTTTCATGGCGTGGTCACTTTTGCAAGCTTTTCTCCTGGAAAGCCCATTCTTGAACTCATAGTCCTGCATCGGTTCTGCAAGTCTCACTCCTGTGATTTAATTTCATTTGGTTTGTGAGCCCCTTTTTTGAGCAGTACTTTGGGAAGTGGTGTCTGGTGATTAAAGAGTCTTTGGGGTGGAGAGCTAAGCTGATTCTAACAAAGGACCTCTTTAGCAGTCTGTTCCACAGGCCTTACTTGGAATCATAGAATCATTTTGGTTGGGAGAGACCATGAAGAGCATTGAGTCCAACCGTTCCCCCACCCCTGGCACTGCCCCATGTCCCTGAGAACCTCATCTCCGTCTGTCCAACCCCTCCAGGGATGGTGACTCCACCACTGCCCTGGGCAGCCTGTTCCAATGCCCCACAGCCATTTGGGGAAGAAATTGTTCCCCAGACCCAACCTCAGCCTCCCTTGGTGCAACTTGAGGCCGTTTCCTCTGGTCCTGGCGCTTGTTCCTGGGGAGCAGAGCCCGACCCCCCCTGGCTCCAAGCTCCTTCCAGGCAGTTCAGAGATCAGAAGGTCTCCCCTCAGCTCCTGTTCTCCAGGCTGAACCCCCCAGCTCCCTCAGACCCATCACACTTGTGCTCCAGCCCCTTCCCCAGCTCCGTTCCCTTCTCTCAACTCGCTCCAGCACCTCAAGGGCTTTCTTGGCACGAGGGGCCCAAAACTGACCCCAGGATTCGAGGTTTGGGCTCCCCAGTGCCCAGCACAGGGGATGGTCACTGCCCTGGGCCTGCTGACCACACAATTCTTGATCACTCAAGTGCCGTGAAGGGTGCAGGAAATACAAATGTAAGGCACCTCTGTGAGAATGGCTGTGCTCAGCTGTGTTGTACCAGAGGACTGGGAACCCTTATGGGTGGTCTTGGATCAATGTGGATATGTCCAGAGCACTACAGCTGGTTTTGCAAAGACATTGCAGAGTTATGAAGATCACATCAAAACATTTAATTTAAAATGCACTCACTTTTTTTTTTTTCAATAGGCCGTGCGTGTTACGAAACCCAAAATCCCAGAAGCCATCCGAAGAAATTTTGAGTTAATGTGAGTAGCTGTACATAGAAGTGTATTAATTGGTTTTGAAGATGCAGCACAGACCTAATGCTATTAGAAAGCTTTTACTTGGTGCTCAGAAGGTGAGAGGTGGGCTGTAGCCAGTGAGGGCTTGGCTAGGTGCCCTTGTGCATTCTCTTTCTCCATTTCTGTAGCTCCTTCACCTTGAAGCCTTTCAGCCCTTCACAGAGATGGTTTTTAGCGTGTACAGAGTCCATATCAAGGCCATGTTTCCGCTCCTTTATGTAGAGGGAACACTGATGCGCTGTAGAGAACCTGCAGAAGACTTGTAAACTGAATTCAGGGCTCAGGGCTCTTGACATCTCAATCCCGAGCTCTTCTCCAGCAAACTCACAGAATTGCAGTCAGATTTTAGTCTGATATGTACCTGCGGAGGCATTCTGTCACAGCCCCTTCCCAAAACAGGGCCAATGCCGCAGCAGGTTGCTGGGGGCTGTGTCTGGGTGAGTCGGGGCACCCCTGTGGACGGGGATCCCCTCCACTTGCACGGGGACGGGCTGGTTCCTTGGGGCCAGGGTTTCCCGCACTGCAGCTTGTGCCGGTGCCTCTGGGGCTCTCGCTGTGCCCCTCCCAGCAGAGTCCGGCCCCAGCATCTCCGGGACCCCTTTGGGCAGGGGGAGATGCTGTTGGGTCCCCCTTCACCTCCTGAGCCAGCCTGGCTCCCCCAACCTCTCCCATGCCCCCGCACCTGCAGCAGCCCTGCACTGGGCTCACTCCTCCTCCTGAGAGCCTCAGGCTGTACACAGCACCCAGCTGTGGCCTCCCCAGTGCCAAACAGCTGGAGTGAGCCTTCCTTTGACCGACTGGCTACACCTGTGCTCGTACAGCTGAGGATAGAGCTATTCCTCGTGGCTGTGGGGACGTGGTGCTGGCAACTGCTCAGCATCTTGTCCCCCTGGCCTCTCCTGCCCTGGTTTGCAGAGCTGCTCCCCAGCTCCGTTTCCCTGTGCTGTGGTTTCTCACCCTGCAGGGAGGCTGAGAAGACCAAGCTGCTGATTGCAGCCCAGAAGCAGAAGGTGGTAGAGAAGGAGGCAGAGACGGACCGGAAGAAAGCGGTCATTGGTATGTCACCTGCTGGGAGTACCAGTGGATGGGGCCAGACTGAATTTCCATTCCTACATCTCTCAGTAAGCTGGAGTAGGACGTTTTCTTGCATTGCTGACAGCTCCTTGAGGGAGCATGGCCAGGCTGCACCAACAGTCATATGGAAAATATGAGTGTTTGTGCTGCTGCATCTACGTCCCACTTCCCTCTGTCCTACAGCAAGGCCAAGAGGTAACAGCTCTGCCAGAAAAACTGCTTGGGCTTGAAGCTAAATGCCCCTGTGCCAGGGGAATCACACCTGCAAAAGAGGTGTCAGCCAGTGCAACTCTAGAAACATCAGCAGTGTGTTTTCTTTCTGTAACTGTATTGCTTGGAGTACAAACTGGCACTATAGGATCCCAGCAGGGAGGAAACTGCTTGCGACCAGGTGCTGGGGTCAGGGTGCTGATGCTGAAGCCCTGAGAAGTGAATGTCTGAGCTGAGCCTGTTGTGATTGCAGAGGCAGAGAAGGCTGCGCAGGTGGCCAGGATTCACTATCAGCAAAAGATTATGGAGAAGGAAACAGAGAAGCGAATTTCTGAGATTGAAGGTAACCGTGCTGCTGGGGTCATCTTCCAGCTGAGGGTGGTGGCAGGTAGAGGAACCTCAGAACTGGGCTCACAGGCATCGCCATCCTGCAAAAACAATAAAGGGTGCACTAGTGCAAGGTTATGCACTGGGGTCATTCCTGCCCTTTGCAGGTACCTCTCCAAGGAGGCACCCATGCAGTGTCACAGGCATGGGGTAAGGGCTCAGGCGCTCGATGTGATGGAGCTATTCACTCGCTAATGCTTCTTTTCCACTGCTTTAGATGCTGCATTCCTAGCAAGAGAGAAAGCAAAAGCTGATGCAGAGTACTACACTGCTCGGAAACTGGCTGATTCCAACAAGGTGAGCACTTGAAAGCTGGTCAGAAGAGGACCTGCTTACTCCTTACACAGGAGATTTTGTTCAGGTGGGCAGCACAGGGAAAACACTTGATTTAACAGCCCACATCCCAGGAAACAACCACTTGAGATGAAATCATACGATGTGGGGCCCAGAAGGTTGTCTGTTAATGGTCTCTGGTTTCTCTTTTTGTAGCTGAAACTTACCCCCGAGTATCTGGAACTAATGAAATATCAAGCGATAGCTGCGAACAGCAAGCTGTATTTTGGTGATCGCATCCCCAACGTGTTTCTGGATTCCTGTGCCTTCCAGCAAGCCAATCTGAGGACTGCCCAAGAAACCAGCCTTCCTTCACAGGAGGCCCCGGAGACCTCTGCAGAAAGCCACCTCAGAGCAAAGGAAACCACTGGCTGACAGAGGTGGAAGGATAACCCGGTGTAGCTCAACAGCCAGCCCAGCTGTGGATGGGGATGTTGCCTTGTGCTGGTGTGCCAGATACGGCGTATGCGTGGACATCTTGCGTGTAGGTGGCAGTTGGGTTGATTTTTCTCCTAGCAACACGTTGCAAGTGCTCTGCCTCTTCCGTTTCTTCCCCTATTAAATTGGTGCTTCCAAATGAGGGATAATCCTGTACTAACATACCTATACTGGAATATTAAAAGACAGACACCAGGAAAGCCTTCCGCAGTAGGTGCAGTTATTTAGCAAGCATTACTCTGGAGGTAGGAAATGTGGCTTTGAGTGCTGTGTTGCTGCACACTGGTCGTTCCCCAGTGCTCCTTGCTGAGGCCGAGTGAAGAGGTTTCCTTCATCCTGCTGAGGAAGCTTCGCTTTGTGGACTCTGAGGCAGGTTTCTACCATTGCTATCTAACTCTCCTTGAGGACTCCAGTAGAGTGGGCTCTCCTTGGCCCGTGGAGGCTGCGTGTTCCTCCTCAGGCCTGGCAAGGAGCGGTTTGGTGTGGAATAGGTTATTTGAATAGGATCTGCATAGCCATAATCTTCTTTCCTGTAGGCGGCGGCACTAGATAACAACTTGGAGCAAGCAATCTCTCACAGGCTTCTGTAACTCCCCCTTTCCAAGCAAGAGCCTCACGCTGGCTGGCTGTGACTGACTGTATGTGGTACGTTTCAGCGGGGTGGCTGGGTCTCACCTTGCACCCTAAACCAGATTTCAGAGTGCATGGAGCACCTCCGAGCAGCTGGTTGGGAACAGAGCTGGGAAATCTTTGCTCAGACCCTACAGCCTCCCTGGAGATCTTCTCAGCTGGGAAAGGAGGCTGAACTTCCACTGCTCTGCCTTGCTGGCCAAAGGAAGGGGAAGAGAAGAATGAAGGGACCGCGCTGTGCAGCAGATCAGATGTTTGACAACTCAGCTGCAAAGCAGGTGAGGCATCACTGCTCCCCCGTGCAAAATCCACCCCTCCAAGAAGAACTGGGACCTGTCCTTGAACAGCCACGGTGAGAGCCTCTTGCCGGTCCTCTCGTCACTGGCCAGGCTTTGCTGTGTTGCAAGTTTTTGACTCGCAAGCAGTGCTGGCAGGATGCTCTTTTCTCTGGTGTGCATTGTAATAAATCCAGCCCCTGCTCCCCACGTGCCACTGCAGGGTGAGAGAAAGAGATGTGCTCGGGGGGGTAAAATCTGCTGGTACGATCTGCTTTCCTCTTTTCCTCTGCCTGTGAGGACGTCTGCCTGTGAGGACGTGCTTCTTTCTAGGACCTGCTCCTCATTGTGTTCTGCGGTGATCCCAGAAGATGATGGCTGGGGAAGCAACTGGCAAGAAGTTGAGCTGGAACAGCAATGCAGCACAGCAGCGTTGCCTGCCTCTGAACCCACCACGTGTTCAGGGATGGCCTCTCCTCCACCAGCTGGGACATGTGTGTGGTCGTCCCGCTTCCCTGTCCCCTCAGTATAGTCGTGTGCAGCGCTCAGCCCTGGTGCGGTTCACCAGACGGGCTGGTTGGTGGTGATGGGCCGGTGGGTGCCGGTGTGGAGATCTGTCCCTGGCACTGTCTGCAGCCTCAGGGCAAGAGAAGGACCGTGCTTAGCTTTTGCGCTGGTGAAACATTTAGCTCAAAACATAGGGCCTGAACTTCGCCTCTGCTAATGATTTCCCTACGTGAGTTGTGTGAGCCTCAGGCTTTCCAGTGCTGTGTTCCTGTCCTGTGGGGCTCAACTCAGGATAGCAGCGTCTCTCCTCAAGGAAGTCTGGTAACGTGGTGCCTTATGCTGTCAGCTCCTGCTCTGGCTGATTCTCCTCCTTTCCTAGGGCAGAGCAGGGGTGCGTTGACTCTGCTGCTCCTGGTAATACCTGACTGTGGGACTTTGCAGCAGCTTTAGGTGGTATTTCTGTCCTACATCTGTCTGCAACCTCCCAAGGCCCAGCTGGTGCTCCGCTCCAAGATACCAGCTCCTCTTCAAACCCAGACGTGGCAGGAGCACAGGACCAGGACCCTGCCCCAGTGGGAGGCCAGCTGAAGGTGCTGAGCACCAGTCCCAGCTTCCAGGGAGGGAGGTCATGGTGCCTCCTCCTGCTCCGAGGACGAGAGGAAGGTGCCCTTGCTGTCACCAGGAGAGGTTTCTCCAGCTTTTGCACAGGGGATGTGTTACAGGCGTGTGCCCTGCAGATCCCAGCCTGGGGAGCACTAAGCTGAGCTTTTGCTTGGGGGTGCTCGTGTTGTCACCTGCTGAAGGCTGTGATGAACAGTGCCTTCCTGGCACAGAGCAACCCTCGCAGGATGCTGGCGGGCAGGGAGCAGATGGGATGTCACCACCAGACACTGCGGTGTCCCCCCGGGGAAAGGGGACCAGAGCAGAGAGGGGATGGCAGCGTATTTTGTAGCTGTGGTGGTTGAAGTGTCTCCTGGAAGTGCTGTTTGACTTGCGAGCTCAAGGTCTCCTTCCTCCTGTGGGAAGAGGGTGTCACTCCACGGCTCCTGGGTGTCACTTGGCTTGCAGCACGTGTGTTGCAGTAGAAACACGGCCACTTTGGTTGAATTCTGAGACGATGTTGGGCTTTTTAGAACAGAAGCGCTCCCGGAGGGGATGCAGGCTTGTCTCCATGTGGTGCTCACCGGGGCTGGCATCAAACCCTGGGCATCAGGCTGGGTGGACAGGGTAGGTTCTGCCAGCCTGGAGATGACAAGAAGGAAGAAACCACTAGAAGCAATAACGAGGCAGCTCACAGCTCTCCAGTGATCAGAGCAGGAAAGCCTTCACAGCCTGTGCAGGGGGGGCTGCGGCCCTTTGGGGCTGAGCCCGGCTGGGTGCAGGGGTTTGCAATTGGTGGCTGTCACCCTGCTCTGGTTTGGGTTGGTGTGGGACACCTGGGGCTGCTGCTGTGCTTCGCAGTCCTGCAGCAGCTTGTGCGTGATGCTCTGCGCCTTCTGCAAAAGCCTCCATCCGTGGCTTCAGAAGCAGGAGTGGGTGTGCAAGGGAAGGGAATCGCTGCGGCTTTTAACAGCCCAGTCTGGGCTTTGCTTCTCTCTGAGCTGGGAGCTGCGGAGCAGGAATGTGGCTGCAACGGGGAACGTGGCTTTGAACTGGTTTTTCTCTCTGTTCAAAAGGCCCGTGTGCTCCTGTGGCTGAAGGGGTCTGCCACTGGCTCCACACCTTCTTTAAGGAAACACGATACCTATGTTCAAGTTTACATGCACAGTGTTAATTTCTTTTGATAAAGCAGAATAAAATTATTTTGTTACCATTTCCTTGGTGGCTCTATGTGTCCTCAGGCTGGTGTCACTGTAGGCTCTTGGAGGGGGGACACACGTGCCTCTCACCCTGCAGTAACACCATGTCTAGTTGCGTGTCCCCAGCTGGGGTGACTGCCACCCTTGCAGCGCCAGGGCTCAAAGAAAACCACAGGAGGGTGGAGCCAAGCAGCAGAGACAGCACTTGCTGTCCTGCTCCTTTTCTGCTGCCGTCTTCTGAAGCCCATGGTGGGACCTGAGCCCTCCTGGCCCTTGGTCTCCCACCTCAGCTGTCCTGCTCCTCTGATTAGTGATAGGACAAGGGGTGATGGTTTTAAACTGGAAGAGGGGAGATTTAGATTAGATATAAGGAAGAAATTCTTCATCACGAGGGTGGTGAGGCACCGGAACAAGCTGTGGATGCTCCATCCCTGGGAGTGTTCAAGGCCAGGCTTTGAGCAGCCTGGTCTAGTGGAAGGTGTCCAAGGTCTAGTCCAAGGTGTCCCCATGGCAGGGGGTTGGAACTAGATGATCTTTAAGCTCCCTTCCACCCCAAACCATTCTATGATTCTATGCGGCCAGTGCGGGAGTGCTCCCCAAGCAGGCATGGCTACTGTGTGTGAGCGGTGGCCTTGGGGACCACGGGCTGGTCCCTGAGCTCCAATACTGCCTGTGAGCGTGAACGCTTGTCTTGGAGCAGGGTGATGGGAGCTGAGCTGCTGGTGGGAGTCACAGTAGCCAGGCTTTGGTCACAGAGCAAGCCCAGGGCCTGTTTAGGCAGCCGGGGCTGGGGGCCAGCAGTGCTGCATGCCAGGGGGTCACAAGGACTTGCTGCAGCACCCTGCAGAGGGGGGAAGTGCTGCCATTTGGTCCCCATGGCTCTGGCACAGGAGCTGGGAGCTCAAGCCTTTCTCCCTCCTGGTGCCATCCATGCCAGATCCCGCGGGGCAGCTCCCTGCCTGCTGCCACCCTCCTGCCTCGCTGCCCCTTCTGCCCACGGACACTTCAGGACACCGCTGCCTTCAGTCTTTATTGGTATAAAAGCCTTCAGCCTAAATTATATCAAAAACGGGGAGGCCTGGTTTCACAACGGATGGCTCAAAATGGCCACAAAAGGGTCATAAGTTAAGAGGTGCAATAAAAAAAAAAAAGGCTCCGAGGAAATTCCCTTTCAGGAGAGCAGTAATTCAAGTCGTAACTTCAGAGACAAAAGCCCCATGGGGAAGCCAAGCCCAGCTTGGACCTGCCAAAGACCCTGGCAAGGTGCCCCGTGTGACTGTCCCCAGCCGGGGTGGTGGGCACGGGGCAGGTCCCAGCAATGCCCAGAGCTCCGCGACCCTGGTGGGGAAGGGACACCAGGAGCAGGACACATTCAGGACGTCGGGAGGGAAGGCAGCAGCTCCCAGGGCGCAGGGGAGCCTGGACAAACTCAGGACCGGCCTCAAAACCAGAGCTGGCATCATCCCGGTGCCTGGTCTCCTCCTGCCACCCAGCTGGCAGCTCTCCCTGGTCCAGCCCCGAGGCTGCAAAGTCTGTTAAGGCACAACTCAACTATCTGTAAACATGGCCGTCCACCCGGAGGAGGGTCCGGTGAGAGATTCAAGTAAAGGTGGAAGCGAGATGGCAGCTCCCCAGCTGTGCCACCCAAGCAACTCCTCAGCCGTGGTGGTGGATGGAGCATCCTTGGTCACCTCCTGGCTGTGGGTGGCTTCAGGGCCACCTTCGGCGGGATGACCAAGGGGGGTGTCGGCAGGGGCCGAGGGATGGCCCGTCCTGGCAGCTCCTCGCCGGGGCACGTCTCCTTGCTCTTCAGTGCCGGGAGAGGTTTGCTGGGCGGCTTCGGCTTCTGGCGGGAGGAGAGGAGAGAACGGAGTTCCTCACCTGGGCCCCAAGGAGGGACCAGGAGGGGGACAGGGGGCAAAGGAAGGGTTCCCCCTCCCCAGTCAGCCACCGGGGCCACCCCACATGTCATGGGCTGGTCAGGCCAGGGGAGGCTGGGGGGATGTCTGAGAAGGACAGGCCACCCCGCCACGAGGCAGCGGTGGCTTTCACAGGGGTGGCTACCTGCAGGGGCCATCCTGGAGGGGCTGGACATGGCACCTGCAGGGTCACCAAAAACCAGGGTGAGTGGCCACCCTCCCGCCCTCGCCACAAAGCTGCCCCGCGCTGCGGCTCTGCTCCCCCGGTACCTGCGGGGCCGGGTGGCCGGACACAAGGGGCCGGGCGTCCCGCGGAGCCGCTGTGCTGCTCAGCAGGCTGGGGTGGCCGATGTCACGGCGGGACAGCTGGCGACGCGGGGGTCGCGTCCGGCCTCCCTCCTGGAAGAGCGGGTTGGCGAGCCCGCTGGCGGGCCCGCTGGAGGCCCTGCAGTGGGGCAGAGGGACGATGTGGGGCTGCTGCGGGCATCCCCGGAGCTCGGCCTGTGCAGCCGTGGCTCAGCCCCGCTGTGGGGCAGAGGAGAGGGGAATTACCCTTTCTGGAAGTGCCTCGTCCCCCTCCTCCTGAGGAGCACCACGCCGCTGCCGAGCAGGACGCCGGAGAGCCCCAGCACGGCCGGCACGGCTGCCCAGACCACGCTGCTGCTCCCTGCAGAGACCCGGCTGGCGTTGGGACAGGCATCCCCACACCAGGGACACCCCGAGGGGACGGGGCAGCGCCTACAGGCACCACCGTGCGGTGCTAACCCCCTCCCCACGGTCTCTCTCCCCAGCAAACTCATTGGGGCTGCCGTACCTGCTGCCACCCCTGAAATCTTCTGCTGGCAGTAGGGCGCTGCCCAGCCCGGCTCGCAGTGACACTCGCGCTTGTGGTTGCACACCTGAGGCGAGGGAGGAAAGCGTCAGGGCCACGGACGTGCCACGCTGCCCCGGCCCCGCTCTGGCAGAGGATGACCACACAGCGTACCCCGTGGTTGTTGCACTTGGCTGAGCAGTTCTTATTGCCGTAGACCAGGAGGTTCTGGCAGCGCCCGGCATAGCAGACCTGGGGGCAGGCAGGGGGGGCTCTGAGGCTGCCCCGGGTCCCCGTGGCCAGTGGCCACCCCTCCCGGCCGCCCCAGCACCTCACCATCTCCTCTCCGCACTTGGCGCCGGTGGGCACGAGCCTGAGCTTGGCCGCCACCTCATTAGCATCGTTGCTGGCGATGACCGCCCTGCACTTGAAGCGCCCAAAGAAGAGCGAGTAGGAGCCACCGCCGAGGACGGGGCTGGCGTTGTCGCTCAGGCACAGCAGCGTGCCGCACTTCACATCCCTGCCGGAGGAGCAGCCGTGAGCGGCAGGGGTGGCACGGGGCTGGGGAACCTCACCCGGCCCCACGGCGCTGCCACCGCTCCCCCAACCCCCAGCTCCTTACTTGGGGCTGCAGGGCCGCTTCCCGTACTCGGTCAGGCAGTGGAGGTGAAGGTGTTGCTCGCTGTTGTGCTTAAAGCAGATGTCAGGAGCCACCTGGGCCTCTGCAGGACACACAGAAAGGGTCACGCAGAGCCAGAGCCCGTGGCAAGCTGACGGCGCCCGGCAGCGGTGGCCGCGCTTTCGGGTCGGCAGCCACAGCACCCAGATGGGGATGCGGGATGCAGCCCAGCAGCACCCCGGCCCGAGGAGCCGGGGATCCGGGCACGTCCCCAGCACGTGGGGAGGGTGGGGAGCAGCTACCTGTGCCCCAGAGCGCGCGGCACTGCTCGCCGTGCGAGGGGCAGGCCCCGTTGTAGCAGTAGCCATCGCCGTTCTGGCAGGAGATGCCGTTCTCCTGGAAGACATCCTCCGGGCACTCGGCGCTCAGGCCAGTGCAGTGCTCGGGCAGGTCGCAGTCGTTCTTGCTGGCCCGGCAGAGCGCACCGGCAGCCTTCACCTGCACAGAAAAGGGGATGTCAGCGTTGCCTCAGTGCTCTCGCATCCCCAGAGCCGCGCAGGCACCACAGCCCAGCAGCACTCTCGGCTTTGAAACATCTCCCAGCACCCCATAGATCCAGACACGGCAGCTCGCGCCACTCCGGCACAAAGACATTTGCTATTGACCGAGCTCCTGCACAGCTCCTGCACCGTCAGACCTCGGCCTGGGTCTTCCCATAGTTAAATCTCTCCCCGCGGGCAACGCCTTGTGCTTTGCTTTTAGTCTGGAGCTGTCCCAGGGTCCTCTTCCAGCCCTGTCTCTTCACATCAAGGCATTTCTCACACTGTGTGCAGGAACCAGGGCATGCAACAGCTGTGTCTTGGCTATCAGGAACAGAGGCTGCTTCACCTGCCCAACCGCTTCCCACCCGAGATGCCGACTGTCCACGCAGTGAGCGCATCGTGTGGGAAGCGGGATTCCCCCCAAACCACTGGGTGCCTTTGGCTCTGAGCAGGCTGCTACAGGGGTCCTTCAGGCTAGCGACACACCTTGCACTAATGGGAAGCTCCAGAAGAGCCTGGGGCAGGGCAGTGTCCCCCCCGGTCCCCACGGGTGGCAGTACCTTGCAGTCCTGGCAGCAGTCCCCCCGGGCGCACTCGGCTCCCTCTCTCAGCTGGCAAGTGGTGGCGTTGCAGCAGCGGTCAGAGCACTCCTGCGAGACAGGGAGGGACTGAAACCCTCCCAAAAGCTCCCTGAAAGACCCTTCCCTTCCTTTCTGGGGGGGGGCCCAGCTGCCACGTCACCAGCGTGTCTCGGGCTGAACCATGGGGCAAAACCACAGCATCACCCAAGGCGTGAGCCATTTCTGCTACCTCTTTACCTCCATTACCAACACCAAACCAAAGGACGAGATTTTTTTTTTTTTTTTTTTCCCACCCTTTGCACATCTCCAGGAAGGAGGAAACATGAGGATCTCCATGCTCTTTGCATGGGAAGAGAATCCCTTCAGGTGCCAGAGCGGGGCTGTGACCCAGGGATTCATCCCAGAGACATCGTCTGGCCGTTTGTCTCAAATCTGCCTCCAGAGATGCAGTGATGGGCTGCTGGGGATGAGGAAAAGCTGGGCACAGCTCCTGTAAGGACAACATGCCATGATGTCCCCCTCCTTGGATCACCTCTTTGGAGGATATGGTGGGGGGATGTCCATCTTTCCTAGGCATGCTCCTGCTAAAATCACAGCCAGCTACATGAAAGGTTAGGGGGGAGCACACATCCAAATATTCTCCACAACATATTTTTGGGGAGGAGCATCAGGAACATAAGGACGATGAAACTTGCAAAGCTCTATGTCCAGGGAAAAGGCTTGCACAACCTTTTCCAAACCTGAATGGCAAGTTTCAGGTCTCTGCCGCCCACCCACCCCCCTGGGCTCTCAGAGGGCGTCCCTACCTCCAGCGTGCCGCAGTCGCACTGCTCTCCCCGCTCCACAAACTGGTTCCCGCACACCGGCCCCCCATACAGTTCATCCGCCCTGGGGACGTTCAGCAGGCAGCTGGTCCTGGGGTCCCCGAGGAACTGCCACATGTCCTGCTCGCTGCAGCGGCTGAAGAGCTTGGGGTAAACCAGGCTGAGGGGCACAATAACAGGCAGTCGTGAGCAGAGATGAGAGCCCACCAGCTCAGGGAGAAGCTGGAGGGCCACCAGCAGACTCAAAGACACCAACAGACAAAGTGCAGCTTCAAGTGAAGTGTCCACCCAGACCTGACCATCTCACAGGCTTCATGCCACCAGGACAGTGCTGGAGGACATCTCAAAATATTTGCTGCCCAGGGATATTCCCCTTTCTCCTTCACTCACCCAACACTTGCCGCCATGACACATCCTCCATCAGCTTTGGGGACAGGACAGTGGCAGCCAGCAATGTCTTCATCATGAGACATCCCCAGGTTGTGTCCCATCTCGTGAGCCATGGTGGATGCAGCGCCGATAGGATTTGCACTGTGGTCCTGCGGGACGAGAAGTGCAGCGTGGTTCAGTGCTCTTCACAGCATCTCCACGGGACCCACTGAGGCTGTCCAAGTGCTCAGTGCCAGGTCTCACTGCTGCCTGCAGTTCGTTCACTAACGCTGACATGCTGAGATAAAGGAAGACCACAGGTGGACTTCGTCCCATCAAGACCTCCAGGCTGGGCTCCCAGGGGTGCAAGTGAGCTTAGATATTGTGGCTACCCTGAAACGATGCTTTGTGGTGCTTCTGCACAGCCACAGGTCCCACGGCCAACCGCTGCCCCTCCAGCAAAGGGTGCCCTCCCTGGGGAGGGGTGAGGAGCACAGCCAGGGTGGCCAAGGAGCAATTACAAACCAAGTCCCAGCCACCTGAGAAGCTCTGTGTGCACTGAACTGCTCTGGGAGGCTCTCCAGGGCTCAGGCATATCAGAGCGTCCACAGGCACCCAGTTGGGTTTCCACAGCCACCCTTCCCCTGTGGCCTCCACGCTTCTCTGGGGCTTAATCGCTCAAGGGTTGGAGATGCCAGGGACCAGATCCAGCCCAAAGGCTGTGGAGGGGGAAAGCTGGAGACCAGTGGAGGAGAGACCCACTCTGGAAAACACAATGCAGGGAGCGCAGACCATGGGACTGCTGCTGCCCTCCCGGCACATGGCTGGGCAGTGGGACCCACCTGGTTGACACCACCCGAGTCCCTGGTGCACATCACAAGCTTCTTGGCGAGCCCTACGGTCGTGCCGTGGAAGTCTATGCCCCTGTGGGATTGAGATGCTGTGGCCATGTCTCCCGGGCAGCAGCAAGGCTGCAAGGACGGCGAGCTGGTGGTCCCCCATCCTTACGTGATCAGCTGGGCATTGTCGTGCGGCTTCCTCCGCAGCAGCTCGGCCTCCCGCCAGTGGAGGAAGTTGTCCAGCGTCACCTCTGGGTTAGGACTGACCACGATCTTGTCCTTGTGGCTCCACACCTCCAAGCCAATCAAGGCCACCCGCAGGCGAAGAGGCTGATAAAGCTGAGGCGGGAGACAGCCCAGAGGGAATGCTTGGATTCGAGTTGCATGAGCAGAATGAAGGTCCCACCTCTCCAGGGAACTGCAACCCCACCTCACTGTGCAACGCCAGCTCTGTTACCCCCTCAATAAATACCACAAGCTGGGGTGACCACGTAGACAGGGTTTACGCTGGGATTTCTGGGCTCCCTCTTGGACGGTGAAGGCTGGGATGCTGCTCCCATGCCGCCGACCAAAGCGTGAGGCTGAAGCCAGGCAAGCAGAAACCCACCTTTGGTGCAGTGTGTCCATCACCCTCTCATTAGCACCCACTCCAGCTTGGGAGTGGCCATGGGACATGCCCCCGGGGCTTACGAGAAGAAAACTCTCGCCCTTTCCCTTACGAGAGCTGGGAGGCAGCTGTCCCGTGCTCCTGAGGACCCAGGGCTGAGCTGCTTGTCATGTCCATTTTGCACACCATGTTGGCCCAGGGAATCGGTCCCCTTGTGGCAGCCCATCTACGGGCTTGAGATGAGCTCCAGCTCCATCACCCTACCCACGCCAACCTCTCCTCCACCGTGTTCGTGCCTGTGCTGGCACTGCGGGGTGTGTGGGAGCAGGGAGGGCAGGTCCAGACCCCCCGGGCTCACCTTGTCAACGTGGTTGACGATTTCCTTCATGCGATTCTGCACTGTGCGCAAGTCCTTATGTTTCCTGAACTATGGGAAGGACAGGGAGAGATTTCCAGGCTGGCTTCAACATCCTCGCTGCAGTGGATGAGAGTGAAAAGGCAGACACTGGCTCTCCCCTCCATCCCGTGCTTACCTCCTCGTTGTCCACGACCAGCACCAGCTCCACGTATCGGGGACCTTTGTGTAATGGAGCTGATTTCTGGAAGGGAAGAGGAAAGTGAGCACAGAGGGGCTCAGCTCGGCAGCTTGCCAAGCCCTGTGGTTGACCCTCTTGTGGGATGTGTTGCATCCTGGGGCATCTTCCACTATTATTCAAGGCTAGTAGGTCTTCTAGCGCTGCTTTCTCGTGTTACTTTGCTGGGTGTTTCAGGCATCTTCCAACACATAAGGAAAAACCAAAGCCTGCTACTGAGGCATGAGAGAGGCTCTGCAGGCATCACAGAGCTCATGGGGCGGGAGGATGCTCCTGCTAAAGGTGCAGGATCTGAGAACTTGCTCCCACCAGGAGCTGGGCCACTGGGAGCAACCCGTGTTTGGGTACCCCACCAAAAATGCCTGGGAGAGGAGCATCTCCAGGAGAAGCAATATGGCCCCACTCCTCTCCTGGACTTCACAGGACCTAGGCTCTTGCAAACTCAGCTACAGGAAGGAGAAGCAATGCAATCCTTAACCCAGCGGTAGAGCTTCATGGCTGCAGGAATTTTCGGCTCGTGGTCGTACTCGAGAGTGGCACCAGCCTCTCGGCACGTGCCGCGCTTGCCCCGCAGGTGAGCTGCTCGGTACACGGCGTGCTGGCCAGCCGCACGGCCTTGCAGGGGCTCCAGCAGGAAGGTGGTCTCATTCACCCGGAAAAACCCGCTGCCAAGAGAGAGGATGGGCATCAGGCAGGGGAGATGTCCGGCAGGACACACAGACCCCACATGCACCCCCACAAGTGCCTGCGGTACAAAACACAGCTGCCAAATCCCAGCTAGGAAACCACCCTACCCCTTCATGGTTCCCTAGGGCAGCTTGGATGAGCTACACGCCACTAGCGGTATGTGACAGGTCCTGCTGGCCACCTGGAGGAAAGCACGCTCGGTGCAAAGCCCCAGCAGCCCTTGGGCAGTGCGTGGGGAGGAGGTACGGGCTGCAGGAGCTCACACCAATGCAAGGGATGGGGTGTCTCTTCCCTGCAACCTCGCCTGGCCCAAGAGCACATCGAAGAGGTGCTGCAGGATAGAGCTGAGCGGGGCCATGCCAGGAGACAGGGAGCGATAGGAAACATGTCAATAGGATTTGGTTTTGGAGGCTGCAGAAGCACGGGATGAACAAAAGGACTGTCAGGGAGGGTGGAAACTGGCTGCTGGGCCGGGAGAGAGCAAACCGTGGCATGGCATCTATGGTTGCCCATTACTTTGGGCAGCAGAAACGTCCCAGGGTTCAGCAAGGAGAACTGCCCAGCACTGCCGGGCCAGGTTTAACACAGCATTTCTGCTAAGCAGCTCTGGCCAGATGCTGTCTGTAAGGTGTCCCATGTGCCCTGTCCGTATCATCCTTGACTCCTGTCCTGCCCTTGTACGTCTTGTCCTCCTACCACACAAGGATATCAAGCGTCCCATGTATGCACAAGCTGTGCGAGCCAAGGTCTCCACAGACACAAGCCCTGCTCTCAAAGTGAGGAGCTGGCTGCCATGCAGCTCCAGCAGGTGTTTCTCCTGCAAAGGGGTGTTTGCAGGTCCCTGTGTGCTTCAGGGACCACCCATCCTCCTCAAACACCCCATGCGAGGGACCCTTCCTCTCTCTTTTACTGTTTTGCAAGGTCTGGCTGCCAGCTGATCTTGAAGAGAACAGCAGAGTATGAATCCTCCATGGCAAACTGAGCAACCTTGCATGGACCTGGTGGCTTGGGTTACTCTGCAAGGATGGATTCTGCTGTTAAACGAAGGTAGACCCAGGGCGGCTTTTGAGGAATGAGCACCAGCATGGCCAGCAGTCGGTGGGTAGAGGGAGACACAGCTGGCCTGATGTACTGTGTCCTTTCCTTTCCGAAAGGCACTTGGCCACCAGCTCTAGGAGCTCGGTGTGGCCTGGAGGAGATGCTGGCTGCCTGCAAGCTGGTGCATCGCCACGAGCACGCTGCAGCACTGGGGTCAAGTTGGTCCTGTCTGCCCCGGGAAGAGCGGACGGATCTGGGATGTGCTGTGCCTTGCTGCTAGGGAGGGCGCTCCTGCCCAGACCTCCTGCCACGCTCAGGTTCTCAGCCTCAACCCGTGCCATGAGTCAACCCCCCAAAAACGGGGTCTCTTCCTCGGGGCAGAGCTGAGCTGTCCCTCCCTCACCTGGCCAGCCACAGTGCCCTGGGGAGCCGCAGATCCTACCTGAGCCCGCTGCAGGTGCTGATGCTCGCTGCTGAGTCGGCATATCCTCGCACGTGGCCCTGATAAAAGCAGTGATCCTGCGGCCGAGAGAGAGGAGAGGTGCAACGGGGGTCTGCGCCAGCCGCCGGCACAGCGGGACCCCACAGGAGCGGGAGAACTGCGCTCCCCGGAGCCAGCCCCGTACCTGAACGTCCGGCTTCTCTGTGACCTCTGTGCCGTCGGCAGAGTAGTGCGTCTGGGTGTAGTGCTGCCCCAGCAGCTCCCTGCGGGGTGGGAAGGGGCATCAGCAGTGACCCCGGTTTTGGGGAGAGGATGGAAAGCTTTGGGGATGAAGTTGGTCACGTTGGGTACGGTGGGCTCGTGACATCCCTGCGTGGGTTTGGCAGGGAGGGAAAAAATGCAATCTTTTGCTAGCGAGGGTCTGAGCTGAGGGCTTAGATCACTGGTGTGGTGACACCAGATCTTGGAGAAGTGATGTTCATGGCAAGGGTGGGAATCGATCCCCCCCTTGGCTGTCCCACCCACACTCACTTGTTCTTCTCCAGATGCAAGAGGTAGTCCCTGCCTTCAGCACGAACGCTGTAGAGGACACGGTCCGGGTAGATGCTCTGCATGAAAGACAGATTACAGCACAGACCCACCGTCACCAGGAGCAGGAGCTACAGAAGAGAGGACCTCTTGGCCCTTGTTCTGCCCAGAAAGGCGATGGGGTCTGCATGTGCCCCGCTGTGGGACAAGGAGCCTGGCCGCTCACCCTGGAGGCATCCAGCAAAGACACAGGAAATCAGAAGAGAAGAAAGAAAGCGTATGAGCAATAACACAAATCCCGGCACATCCTGAGATAAAGAACAGGTCACCAGCAATGAAACAGAGTCAGCAAAGTCTGGTTTCCCGTGTCTGACACATGGCTGCAGATGGCCGTGCCAGAAACTGAGGTTTCCTACTCATCAGTCACAAAGCTGCATTTTTGGGGACTGAGCTCAGCACTTACTCACAGGCTGAACCACAAAGATCCCCAGTGCCAAACGGCTCTCATCAGCTGAAACTTCCTTATCTTTGACTGATCTAACATGCAACATCACAGCTAGACAACAACCTTCTCTTGGTTCTCATCTGAGAGCAGATTCTGTATCACTGTGTGCCAGATCCCACGAGCATCACCCTAGAGCTGGTGGAAGGGACCTCAAGGCATCTCAAGTCCAACCTCCAGTCACTATGGCTGGGTCAGGGTGGCCGTGGCTCAGCACAGGTGAGCCCTGAACCCCCAGGATGGAGATGTCCCTCCAGAAGTGTTTCCCTCTGGGACATCTTGCAGTCTCCATCTGCAGAGGTTGAGCCACAGACCTCCTGAGGTCCCATCCCACTGGGGCCACTGAGAGAAACAACAGTCCCTTGCGTGGTGTCTTGCATCAGGCTGCACCCCTGGCACCAGGGACCTCCTTAGTCACCGCCACAGCACAGACACCTCTCCTGAAGGCACATCCGCAGCTCTTATGGGATGCCGGGGTGGAGAGCTGAGCAAAAGGCAAAGCGAAGGTCTCTCCCAGGGCCAGCATTCCTCCTGGATGAGGTGTGCAGCCTCTCCCTAGGGAGGATGACGGCACCTGCCCTCATACCACAGCTCAGTGCTCCGGGGGCATGATCTGCAGCTTGGGATCAGCTGCGGCCAAGCGGAAAGTCCTGCTGACTCAGTCACAGCGGGGCCAGGTGAGGGGGTTTGCCCATCACTCGGTCACCCTCAGTTCTACCCGGTTCGCATTTCCAACCTGAAGCGATGGGCTGCCGGCCATGGAACACCCTCTCTGTGCGCTGAGCAGGTTGCGACGAGCCTGCTGGGTGGCCAGGCAGCCCGGGGCACCGCCGGCGTGTGGGCACGCTCACAGGTCCCCAGCACATTCTTCTCTTATGAACAGTGTCTCCCGCCTGACGTGGACATTCTGTCCCGTGTCCACCGACAAAGAGATGCTTTGTTATTGTTGGCAGTGCCGGAGCCAGAAGAGGTCTTAGGAAATGGCAGGAAAGCACTTGGAAGGGGGTGGAGGGTCAGAGACTGTCTCCTGGAGACAACCGCAGGGCAAGTTAAAAAGAAAAAGTCCTGATACAGCTTCTCTGAACCACTCCCTTCCTTATTAGCATGGTTTGCGCGAGGGCTCCAGATGGGAAGGCTTTGGGAGCGCCGGCAGCTCACTGTGCCCTGCCGACCCCCTGACCGCGCTGAGCAAGCGGAGCAGAGCCATGGCCACAGCACACAGACAGGAGAGATTTCTTCCAGCTGCTCTTACTGAGGGACCCAGAGAGCTTGCAGAGGATCAGGACATGATGCCACCGTCCCACCTCAGCAAAGGGTATTTCTTCCCTGGGTGGGAAGAGGCGGCGGGTCTCGCTAGGATGTGAGGGATGGGGCTCGTTGCACCAAGCCATGTGTCGGTGGAGCTGCAGCACAAGAGAGGAGGAAAATAAGGTGGGTCACTGGGCCACCATCGTCCCTTGCTCCTGCTCCATCCAGCCCCACCGCTCGCTCTGCAACGTCCTTCTGCCTCCTGCAGAGGAGCCTGGCTGTCTCCACCCAGGCACAGGACTTGCCTCTCTGACTCCACTGGCTCTGGGACACGGTGGGGCAGACCAGCAGGGACGTGCGAGCACAGGTGGGCTGGTAGAGAAGCCAGCAGCTTGCAACACTGGGTCTTAAACGGGCAGGAAAACACCCTCCGTTTCAATACAGCTCTTTGAAACACTGGAACGTGGGGACGAGAGAGAGGTCACTTCTGCAATCAAGAGCATGTACCTATAGATCTTTTTGAAGGCCCTTCTTGCTCTTTTTTCCTGTCCGTTTCCATGAAGAACTCAGGTTTGCCACATGCCCTGTTGTGCCCCTCCTAAGGGTGGGTGGGAGGAGGAGACCATGGCCCGTGGGAAGGCTGGAATCCCAGGAGATCCTGTGCTGCAGGACCGAGGTCTCCATCCTGTCTGCAGCGCTGAATATTTTGATTTTAGCACAGCCAGAAAGAAGCTGACCTGCTTCAAATCTCACCGGGCAGATGCTCTACTGGACCCACCCCGCCTGTCCCAAATGCTCTGACTCAGGAACCAGCTCTTGGCCCATGCCCAGCCCAGCCAGGGACTGCTAATGGAAAGCCACAGGAGGAGCTGGTGCAGAAAACCCCTGTCCAGCTACCCGTCCCCACTTCAAAGAGGGGCTTGGTGGTGGTCAAGCCTTGCTGAGAACCTCCCCACTGAGGTTACCGGGACAGCAAACGCAGCTTCTGTGGAAGAGGAGGAAAATGGCTTGAAAGGCAGGAGACCTCATACCCTGAACACGGCAGGTTTGGGAAGGACAAGGATCACCCAGTCCAAGCGTGGACCCAGGTGCCAGCCAGCTGACGCCACCCACGGCTGTCCCAGAAGTACGCGGCTCGAGGCGGGTGCCTTGTCCTGTGCCATCGAAAGCAGAGGGACCCCAAGTTGGGTGCAGAGCCGCCCGGCGCACCCGGCACAGATGGTGTCTCTAAATAGCCTGGGGAATGTTTATCTCGTGGACAAGTTTAGGTTTCTAGAGCAGAGAAAACAGATGCTTTCAGGGAGTGTTTTTGAAGCTAGCTTATCAGAAAGGGTTTGAATCACAGATGAATGTGCTGTACAAAGAGTTTACTAGGAAATAAATGTCCCTGGCCCAACCATCTCCTCAGGTGTTAAAGTCGGAGCTTTTTGGTCCTAGGAAATGAATCCATGTATTTGGCTGAATTGCAAAGTGTCTTTGAGGTCAATGCCATCATCTTATGGACATCAACTCCAAGCACTCAAAACTCCTGAGTCAAACCCCATTCCTTTCACCAAATTACAAGGTTTCCCAAGAAAAATAACACTGGCTTGCTTTCATGTGGGTTTCTGCAGCTTTCTGATTCTTATTTCCCTTTCCCAAAGGACAAAAAAAAAAACCCAACTTCAGCAAACACAGCAAGAAAAGTGCTTACAGCTCAACGAGGCTTTGCAAATCCCTCCTTAAGCAAAGACCAGATGTCACAAGATCACTGCAAGGCTTCAAGATGTGTCGCCGCTGGGTAACGTCTCTGAAGAAAGCACTAGAGAAAGCAGCGCCCCCCCCTCCAAGAGTCTACCCCACTGTCTGCAGTTCCTATTTTGACGTGAAACAGTCCAGGAAAGCTGATCTGATCAACTGTTTCAAGATGTCCACCCTCTGGGATGGAAGCAATGGAAGAAAATGTGCATCGGGTTATTCCTCTGGCACAGGCCTAAGGGGGTTCAGCTCCAAGTCCAGTGGTGGGCCAAGGGTCTCTGCTGATTGCAAACCCCTCCCTGGACCCTCTGCGAGGCAGCCAGGGCGGCAGCAAGCCAGTATTTGGGAGATGACACTACTCACCGGTGCGGCAGAGAGGTCCCTCTTGCCCCGTGGTGTGGGCACCTCACACGGCGTCACCATCTCGTACTTCTCGACATGGGTGAGCTTCTCCTCCAGCCTGGCAGTGGCACCTGGGAAAAGTCGAAGAGCTTTGAGCCAGGATACCCAGAAACAACAGAGCCAGAGGGTAATGGAAGTGGCCAACATGAAGGCGCAGGGAAGAGCCAAACCAGGAAATCCCAAAATACCTGCTTGCGAGAACAACTCCCAGATAGGCTCCAGCCTCCCTGGCCCCCATTCCCACAGGGTGCTTAGCATCACCCATGGGTGAGCAGGTCCTTTCAAGGCTGGAAAACCCCACTGAGACCCTGGTGCACAAATACAGAGGGAGATTTTTCAGCTCCCTGTCTGACGCCACACTTTGGGACTTGCAGCCTGGCAGCTGCCGGGGGTCGTGTTTCAGAGAACGGCTCGAGTCTGGGCTGGCTCAGCTCTCCTCCCATCCTCTTTTTTTGATGTCAGAAGGGAGAGATTTCTGTGATAAACCCTTCGCCTTACCCATGGGCCCCGAACCAGGAGCTCGGCCACAGCCAGGCTGGTGCTCCCGGGGTCAGACGGGGCCGGTGAAGCCCCGGCGAGGCGGCGGCAGAGCGGGGTGCTCCGTCTGCGGGTGCCTGGCAGCCCTCGCCCACGGCACCAAGTGGGAGCCGGGAGCCTCATCACCACCCCCTCGGCCGGCTGAGTCACCAGTTCCCCCCCCGGCACGCCGCAGGCTGGCTGTGACAAATTTCCCCTCGCTCACAGAAGCCTTTACATTTACAGGAGCCGAGGTGCCTTTACGTAACGGCGGGCGCCCCTTCGGTGCAGGGTGGCAGTGGGGGCACGGCGGGATGGAGGTCACCCAAAGCGTCCCTCTGCGAGTGGAGCCACCGAGGGCAGCGAGGCTGGTCCTCCAAGCCCCTTCCTCCGCCCTTTGCGCTCCAGCGAGCGTGGGGAGGTGATGCCAGCGCTACCCGCCTAATCCTCCGAGGATCCCAGGACTTAGCCTGGCAGACGAAGCAGCCAAAACCTTGCCGAGCTGTCCCGTCCCAAAAATCCACCCCATACACCTCTCGCACCTTGTACCTCCCCTCCCGTGCCGCTTCCCACGCGTGCCCTTCATTCTTGCGGGGAAAAGCATCCCCCGACCCCGGTACCTCCAACCCTGCCCCACGGCAGGAGCCCTCCGGGGAGTCGGGCGTTTGCCCCGAGCCCCAAAACTTGAGCACGGCTGCCCGCCCCGCCGGGTCCCCGCCCGCCCCCGCTTACCGTGGCCCAGCAGCAGCAGCAGCAGCAGCGGCGGCGGCGGGACGAGCGGCGGGGCCATGGCTCGGAGCTGCCCGGCCCGAGCGCCGCCGCTCCGGCAGCGCCGCCCGCCCGCCGCGACTCAGCGCGACTCGCCGCCCCGGGGCGGGACGGGGCGGGACGGGGCCGCCCCCGCCGAGCGGGGCTGGGAGAGGCCGGAGCGGCGGGGAGGGTCCGTGCGGTACCGGGGGTGCCTGTTGGGTCCATAGAGCCCTGCGGACTGTGCACGGGGCATCGCGGAATCACAGAACCCCAGGCTGGTTGGGGTTGAAGGGACCTCTGGAGATCACCCAGTCCAACCCACCTGCTCACGCAGGGTCACCAGAGCAGATCACACAGGATCACGTCCAGGCGGGTTTGAATGTCTCCAGAGAAGGAGACTCCACACCCGCTCTGGGCAGCCTGGTCCAGGCTCTGGCACCTCCCAGCAAAGAAGTTTCTCCTCGTATTCAGATGGAACCTCCCGTATTTCAGTCTGTGCCCGTTGCCCCTCACCCTGTCATTGGGCACCACTGAACAGAGTCTGGTCCATCCCCTTGACACCCACCCTGAGATATTGATCCCATTGATCAGATCCCCCTCAACTTCTCTTCTCCAGGCTGAACAGCCCCAGCTCCCTCAGTCTCTCCTCATCAGAAAGACACTCCAGACCCCTCAGCATCTTCATAGCCGCCTGTCGTGGTTTAACCTGAGCTAGCAGTACAACCACAATAGTCGCTTGCTCAACCCCCACTCCCCACAACAGGGGAGAGAATCAAAAGGGAAGGGAGAAAATTGGCTTGAGATAAACACAGCTTAATAAAATAACAAAATATTAATACACTACTAGCAAATATGTATAAAAAATAGAAATAAAAGATACTCAACAGGTTGCCTAGGGCAGTGGTAGAGTCACCATCCCTGGAGGGGTTGAACAGATGGAGATGAGGTTCTCAGGACATGGGGTAGTGCCAGGGCTGGGTTAACGGTTGGACTCAATGATCTTAAGGGTCTCTTCCAACCCAAATGATTTTATTTTCCTATGATTCTACGACTGGTGGTCTACCATCCTCTCCTTAGCTGTCTCTCTCTCTGCCAAGCTGGAGGAGCAGCTTTAGGCCACCAGTGCAAAGAGAACTTGGCTTTTCCCTTTAAGGCACTCTAGAAGGTCCTTGCAGAGGAGAAGGCAAGAGAAAGGCAGGTCACTCACAGGAGCGCTCAGCGCTGTATCCACAGCCCTCACACGTCTTCTCAAGTTCCCACACTTGCTGCTGAGGCCTCTGGGTCTCTGGCACGTGTCTTGGTTACTTGTTCCTGGGAGACACTTCTCTTCCACCCTCCACCACACCTGCTTCCAAACTGGCTCAAGCAGTTTTTATGGCTGCACAACTCTGCAAGATACCCCCAAAGACTTGGCCAACACAATAGGAACATCACACACCAGCCCATCAGCTGTGAACCTCACCTCATTGGTTAGAGCAGCTCATCAGCTTCATTCCAGCAACCCTCCAGCCGGGCTCTCCTCCCAAAATAAAGCTGCATGGCAGCTGAGCCAGGTCTCTGTGAGCCGACCAAAATTCAGTCCCCTAAAACACTAATCTGCACCCTGAGTTCTGTTAAGATAAAACAACCCTGTTTTGTTTTTTTAAATTTATTTTACAACACACAAATACATCATTTTACAATGTAGTTAAAAAAAAAAAAAAAAAAAAAAAGGACTTGACAAAAGCTTCTCAGAAGAGAAAACCCACTACGTGCATTTCAGGAGACTGAATATTCCCCCCGTCCCTCTGCAACAACCCTCACGGTTCGTTCCCAGCTTGCACTGTGAATGCAGAGAATGCTCCACTGAGCACTCCCAGTTGGAAGGGATTTGGTGTCCGGTTCTCTGCTGGTGCAGAAGATGCGGCGGCCAAGCAGGGCGGCAGCGGCAGCAGCGCTTCACTGGGCAGGCACGGCCATGCGGGGAAGCAGGGGGGCTGCCCTCTGGCTGCGCTCGGCCGACATGTGCTCCAGGCGCTCTGTGTAGAACCCGTTGAAGTCCAACCTGAGGGACGAAAAAACCCAGAAGTTTCAGCAGCTGGCCGGCTTGCTGCCTCCCGGGAACGGCACACAGTGCTGCAGCCCACGGGCTCGTCAAGGTGCTCGCAGGCAGCAAGGAGATGCAAAAATACACAAAATCTTTTATAGGGTCAGATGAATTTTAGGAGAAAGTTGGTTGAAATGAGGGGTGTGAAACAAAGCAACTCTCACTGCGGGGAGAAGTGGAGGACATGCCAAGCACAGATCCCACCAGCAGCCACACTCCCCTGCCCACAGCTGTGCTCCTACTCAGCCGCGTTCCCCCAAGAAGAAACATCTCCCAGGGCATCAGGTGAACGTGGCCACACTACAGGGAGCTCCAGACCTGCCATCCCCACACGGGACTGCCCCAGGCTGGGTGGACACAGCGGGGACATCTGCTTCGTGCCACCGGTGTTACCGGTGTCCCTCGACCACAGGATAAATTTCCCCTGTTCTTTACAGGTGTACAAAATACATCAGGAAAGACCAATTGCTCATAGCTTCTTCTCTGGAGCCACAGCTTGACCACACCACCCTGGAGACATGTCACTCGGGGACAAGGCACCAGGGCTGAGGGCTCCTCACCTTCCTGGCCACTTCCCACCACTGCTCCATGACAGCATTCACCACCGCTGAACTCCGGTACTGATTCCCTTACGAAATCCACCGTATTACCCACCGTAACTTCCATGCCATGTTGCAGTTGCCATTACCACCACCTCCTTGCTAACGCAAGTATCCTTCAAACAGATTCACGTTTCAAGAAGATGAGTAACCGGCTGGAAGATGCTCAGCCAAGATCACAAGTATTGCTGGTACTTGTAAAGGCCTCTCCAAAGCGGGCAACATCAGCAATGTCACAACCCTGTCTCCCTGATAATCCAAAATGATGCCAGAAAACCACCCGGCTCACGCCTTCTCTGATCTTAGGTAGATCTCCGCATGCTGAACCCAGCTAAGACATGTGCAGCTCTTAAAAACGTGCCCTGGGAACACCAGGCAATAGTCGGTATAAGGCTGTGAATCACACAAAAGTTACTCTCTTCATTTCTCAAATTAAGTTGTTCCAATACTAAATGAATGGGCACAATATTTGAATTTCATGTTGCTTAACAACCTTACACAAACGGCAACAAATTGTTCCTTGACATTTTTTGGTGGCTGTGGAAAACAGAGCCTCGACAGATGGAATTTATCTGTTGCTCTCTCCTGGTTGAAAAGCTTACATCTCTTTCATCCTTTAAGTGTTGTACAAAGGAAACCTGACACTGAGGTGGGCATATTTACCAAACTTTGATTCAAATATGAGGCCAAGACTTATTTACATCCTTGCTTTGAGGATCTGTTCCATTTCTGAAGTTGCTTTATTACAAAATTCTTGAATTGCAGATTTTTATGGCTTCCCTTTCAGCTATGTTTTTAGGGTTAAATGATCTTTGATAACCACCTCTTAAGAATTTGTGTGGTGCTTCCTCCAACCCTGCTTACGCTTCAGTTTCTTGTTTTATGGCTGGAACTTTTATTCACTGGGGCTTGCATCACTTCATTTGTCCTACTGGACTTACTCTAAGCTCAGTCACTGCTGTTCCCTGAAAAATGGTGAAGGAAGGATATCTGATGACTGCTAGCGGCACTTATGGGTAAGATTTCAAAATATTTGGAATTAAGTAATCCTTCTGACAAAGTCCTCTATGCAGTAATTTTTCTCCTTTTCACTACCAGGATGTGAAGGAGTGACTCGGGAGATTTCAGCCTTGTCAGCCCTGCTACTGATGGAGCCAAGGCACCCAAGCAGGACCTCGGCACGCTGGAGAGCTGTGAGTTACCTGCAAGCTTCCCCGCTTTGAAGGAAACCCTCTGGATCTCCAGCTCTTGCTGTTTGGTGCTACAAATACCATGGTTGTGCCCCAGTTAGTACTGTAAACGGAATAAATATTAACCAGGATCAAATAAATAATAGCACAGTACCAGAATTATGAATATTAAGAGATGTTTTTAACCTGCCTTACACATTGACTATCACCTTTGACAAGCAGTCAAATAAAAAGGTTATAAGAAAAGACTGGTACGTCTTATAAACTCTTCCGTCTCTCTGTCAAAGATGTTCTTTCAGAAGGCAACTGTCTCCACTCTGGTTCTTGGGTTCCTGTTGCCATAGATTCCAGGACTCGATCCAAGAATCTCTACAGACTGAATGAGAGCTAAATGTCATGTCTGGGCATTCATGGTGAGACTTCCACTCTTTAAAATGTTACCGAGCAGTCGCAGAAATGGAAAGACACGTTCTGTGTGGCCTGTTAACATGCAGCACTGCAGTTAAGGAAATGGGGACACCTGGTTTGTCAGGAATGGTCCAGCGATGTCCAATGTCTTGGTGAAGACTCACGTGGTCCCAGACAGTCCAAACTGGGGGACCTGACAGGGACAACAGTCCTGATGGCATAAAGACCCCGTATGTCCTCTGCAGAGGAACTAGGGGATGTAAATACCAGGGGGCAAAGGACTCAGACCTTCTTCTGAAGAGCTGGTTGCAGCTCGATGCAAACCACTAACGGAAACATTTTGTTTTGTCACAACCCGCCTGAATCACCACACTTCTCCCTTCTCCAAAAGCAGGAAGTACCGGTTGTAAAAAAACAACCTCTCCATATTTGGAAGAATTTGCGCCGGGGGTTCCACAGTTCAGGAGTGACCTCCTGCCACAGCTAACAGTCGTGTGCTGTCTGTGAAACACAAAGGCATCTGGTGGAGGACAGCTCCTGGCCACGGCACCGTGCACCCACAACTGAACCAGACACACAGCCGGTCTCCACGGTGCAGCATCAGCTTCTCCCACCATCCTGGCAGAAGCATAAAGTTGACAGAAGGGTGGGGAGGCCATGATGAAAAGGGTGAAGCTCTCGTGCTAAGTGTAGGAGCTGTGCTGGAAGGAGGACACCACCTTACGCCAGTGCCTGGCGTCACACATGCTAAAGCCTGCCAGAAGGCTGCAGGACTTTTGCTGTTGCATCATGTAAAGACCAGTCAAGGACTTGACATTGTTGACTTCTTGAATAAGCTGAGAACCAGCTCCAGCCTTGGACGGACCCGGGTGATCCCAACAATGGGTTGATCTCCACGTGTTCTTTGCAAGACTCAAGGACTGTGGGGTCAGGACGCTCTCCTACTGAAAGTGCACACGACTTGGTCTTCAACGCTGCGTTGGTCATGCCCTGTGTGACCTGCAATGGTGTCCAAGTGGCCGGATCATGGAGTTAGTTGTCATTAAGATCTCCTGGATGGAGCATCACAAAAAAGCCTGTCTGTTAGAACTTGTACTGGTAATGATAAAAATGCAAGCGCTCGATAAAGAAGGAGGCAGAGCTGAAGTACTCAGGAGTAAATGTTCTTGCCTGGATGACTCAGCTGCTTGTGGTCTCGGTCCCTGAATCTAGACTGACTCTGGATGTGACACCGAGGAGTGATGGCAGCGAGGGAGGAGCTTAATCCCTTTGCCCTGTCAATTTTTCTACAGATGGATCCTGCCTGCAATCTACGGCAGTCCAATGAGGATAAACAGATGAAGGTTGACATAAAATGTCCAGAAGGCCTTGATAAGCTGCACCGCCATTTCCTAAAAGCATTTGCAGAGACTTGGCTGTCCTGGTTAGGCCTGAAAGGAACAGCAATCACTTGTACAGTTGGGGCCTCCACCAATAGCCACAAAAAACTCTTTGAAGAATTTCCAAGATGAGAAGGAGACCTCAGACACTGGTCACTTCAGAGATGGAATGAATCAGAGATACCAGGACTGTGGAGAAGGGGTCCTTCCCTACCTTCCCATTTCAGGGACTGAGTATCAACCAACAAGCATCCCTGTCCTCCTTAAATTAAGGAATACAATCCTACAAGGAAGAAGATGACAGGTAATTCTCTACACATTGTGGGAGCTGGTGGGCTAGACTCCACTCCTGGAAGCACCCATGGGAACAAGGATGACAAGTTTGAGTGTTCAACCTTGGCCTCAGCTGTGTGGGAGACCTGATCGCTGTCTACAACTACCTGAAAGAAGGTTGTAGCATGGAGGGTGTTGGTCTCTTCTAACATGTAGCGAGTGATAGGATGAGAGGAAACAGCCTCAAGTTGCACCAGGGGAGGTTTAGGTTGGATATTAGGAAACATTTTTTCATGGAAAGGGTTGTCAGGCATTGGAACAGGCTGCCCAGGGCAGTGGTGGAGTCACCATCCCTGAAGGGGTTTAAAAGATGCAAAGATGAGGCTCTTAGGGACATGGTTTAGTGCTACATTTAGGTTATGATTGGACTTGAAGGGTCTCTTCCAATCAAAATGATTCTACGTGTGACCACATCTCAAATAGCACAGCAGATCCTGTGTAAATGCATGGAAGTTGCTGGTCAAGAAGTTCTCAGAAGGACAACTGGAAGTCCAGTCTCCTGCTGGAATACTTCACAGAACAGTGTTTGCAAAGGCTGGTACCAGGAATCCTGAAGAGCCCTGTCCTTAGAAAAGGACAACGAAAGCTTCAAGAGACACAGCATGAGAAGAGGACAACAACCAGCTTCAAAAAAACATTCCCGAAACCTTTTATCTCTTGTTTGCAGGTGTAGCACATCTCCACAGGGCTGTAAGGGTTATCAGCCAGCCTAGAACTTAATGGTTACAGCCTAATATTCTATACAGTTTTCTGAAGATTAAGTTAAAGGATGGGAATGACCAACAAAAAAAACGTACAGTTCACAAAGACCCAACCAAAGCAGAGGAGCAGTAAGACTACACTTAAAAAAACCCCAAAACAAAACAGAGGACAAAGCACAGTTAAGAGAAAGTTCAAAGTACCCTTTAGTCTGATTTGGTTAAGAATAACTAAATAAGGATTGGCTCTGTTCCATATTAAATATCAATGGGGTTGGGGCACAAATCCCTACATCACCAAGCAAAGAAAGAAAATATGCGATTAACCAGTTATCAGGCACATTTATGAACAAAATTACATATGACCAACAACTGATTCAAGCATATCTACCACTGAAAAGCATTACAACTTTGGATGAAAAACATTCTTTAAAGGAGCAGGTACTCCTTGGTAAACCAAGGGCTTTCCTCAGAAAAAGATGAAGGGAAACCATCAGCACCTAAAAATGACCTTAATTTCTGGCTAGTCCTCTAAGAGCTGTTTACAAGTGCTTGCACATGAAAATAAAGCTACACACCGGCTTGCAGAGAGCGCGGGGAAACTAATGGATGTTTCGGATGGCTTTGTTTTCTGTGCCCCAGCTGACAGCAAGGACAAAAAAGGTAAGTCTCAAGTGTTCTAGGCTCACACACACCCCAACAGTGCAAATGTGTCTATTAGGCTTACAAGCACGAAACAAGCACTTAAAGTGTTGGTGTTGAAATATTTTATGTTCGTGAAAATCCTAGCCCCTTCAAATTATGCCTATGCACAATATATATCTTGCCTCTTCAATGGAAAAAATAAGTCACTGTAAAAATTAACCAGTTTTCGTACACGCCTGACAGTCTGCAAGCAGCATTTCCGAAGCATCGCAGCCTCTGCCAGGCGTGAGGCAGCTGGTGCCGAGCAGCTCTCACTTCTTGACTTCCACCAAGGTGAGTTTTTGAATTCAGAGATGTCAACTCCTGCCCCTCACTTGCCTTCTTAAGCTGCGGTTATACACACGCCTCAGCCAAACACTTCCCATCTGCAGCCTGCCAGGTTTCAGGTGCTTAACTCCCGAAACAGATTTTTCAGCCGCAAACACTAAAAGCTGCTTCCAGCAGCAAACTCCACAGCTGCAGTTATTTCTGTTTTGCTGCAGAAGTGCTGGTAGCAGGATCGGAATGAGAAGCATTCTGCTTGCACAGCACACACGCTGAACTCAGGGCGACGCTCCTCGAGCATTATCTGTGGTTCTTCAAAGCTCCGAGTACCAGAGCAGGTCCCTCTAAGCTACAACACTCCATAACACCAACCTTAAAAAGCTCAGCAACACCAATACGTGTGACTCTTATAGCAAAAACAAACATTAAGCACTCCAAAGAAAGTCTTGTGCACCTCATTTTATTGAAAAAGAAACACAGAACTTATCCACCTAGCAGCAAAACCCAGATCTCCTTCTCTCTCTCTCTCTCTCTCTTCCTGCAGTACATCTTGTGTACCTGACTTATAGGTATTATTGGAGGGATTTGGATTCCTAAGAAGCTAGTAAATATGGGTGAGGCTACAATAAAAACACATTAAGGAATGCTTATTTAAATAAAGACAAGATGTGAACTTAAAATACCCACCTATGATCAATCTCTTGCATGGTTTTCTCATCTTGGAATACTTACACTGTATTTAAGAATCAGCTTATTTCTTGTCTACAAAGTGAGACAATCCCAGGAAAACAATCATTTGCATTACATCTACAAGATTAATAGACAAATTTCACATCATTCAAATGAACGTGGGTTTTTTTTAAAGCCTTGGGTTGAAAAGCAAAGCAGTATCTCTTGTGATTTCACTGTATTCACTGATGGGGCAGACACACACAGTTCTAAACAGCAATTATTCTTCCTGAGCTGAATTTGGGAACCACAGGAGGGGAAGCTACAGAGAGAAAACTACCAGCTCACCTGTAGATGATGTTAAGCATGCTGTGCTCACAGTCATTGGTGCTGTAAACGCTCAGTTTGTCCAGCAGGTCCAGCAGATGTGTTGAGAAATTGCTATCAAACTTGTTGATCGTTGCTTCGAAGCCAGATGTCAGGTGGAAGTTGTCGGCGTGCTCTGCTAAAAGCTACCAAGACAGAGGCACAGTGGCACCATGTGTTTGGGGACTCGCACTTGACAAAGAGATGGAATTATTGCTTTTGTATTTCCTAACCTGCTCAAAAATACTGCAACAAAACTTAACAGTCGCTCAGCCACTAAAATAAATCTTTCAAAACAGTTGCGAGGTCCTCGGTAATGAAAAACCTTGCTGTGCCTATCTGGGAGAACGCCAGAGTAGATCCCAGTAGAGTTATCCTCAAATACATGCTGTCATTATTTATTTTCAAGCAGGAAGAAAAGCCAGGAAGCAGAAAGTGAGCGTTGTCTAAGGCAGGTTGTAACCTCTGGAGCACTCTGACTGCCTTGTAGCGTGACAGACCCTCCCTGTGCCAGAGAGGGGCTTTCAGCAGGACAGGAGGCAGCCTGCTACCTGCAGAGCGTGCCACGCAAATGTACGTGTGCATCTAGACAGAGAAACACGGACAAGACAAACATCCCAGATACGAAAGGGATGGGCTGGAAAGAGTCGCACCTGACAGCTTATTGGTTCATCCATCACAAAATGCTAGTTCTGGAAACCAGAAAGTTCTAGAGTTGCAGAAAACCTGCATGTGGGTACCCACTGCCCAGCTCGAAATACAGCTAAAAACTTCAAAACAAGTGCAGGGATCGCTGTGGGAGACAGGGTCTTCAAAGCAGACCTTGAAACACCATCAGTGCTCCACGCTGCCCTCAAAAATACCCACAATTCTGCAAAGATTCTGTTTTGGGGACCACAGGTGCTCCGGAAACTAGGAAGGTCTATCTGCAAGAGGTGGGAGAGCGACCCTGACCACATGGCAACGCCAGACAGCGTTCCGGCCCAGCTGTCCATCCCATGTCCTACCTTATTAGTCAGCTTCTTCTTGGCAGTCTCTTCAGCACGCTCCTCCTCCGTTGGCGGGCCCAGCATCGTGCCGTGCTCTAAGGTGAGCCGGTCCATCTCACTGTCCAGCTTCATGCTTTGGGTGAACCTCTTGGAAGGGCAGAGAGTTGGGCAGATGGTGAGATCCCTTTTTTTGCATGATGGCAAAGCATGAGGCTGACTCAGTTCTGCCAGCCCTACAGGTAGCTAACTACCATGAAAGCCAACTGTGAGATTAAATTTACAATGTTAATGCACAAAACTCGCTAAACCCAAAGGAAGGTGTTTGGTTTTTTTGAAACTATGGGCTCCCTGAGATGCTGGCTAGGGTGTACCCACAGAGATCAGTCTCTACGGGTCCAACCACCAGTCCTCACCTGACTCTCAAAAGAGGACGCTAAAAACTACAGAGCCCTCCAACTTACACCTCACGTTCTGCTGCAGCACTGGCTGAAGAGAGGTTAATTTGGTTCATATGAACCCCAACCCAACACTGAAAAAGAAGAGCACAGAGAATTTTGTGGAGGGAGAAGCCAGAGATACTGTTTGGGAGAAAGGATGAGGGTCTGAACAGTCAAGCCTTAAAGTGCTGGCAGGAGGCACAGAGGCTCTTCCACATGCATCGAGGACAAGAGGGGTCGAGTTGATGAGAGGAAATGGCCTCAAGTTGCACCAGGGGAGGTTCAGATTGGACATTAGGAAAAATTTCTTCCCCGAAAGGGTTGTCGGGCATTGGAACAGGCTGCCCAGGGCAGTGGAGTCACCATCCCTGGAGGTGTTTAAAAGATGTATAGATGAGGCTCTTAGGGACATGGGTTAGTGCTAGATTTAGGTTATGGTTGGATTAGATGATCTTAAGGGTCTCTTCCAACCAAAATGATTCCATGATTCTATGAAAAATGGGACTGTCACAGCTGGCTGGCAGCCAAAGTAGCTGGCAGCGTGGGGTCAGCGCGGGGAGGCCGTACGTACCTGCATGCAGTTTGTGAACATGACACAGACAGACATCAGCTTGGAGAAGATCTTCAGCAGCTCGGGGTTGGTCAGCATGCAGTCCTTCAAGCAGTTATCCAGGAAGCTCGTGTGGTGGCTCAGGACATCGTCGATATTAGATGCCTGTCACAGCACAGTACAATAATGAGCAAACAAACCAAGATTGCACCAAAGCTCTAAGCCAGCACCTGGCCCTGACAGCGACCTTGAAGACGTGCTCTAGAGCACATTGAGGTACTTCTCATGTACCTTCCAGCTTCCAGAAACATCCTGAGACAGAGAGAGTATTTGTGTTACTGCATTCAACAGCCCTTCACAGGCTTTTGACCTTGGATTTGTCACATCACCTTCTCAAGCAAATTATGCTTTCCTTAATGATCCAAACTCTTCCCTGGAAAGGAGGCCCACTCCCAGCCTCACCTTCACAATCTCAGTCAAGTCAGCTACACTAAGTGGAAAAGAGAAAAGTAAATCAAAGAACCTTAAATGTCAGTAAGTTTATGAGGCTTAAAACACACAGGTTATTCCAAAACATGTTTTAGGAGCACAATAAATAACACGCAGCATTGCAAGTGTTCTGTAAGATTTTTGTCCGGCTCTGCTACTTCAATGGGCTGTTGTACTCTCGAGTTTTAAACGGTGGGTTAAAACCCCCCCCTCTCACTCTACACAATTATGGGATGTGCTGAAGTTGAGAACACAAGTCAAGCTTAGGAAAGAGCCATAGGACTAAAATTGCCAAGGTATCCACACTGCTCCATCTGGATCAAAGCCAAAAAAACCCCCTCATAACCTTTTAAACAACTAGCACAGAACAGGGATAAATGCTGCTCTCTAATGCCATAAAGATGCTCATTGTGTTGATGAAGACAATGATGAGGTGAAGATCAAGATAAATATACTAGTTATATTTTAGGAAGAAAGCACCTTAATTTCAAGTGGAAATGGACAAGAGAGAAGCCTGACAAATCAAAACCAACATAAGGCACAACATGAGACCAGTGAGGACCAGCCTTTTTCCTCCTAAAATACAAATGAAAGGAAAACACTACTCCAGTCTGTAGGCTGCAGAGGTTAAAGAGCCAGTTCTGCACCCTCTGCTTGGAAATAAATGACGCTTTTATTTAAATCAAGATTTTACCCAGTGGCTGGGGACAAGCCATCCCTGGTGAGCAGCTCTTTTAAAGGGCTGCCTAACAACGTGGTTGCTGAAACAGCTTCTCCAGAGCCAGGCTTTTCCTGCCCCAGCGCTGCGAGAGGGCGTGCTCCATCTCCCACAGACTTAAAAGCCTTGAAGGACACTGATGAGGGCGAGAAGCAAATGTACATTTGGATTATGTCTCAAAGACTTGGCTGAATTGGCAAAAAAATTTCTTGGTTTCAAGTGACGACTCGCATATGTATTCACATCATGGGCAGCTTTGAGTTGTTACTACTGCACTACTACTCGGAGAAGCCCTTCACATACAGAGCAATGGTAGAAATGCTCTACAAAACGCTGCAGCAGCTCTCAAGGTTTCAGAAATGAAGAAGCATAAGGTGAAGACGCAGACAGATCTGCTTCTTGCCCTACAGCCACAGAAACACCTTTCCCCAGTGCCAGCAAAGCCACTTTATACCTACTATCTCAGCAGCTCTGGAAGGCTGAAGAGGCTCACAGATATTCCATGACAAGGGAAAAATCCTGCCCACTTGGGCTATCAAAAACGTTTGGTCTACAGATGTTTCTTGGAAATGGACTCCTCCGAGAAACAGCGCAAAATGGCAAATTCCTTTTTGGAACTGAAATAAAAATGCTACAACACCCCTATATCTCTGAAGGATCAGAGAAACCCAACAGCTGAGAGCCAAATCAGAGACGGATCTCCAGACAGAAAGTCTCTGCAAAAATTCTGGAGCTGTGAGATCACCTCTTCTGAAGAGGGGATGCCATCAATCCAGACCGTGTGCCTCCTGCGTTTAACAGTCACTTCTAGGACATCAGCAATCAGCAGAGACTGAAAGGAAGCACTACCTGAAACCAGTATGGAAGAACCCAGGACAGGATAACTTGTTCAAGTGCCTCAATTCAAGTAAACTGAGTGTTATATTTTGCAAACCTAAACTTAGAATGAAATTAAGCAACTAGACTTCTCTCAGATCATCCAGGGACTCGACATATAACATCTTCTTGTTCCGAAGTCCTTACCAAGAACATGCAGAGATGCTCACAATCTTAGACCTGATGCCTCCTGTGAATTCTCCATGAAAAAGGATGACAGAGTATCAAAAAACGTTGGTTAGCCAACCCCAGAAGAACTCACTAGTACACAGTCGAAACTAAGACAGGGTCAGCTGATGCTGAAGACACGCAAGGCCCATCAGAGAGCTGCCAAGAGAGCTGCTGTAGCTTCATGGAGATTATAGGAGTGTTGGGCTGTTTGGTACATCAGATACATGTTTTTCAAGGTGTAAGAAGAAAAAGATATGCAGCCCAGAATTGTCTGATCGCAGGATGATTACCAGAAGGAATAAGGTGCTGATGTACGTCTGCCTCCTGTTCCCTGGCAGCAGCTGGGGCACCCAAACACCAGCCCCAAGACAGCAGCACCGCAGTGGGTAAGAAAGCTGGAGAGGACCATGAGGAACGCAGTGTTCCTTGGGATAAGGAAAATTACTGCAGCCACCACAAAGGTTATGCTGCAAAGAAAGCAAGTTTGAAGAATGGACCACTGGTCAGCTGCTCTAATTAAACACAAGTTCTGTTCCAACTTCTCTCAAGCACGCGCACTCACCAACTTCAGGTTCTTCTCAAGAATGTGCCATGTTGGCTCCATCACTTCAAACATCATGTAATATTGGATATTCTGCACAAAATTCAGCATCCGCTGCCGCAGTGTGAAAGCACCAGCAAACCTAGGGGAGAAATCACACCCACACAGCTCAGAGCTAGCAAACGCCATGAAGAACTATCACCAGGCTTGCACAGTCAAATATTTCTGTCCTTGCAAATTCACTGCTGCAGAGTGAGATGAATTATATAGCTAATGCAAACCATCTCTGATTATTTTCCACATATTCAAATGGTTTTCCCTCAATTAATAGAGTCAGAGTTTTGAACCTGTTGTAGACTGGACAATTACTTTAAATATTTGCTTATATTCGACTAAAATTTTCATATTAAAAATTAAAGCAATTTTAGTAGTATAACTACCTCCTGAGACATGCCTTTGTTATCAGGGCAAAATTTAACAGGATAAATGGTTCCTGTTTCTTTCCAGCCTTGGAAAATTAACACTTACAAATATTCTATGCCTTGCATCAGTATGTGCAGGGGATCCAAATATTTAATCAAATCACCTGCTATCTGGGGTATTTAATGCAATTTAATCTTAAAAACAGAACAGTGGGATTACAGAGAGGTTCTTTCAATGTTAATTTATGCGGGCTCTGTGACGGCAAACTGATTCCAGAGGTGGTAGATGCCCCATCCCTGGAGACATCCCAGGCCAGGCTGGACGGGGCTCTGAGCAACCTGAGCTGGTGAAGATGTCCCTGCTCATGGCAGGGGTGGCACTGGATGAGCTTTAAAGGTCCCTTCCCACCCAAACTATTCTGTGATTCTACGATTCTACGATTCAGCAAACTGGGACAGGTCACCGGAGAGGTGGGGGATCCACACCCCAGGGGTTTTCAACCATGGTTGCCCCGTCCCCTGCTGATCAGTTGTCTCATGAGCTGGAGGCTGGACCAGAGACCCTCACATGTCTCTGTTTAACACCTCTACAATTACAGGAGAACCAGAGCTACAGTCACACTGGCTGAGGGCAGCACAAGGCAGCCAAGGGGACCTATTCACAACCAAGCGCCACTGGCGAGCTAGAAGGTCCTACCTGGCATTCTGAGGTCTGTCGCTTCTCCAAAAAAGACACCTCCAGCACCTGGGCTGCAGACCCGAAGATGAAAATCTACCCTCACAGGTGCAACAAGACAGAATGATTTCCTGGGAAAACATCCTACCGATTTTACCTTATTCCATTTGTATCACTGCAAAACTCCAAGTCAAGCTGTGTGAAGGGCACGAGTCCTTGCTGGTGGTCTGGCCAGAAGAGGAAGATGTTGCTTTTAAACTAGCATGGTCCTTATACATCTTGCTGATGCTAAATGAGTGACCAAGATGGTACATGCACAGATGTCCTCTGTGGTAACTCTTCAGCTAACCCTAAAGACCATCTCTTCCTTTTCAAAACATCATGCCAACAAAGAGGAACGAGCCAAGCAGCACAAAGATTATTGAGCAGACAATTCCTACTGAAACCTAAGTTGTTACATTTTGACCTCTCTCAGCCTGTAAGAAACTCACTCATAAGGATCTTTTTCACATCAAAATGATCTGATCCATGTCACAACATATGTAAGTAGCAAGAAGGAAAACCAAAACTCTCACATCTGATCAAGCAGAAAAAAAGGCCATACCACTTAGCTGAATGCAGGGAGAATTGTTTGGCTGTCTTATTGCTGATCCAAACGTTGCACAACTGCCTTTCCACATGTTTGCAATAGAACATGTGTCTGAAAAGCATCTGGTACCTTGTCAGCGCTTTCCTGGAAAAAAAGGAGAAACCCATCCACATTAAGCCCTGTTCTGATTGACAGACTAAGCTGAGAAGGCTGAGGCTGCTCGAAGGCAAAGAGACTTTACACAATATGTTCCTCACGCCTTCAGACGCAAACAGATCCGCACTGAAACAATTCAAACCAAAGGAAAAAAAAAAGACATTTGTAAACATCCCAAAGAATTTCTCCCCAAGGAGTCCCTCCTCCGTACCGCCTGCCAGCGGGTCCATCACCAGCCTCCTTCTTCGATTCCCTCCAGCCACCTGCAGAAAGGTCACAAACACCGATGCCAGGATGGAGACTGAAAGCCCCATGGTCGTGTCCCCACTGCACTGAGACTGCTGCCATCACCAAAACAACGCACCAGGATTCTCCAAGAAGATGAAAAAGCCATAACCAAGCTACAGGCAGCATCACCCCGCCAGTGATGCTCTGTCGGAAGCAGATGGGGATGCTTATTTATAGCTTTAGGGCCTGGATTCAGGTCTGCGTTCAGACACTTCAGTGTAGGTGTCTACAGAGCTCCAGTCGATACAGTTTGTGAAACCTTACCAAATCGTATTTTCACTCCCATGGCTACCATCAGAGCTAACACACTCAATTTGAAAGAAAGAGACATAATTTCAAAAGCATCAGGTCATTAGAAAAAGTCCCACCGTGTCAACTGATTTTTTTAAAGGGGAAATTAAGGGACAAACTAATCGTTGGCATTAAACAATTCAGTATCTGTCACTGTGTAACACTGCTGGTTCTATTTGCCCTGGCTCACAGTCACAGGTCTGCCAGTGTTTCTCCAGAGAAACGAGGGCAAATCCTTGCAGAAAAAATGAACCATTCTGTCCCTCAGAACTCAATTAAATGCAAAATAGCTTGCTATAGAAATTCTAGCAACAGCCCGTACCCTTCTAGTCTGCAACCAGGGATACCAGAAAGTGCACTTTTTTTGGCTCTGCACATTTGAGAAATGCTTGATTCTTCCATGGAAACCCTCTCATAAGAGTTCATATTTTCAAGGGAGATACTTCAGAAAGCCATGGACAAATGAAAACTGGGTGACCAGTCACAAGTAAAACCAGGGACCAGGCTGATAAAACATCCTTTGATCTACATCTTCACACCATCTCAAATGAACGACTGACTCTCCAAGCATGCCTTAGGCACCGTCTAGTAGGGCTCTTCTGAAGACACAATCCATATTCCACCAACCCCAAAGCATCCCCTACTAGTCAGCAACTTACAACACCACTTTAAAGATACAGGTTTTCCAGTATTTTGCTGTGTGGAAATGTGCTTCAACCCCATGCAAAAGCTTCTGCCATTTTTTTCCTTCAGTGGATTGATACTTTACCTGTTTATTATAAGGGACAGAGGCCATTTAACAATGTAGTCAAAGGAAAATGCTTCCAGACCACTGAGAGTGAGCTCTGTGGGATCTGCACTGATGATGGCCTTCTCCTGCTTCGTTTCTATGGCCAATACTCTCAAGAGCTGTGTAATCAGATCATGGGGCATTAAGTCAATCTATAAAGGAAGAGCAGGAAAAAACAATTAAGCCACGGGAAACTCACAACTACTGGGCAGCAACAGACGTGTGTCAGAAGCGCAAATTATCAGAGTCACTCTCAAGTCTTCAGACCACCTAGGAAGCAGAAGCACCTCCTCCATGTTCAGACACCAGCAAGAAAATGCAGCCCCTTGTCCAGGGTGCGTGCTTCCAGTCGCTAATCTGGATAAAAGAGGACGTTATCCAGAGAAGCCTACGGAAGGACAGCACCGATCAATTCTCTTTTCCTTAGCTTAAATTCAGCAGGTTCTTACAGGCACACAGATATTCCCAAACCACGGCAGGCCTTCTGCTCAAATTCAATTACCTTCTGCTTACAGACATTCTTACCTTTAAATCATCCTTGAAGGGATCTGTGTTGGCTGTGCTCATTCGCAGGGCTAATTCAAGCAGAGCCTCTAGCCTCGTAGTTATGATGTCGTCTACAGGCTTCTTAAGTTCTTCTTCCGTGAGATCCATGAAGTGAACAAAAAAGTCCCCTTGATCCATCAGGAAATAGTGTTTTATAGATCTGCTCAAGAAAATGGAGAGAAAAATCAATATCAATTATGTTTTTAAAGCCTAAATTAATCCCTATTAAACCTAAAGGATCAAAACCAATCAAGTCAGCCAGCCTGCTGGGTTTGATCACAAATTTTCCTCTTCATACACTACACACAGCCATAAATAACACATTTGGAGACTCGTCTTTCATGCGTGTCCCCTCTTCCCTTCCACCTCAGCAAAGATGCTTTTGTGCTATCAGATCAGGGCTGCTGCTGCTGCTCTTTTTTTCCTTGAAAAATGCACCTTAGAAAAAAAAAAACAAATAACCAACATGCACTACATTGCTGGGCGAAAGCTCGTACTGCTACCCCGAACACCACCCCAACCTCCACGGTGTGCAGATCCATCCAAGATCCTATGTTTGCATGAACAACAGGTGTCAACAAAGATTTGGTGAGATGCTTAATATCGAACTATTTTTAACTCACATTAAACTCTTCTTGACCATACCAGACGATATTAGGAAAGTCCTTTCCCAGGTGGGAGTGACATGCAGCCATGGGACAAGTCATGAGAGAGGTGGGGGATGCCTGTACCCGAGGGTGGGTTTTGGGACTGGCCTAGACAAAGCCATGACTGCCCTGACCTGGTTTTGGCAACAGCCTTTCAAGGAAGCTGAACCAGAGACCCCCAGATGTCCTTCCCACCCAGCATTTCTACGATTTTACATTTTCTTATTTTGTTATCAGGAAAAACAAATATCTTATTTTTTCAGGTCAACCTTTCTAATGGAAATAGAGAGAATATATCAATAATATCCCAAGAGAAGAGAGCTAACTTCAAAAACCTATGTTCACTATCAGAACCATTCTATTTAACATGCATTTAGTAAAATAAATCAAACCTTAGGTGAGCCACCAGCTCTTTCTCCTCCATTAGGAAATCCAGAAGAACTTTGCTAGCATAGTTATATGCTTTTTCTATTTGTTCCACATATGCACGCTCTTTTAAAGTATAGATGACCTCTTTAGCCACAGGGCAGGTAACATCACGTCCACATTCTCGCACAACATTTAAATATTTCCCTAGAAGCAAAAAGAAAGAATGACCCATATATATTCCTGCTGTACACCCAACAGGGAAACTTTCAGACCACTACCTTCCAGCAGAAGATACGCTGTGAAACATTTAGACTAAGTTCTACAGAAAGATGGAAAGTATGTAGACACCTTTCAAAAGACAATACAGAATTTTAAATTACACACCTAGCATCACGTTTGAGGAGAGATTTAGACATGGTTTTGTTTCCCAGTGGTGGCAAAACACCTCTGCAGATAGCCAGAAACTTTGAAGATCTGGTGCTGCACTTCAGAAGTAGCTTTTGGGGGGTTTTACTCATGAAAGAGAACAATGGTGGCCACCAAGTCGCATGCTTCATTTCAGCACCCCAATTAACACTGAGCATGGTCAAACTTCAGCTGTCTAGCTCCACCTAGCCAGCTGCTAGAAAACTGTACCCACGAAACAGAGCGGTAAGAGAGACAGCTCTTGCTGCTGGACTCCTGCCCACGGTTTGGTTTATTTATTGGATTTGGGGTTCTTTATAAATCTGATTCTTCCATTTCTCTGAGAAGTTCAGCTGGACAACCCCATCAACTGGCAAAGCACGATGACATTTACTTTACACAAAGAATGGTAATACTTGTCTTGAGATTCTTTTTACATCAGAAACGTATCTCTACCTACCTGTGCTTAGTATTTTGTCAGCCATTTTCTGCAAGAATGAGGGAATCTGTTGCTGAACAACAGTGTATCTTTGATCCCAATACTTGTCGTTATAGTCCTCCTGAATCTTCTCCTTCTGCAGCTCATGTTCCTCCACCATGAACTCACTGAACAGTTAAAGCAGATCTTTAGAAGCAGGAAGTGGTACAATGGGGATTACTTTTTTGACCTGTAAACTGCTAACATGATCTATCAGAAATGTGGTCTCATGAAAATACATTCCAATCTGAAATTAGTCTGTATTTGTCGTAAGAGAAGTACTAAGCAGAGTGTGTGTGAAAATCTGCAATCAATTATGACAGAAACAGAATTTTATAGGGTTCACAAACCAAGCCTAAACATTTTTTGGTTGTCAATATAGAGGTGAGAAAGCTGGCCTTTGTCTGCCTTCTCACCATCAGGAAAGCATTAGGCTATTTTAACCTGAGTTTTACTCCCCTTAGGATTCTGAAAATATGGGAAACAAAAATGCTCCATAAACTACTAAACACAGTGAGATGCTTCCTTTGATTGTGTAAAAGGCAAGAACCTTCAGAGCATTGTTAGCTCTTATCAGATTAGCATATTACTGGACTACATTTAAGAGATTCATTGAGTTATCACACTTGTGCCCCATGAGAAGAGGGCTCAAGCCTGTCGTGAAAAGGATGAGACAGGAGAATACTGAAAGGGAACAGGCATGGTAAGGTGGAAGTTGAGTGGGCTGCATACTTGAACCGTTGTGCTACTGACTTTTTCATATAATTTCCTTGAATTTGGAAAAATAAAGCGAGAGCATCTCTGACTTTACAACCACTGAATCAAACAGGAAATACAGTTAAACATGCTCCAGCAGGTCCCCTTCCTTGCAATGCTGCCTGTGTTCCTACCGCTGCCAGGTCCAGGCCCCTCGGCTATGCAGGCTCTAGAGAGCAGAGTGATGGGTGCACGAATAAAGCAGAAGCCAAAGACCTGAACAGTATTTCTTAATTTTTGTTTTTTCGTTTTAATTCCTTAACTGTTCTTTACCTGTATGGATCATTAATGATGCCTCGATATATCCACTTTTCCAGAATTTCAAAATAAGGCACGCTGGCTGCCTTGGTTAAGTACAGGCACAGCTCCTGGGCCTGGCTGTCTCCCGTGTAATTGAAAGTCTTGTCATGGAGTAAGCTCAGGGTTGATCCTCCCATACACTCACCTTTATCCACAGATGTAGCTAAAATGAAAAAAATACAGATATAAGACACAAGGCTGACACCAGAAGCTTACATCCTGAAATGTCCTGAAACGAAAACCAAAATGATCCACAATCTCAAAAAGCAATAACCAATCCCGGAGCTCCAGGGAAGGAGAACTGAACTCAGGCAGACACAAGGTACATGCCAGCTTAAAGTCCAAAAGCCTCCAACACTGAGGGGACCATGTGCAGAGATCCACTTGCCAGGTGGTAACGGAAGAAACACGCACTTCGGTGGCTTGCTTGAGAAAGCTCTGATCTCAACAACACTTCTGTTCCCAACTGTAACACTGAGGCAGCCACGCATATAGCTCAAACACCACAATTTAGGTAGGTTGATAGTGAAATCGGTACTTTGCCATCGCAAAAGGGACATAGGGACAGAGGAATTACAGCACAGCCATGACGCTTTGATTGAAGTAAATCTTAATGTAATTTGTTAACTGCTGTGTTCCAAAACACTAAAAATTTCAGAGGAAGTGCATACCAAGAAGTATCATCCAATTGCAGATTGTAAACAGAACATACATTTACATTCAGATGAATTCTCTAGGCTGAGTAGAGACAAAGTATTCTCATGCTAAAGAGTTTAACCAAAATTGCTGGGGTAACTGCATCTGTGACCAACAACCTCACGCACCAGCACGGGCCGGGACCGGCTGAGGAGCAGCACTGCAGAGAGTGACGAGGGGGTCCTGCTGGACAACCAGCTGATTGTGGGTCAGCAGCGCATCCTTGCAGCGATCGCAGAACCACAGAATCCCAGACTGGCTGGGGTTGGAGGGACCTCTGGAGATCATCCAGTCCAACCCACCTGCTAACACAGGGTCACCAGAGCAGATCACACAGGATCACATCCAGGCGGGTTTGAACGTCTCCAGAGAAGGAGACTCCACACCCGCTCTGGGCAGCCTGGTCCAGGGCTCTGGCACCTCCCAGCAAAGAAGTTTCTCCTCGTATTCAGATGGAACCTTCTGTGTTTCAGTCTGTGCCTGTTGCCCCTCATCCTGTCATTGGGCACCACTGTAAGGAGTCTGGTCCATCCTCTTGACACCCACCCTGGAGATATTGATCCCATTGATCAGATCCCTCTCAGCTTCTCTTCTCCAGGCTGAACAGCCCCAGCTCTCTCAGCCTTTCCTCATAAAGATGCTCCAGACCTCTAATCATGGCAACAAACACCAGCTGCACCCAGGCCTGCACTGACAGCCATTATTCCCCTCTGCCCAACACCAGTGGGGCCACCATTGCATCCAGTTTTGGGTCCCCAGTGTGAATGACAACATGAGGAGTCCAGAGGAGGTTAATAAGATGGTGGGGGGCTGGTGCCCAGGGCATACAAGGAGAACCTCAGGGAGCTGGGCCTGTCAGCTGAGAGAAGATGAAGCTGAGGGTTGTGGAACATCATTTCTTCACTATCCAGCAGATGGTTCTAGAGAAGATGGTACAAGACCTCTCTTGGAGGAGCACAGTGACAATATCAAGAGGGCAAAAGTTACAAGAAGGGCAACTCTTGTTGGAGATACAGAAGGAAACAATCACAAAAAAGGTGGTGAAGTCATGGGAAATGGCCCACAACAGTGGGGGATCTCCTTTGCTTGGGATTGTCCAGACTCAACTGGACATGGCCCTTAGACACCTGCTGGAGCTGTGAGCGAAGGGTTGGACTAGAAACTTCCAGAGGTTCCTTCTGGGTGAATGGGTTTGTGGTTATCTATCCACACACAGCTGGAGACGCATTTGGAAAGAAGCGAGTGGAGGCAGCAGTGGTGGAAAGAATTGATCCGAAAGGCGTGGACTGTGAAGGTAAAAAGCACGGACTTGCCTCATGACAGCTCTGAAGGGCAGATTCAGCCCCAGCGTCCACTGCTCCCCAAAAAGAACAGTGCTCTGACAAGTACAATTCCCTTTGGCTTTCTTCTTTACTATGGCATAAAATTAAAATGACATAGGCCCTGCCTGTATTGCTATGCTGTACAGTTTTCAGCAGTTGTCATGCACCTGTCAAAACACAATGACTGTATTTCTGAAACTCACCAAGTGAAGCAAGAATCTCCAGTGTCCTCATTGTGGGCTGGATATAAAACCAGAGTTTCTGCAGTGACAGAAGTCCCTGTCTCTGAAGATGTTCCAGCTGGGTAATAAGTATCATGTATTCTTTGATTAGAGTCCGCATAGCAGCAGCCAGAGCATGATTTACCTGTCCATACTCAAAGGAAGACTTCTCCTCTACAAACCTGTAAAAAGCAAAACAGAAACTCTTTCAGGCAAGGCACACTCTAGCATTTTCAGGAATTTTATCTTTGGGATACTGTACAAGCACACAAGCAGATTGTGTGCTGGAAAGTCTTCAGCTGGAGTTTCAGGTCTCACATCTGCTCTGTGTCCCCCTCCCCATTTCCCATCACCCCATTTCATAGCACAGAAAGCTGCAGGCAGAGGTTTTCTCTCAAATTGCAAGGGAACTAGAATTATTTGCAAAACCACTATGTAAAAAGCAGGAAACACGGAGAAATTCATAGCAGAGTAGGAAGAGACAAGCCAGAACAAGCAGACATCTCCTATTTGCACTTTGCCTGAATGTACCAAGACCAAGTTTGGAAAAAATGAAGGTGAGATGAATGAAGAACTGAACTAGCAACACAAATGAGAAACCCAGCACAAAGAAACATATCTAAAATAAATTCAAATAAATTGTCATTCATATTTTATATCCCCAGAGGTTTAAATTAAGCTTGGAAGTTAACATCTGCACAATGACAGATTCTCTATTCCACAATCTGATGCTCAAAGAAGAACATCCTCCTCTGACAAAGTCAGCTTGGTACCTGGTGACAGCAGAGTAACTTGCTGCTACAGGAAGAATCCTGGTCACCAACTCTTTGATGGACAAGTCCAAGTTTGGATCGACTGAAAATGCTCGGTTCTGCCTGCCTATGAGAGGCTGTGCTGTGATGTATCTTCCATCCACACCAATCAGAACGTACAGCAAGTCCTCCACAATCATGGATTCTTGGGAGGCCAATGGCAAAGTACCTATTTTCAAAGAAAAGGAAAAAAAAGAACACAATCACAACATGCTGCAGTACTACCTGATCGTCCATTCACATCATTTCAATCTAGTACTCAAAGCCCGAAAGTAAGACCTACTACCATTCAAAGAGAACAAAGGCAAATCACACAGAGCTAAATCAAGATACAGAGAAAGAGTTTAAAACTGAATTAGAGTTGACTCCAAAATCATCTGCCTTGCCTTCCAGGAAAACGGAATGCTTTGCTCATTTATACTCAAAGCAGACCAAGTAGACAGGGCTACACATGCAACATCTGTGGCCACGAGACCACCACAGCTTCTGCTGCTGATCCTTCCACCCAAAAGGGCTCACTTGTTCTGAACCTGAGGAGTTCCACTCTTGTCAGCTACTCCCCCTACCTCCCCCTCCACTGAAATATTCCAATATCAAGAAAACAGTTCAAATACAGACACAAAGAAATGCCAGCCCAGAAAAAGCTGCACGTGAACTGCAAATTGCAGGGTCTCTGAAAGGTGCGGTCAACTGCAAACCGGATGCAAAGAAGCATAAAGGACTCAACCCAAAATATAATCAAGTGCATCAGAAGATCAGGGAACAGAGTTGCTACAGCACTAACTCCAGCAAAGCTTGTCTCACGGAACAAGGCAACAACCCCTCTCCATTTGTAGGATTGTACGTGAGACAACAGCTCTGAATTTGCCAGGAACACACCCTCACAGCACAGCCCAAAAGACCCCAGCAGAAAAGCAGTGGTGGACACACTATTGAAGGGCACCTCCAAGAATGTGCCGACTGACTTCACGTCCCCCTTAGTGCAGCCCAAATCCACATCAGGACAAAGCTACAAGTTTCTTGTAGTTCCACAGTTCTAGGGAATAGAAACATGAGTCTCTAACTCAGCTGTTCTCTTCCAAAAAAAAGTACTGAAATCTAATTTATGAATAAGAAACTATACACAGCTCAGTCTAACGCCAGAATACCATAGGGTGAGATTAGTCCCCTGCTGCTCTGGATTTTAGAGAGGCTCTGACTCAAGAGAGAAAAAGGACTGGGAAACTCAAAACAGATTAGGTCCCCTGGATCAACAGTGGGGCTGGAATTGAGCACAGCAGAAACACTGTGAGCAAAATAAGTTTGGGGTTTGTTTTCTGAACCCTGCTCTCCATCTGCAGAGTGCAAGGAGCCAGGTTTTGCTTTCATCCTGAGTGTGATGAAATCTGAACAGCACTTCCAAACAAGTACAAAACACAAAAAGTTAATGCAGTTTTCCCTGCGTATCACATACCTATGGGTACCGTTGTGTCAGTGCTTAAACTGGTGCCAATTAAGAAATCTCCAATAAGTGCAGGTCTCTCGTATACCCAGGAAGGAAATACTGGAATGGGCTGACCAGAATTCTTCTTGTTCTGCTTATCTCGGAGCATTTTTCGTGTAAGCTCAAGAGGCTGTTGGAAAAAGAGAGAGAGAAATGAAAAAACAAGGTCTTCAGAAGTTCAAGAAATTTTGAATTTTAAGCAGAAATGGATTGTACACTGATAATCTGAGATCAGAAAGTAGAATAGCAGATGTTTCAGTAGCACGGTATAGAATCTGTTCTCTCAGTATCATCTAGTCTATTGATCCCAGTGCTACACAGGTGATTTTTCATATAGTTGGCCTTCTTTTTATTGGCAGGTACGTCAAATAACACCTTTCTGCAGCCCTCCCCACCAGCCTGGGTGCTAGGGCACACACAGGGCAGCAGAATGGGGACACGCACAACCAGCAGGCAGATTACTCATTTGTAAAGCACACCAGGAGAAAGGCAGAAAAGTCCTTCCAGAAGCAGTAACATCGTCTTCAAGGGGCGCTTGCAGAGAGGCTAAGGAACACCTCTGAACTTGGTTCTGCACTGAGCAGCTGTGTGCCAAATGAAGTCCAGATAATCCACAGATGGCTGGAAAAGGATGGAGTTTTTTTATTCTGAATAGGAGCCAGCGAAGGAAGTGAGCTCGCAAAGACCAAAAGACTTTCCATCCCTGGCTCCGCGTGTCTGATACTAAAATAAATGGAGTGCAAGATGAATTATCAGCTAGGGAGGCCTGTGAGATGTACAATCTACATGAACATTTAGTGCCCCAAGCACACAAACATGGGGTACGTGCTTATGAATGCCATTTCCGAAGCTCCACAGATGTGTACGTGAAATGGGATATGTACTGGGTCGTCTCGCTTTGCTCTTGTAGAGGTCTCAGCAGGATTTGGGAAGGAAGCAAACACACATGTGAGCTTTGCATCTTAAAGAACAGTGCTCTTACATGTGAAGGTCAGTTGACAAACGCTGGGGCTGGCCCCGGCCATTTTTCACATTCTCAGGTCTGCCCAGTGCTGGGTCTTGAAATCCTGCACAAAAGCAACAGCTGCGGGACCGCTCCTCCAAGCAGCACCAGCTCCAGGCACTTTTGCTGCGGTCACTGCTGGCATAACACCAGTACAACGTCCTCAGGTCAGAGAAGCAGCCCAAAGCAACATTCCTACTTGTTTTGTATATGGGGGCTCTGCTAGAAGGACCTCGATTTCTCTGCTCCCCTAACAGAAACAGGTCTCTCACAGGAGGGTATGGAGAAGGATGAAGCACCAAGTAAGCTGCCTGCAATTCAAAGGGTGACTAAACTTCACATAAAATTATGGATCTCAGTGTAGGACTGAGTCCTTCAGGTGGGTAAACAACTTGAACTCCTTTATAAATCTTAAACTCATACAGTGAGAAAATATTCCTCTACTGAAGTACTAGGTAGTACCTTACTTGTCCCTCATGATCTGGACACACAGACATTGGCCAAAAGATCAAACCATCCTGTGTGCTTTCTGCATCGTCCTGAGCTCCAGGTCATGAAAGGAAGACCTGGAATGGAAGGTCTCCCTGTAGTGCTCGCCCCATGCAACACGGCTGTATGAACAAGCTTCTGCTTAGAAGGGCAGCCAGTACCACATCTTCCCAACTGGCAGGGAGCAATGAGGTGGAAGAAAAGCTCCACAAACCATGGATCTCACCATCACAGCACCTCCATGAACCATGCATACTTATGAGAGGACAGACTAAGAAAGTATTTAAGTCCAAAAGCTTCTGAGGTATTGTGCAAAGTGTGGGAGTCCTCACAACCCAAGAGAGCTGGGTAAGGTCTCAGCAGCACATGTGGATGGAAGACAGGACTATAAAATAGCTAGTTCAGTGAGATGGGCTACATGGAAGTTACACCTTGGAAATTCAGAGACGTGAAGTCATTACACCTTGGAAATTCAGAGACGTGAAGTAATTCCTGTCTCCAGCTGCCAAAATGAAACCAGATCATAGACTCATAGAATGGTTTGCGTTAGCAAAGCTTGGTAGGACACATCAGGAACGCATCAGCACAGCTTCAAGCGGTCGTTTGAAATGCGAAAATGAAATGACATTAACCCCTGTCAGTTAGAACTGTTGTGGCCTAAACTTGACTTGCCTTAACTGACTTCAATACAAAAAGGCCGCTTTTATTAAGAACAGCACAAGGATTTAATATAATCTGACTAATAAATTTTGAGAGATAATTTATAATACATTATCTGCACAGATACGAATGTTCATAATTAGAATCATAGAATCATTTTGATTGGCAAAGACCCTCAAGATCAAGTCCAACCGTTAACCCACCCCTGGCACTACCCCATGTCCCTGAGAACCTCATCTCCACGTCTGTTCAACCCCTCCAGGGACAGTGACTCTACCACTGCCCTGGGCAGCCTGTTCCAATGCCCGACAACCCTTTGGGGAAGAAATTGTTCCCCAGATCCAACCTCAACCTCCCCTGGCACAACTTGAGGCCGTTTCCTCTGGTCCTGGTGCTTGTTCCTGGGGAGCAGAGCCCGACTCCCCCTGGCTCCAAGCTGCTTTCAGGCAGTTCAGAGATCAGAAGGTCTCCCCTCAGCTCCTGTTCTCCAGGCTGAACCCCCCAGGTCCCTCAGCCACTCCCATCACACTTGTGCTCCAGCCCCTTCCCCAGCTCCGTTCCCTCCTCTGAACTCGCTCCAGCACCTCAAGGGCTTTCCTGTGCCCAAAACCGAACCCAGGATTTGAGGTGGGGCCTCACCAGTGCCAAGTACAGGGGAACAATCACTCCTCTGGTCATTCACTAGATGATAGAAGTTAAGAGCATGGCTGTTCACATGAGCAGAATGGAGAGATTTTATGCCCAAAGCCTGGGAAGAAACTGTACCTGCTGAACACTGGCGTTGGCTGCGACGCTGCCCAGCTGCTTGCGTAGCTCCTCCAGCTCCTGCAGAGAGATCTTGGAAGTAGACGAGGGAATGGAAAAATTTGTGCTGCTGCTGGTTGCTGCACTTGCTGCAAGTTCTGCCCTTTCTTTAGCATTTTGTTGCAAATACTGGAGTGTCTGTACATACACAAAAACCAAACGATTTTGTGAACACGGGGCAGCACGCGCTGAAGCAAAAAACATATGACCATAAGACGGGTGTGCTGAATCAGACCACAGGTCTTCCTGTCCCGATTTCCCACGTTTTAGTGGTTTATATCAAGAAAATTGTAATTCTCAGCAGTGCTTAAATAATTAAATGCTAGAACTGGTTATCTGTTGATTGCAATGCATTTTGCTGAACACTGTCATCAGAAAGGGTGTTATACTTAAAATCATTGCTTTGTTGCTACAGCTAAATACTTATAACACATCCAGTTCTAAAGAAGAAACAAACCTCTTTGTCTTCTGTGAGTTTTGACAGTAGATAAACTAAGGAATCTAGATGTCTCGTATTTTTAGACTTCAGCTCATCATACTTCTTCAAAAAATCTTCAGGAGTTCGAGAAAACTCTGCTATTTTGACCTGTAAAACACCACATTAATATTAAACATTAAATGTAGATTATTATCACAGTATTCAAAAGAGGAGTATTGTGTGAGGATGCAGCTGCTGCCGCCGCAGAGGTGCTGCAGGGAATGGGTTTGGGACTGAACGCTGCAGTGTTGGTCTCTTGCAAACAATTCTGCTGGAGGAGAGTGGGGGCCCTGGCTATTCAGGTGATGGAGAAGGGACTGTGGCAAAGAAAATACGAAGGTAAGCGCAGGATCTGTAGTGGGGCTCACTTTGCACATGCTCGGCCTGAAGCAATATAATTTTGTATCATAGAATCACAGAATCATTTTGGTTGGAAAAGGCCCTCAAGATCAAGTCCAAGCATTAACCCAACCCTGGCACTACCCCATGTCCCTGAGAAACTCATTTCCGCGTCTGTTCAACCCCTTCAGGGATGGTGACTCCAGCACTGCCCTGAGCAGCCTGTTCCAACGCCCAACAGCCCTTTCTGTGAAGAAATTGTTCCCAAGTGAAGTGGGAACTGTAGCTGTGCATGTAAATGACACATAAGCCTGGAATTAGAGAAAACATGCAGTTTAGGCTACAAAGATCTGAACTTTCAGACAGAGTTAGCAATTTTCCAGCGCTTACAGCTTAACTGATGGATTGCTTTTAAAAATGACAATGAAAAGCAGTATTACAGCCACAGAAGTACACCTGGTCATCAGAGTGTTGGGCTTTAATCCCCAATACCTAGGTGATACTCAGTCAAGTATTTATTCATAAAATCGTATTTCATACAGTTACTATTATTAATTTGTTTTATTCCTCCAGAGGACAACCCCTTAAATTAAAATTTGAAACAACTATCACAAGCACAAAATAAGCTCCTTCTTTGAACTTCCCGCTCACCCCCGTTCTAATAATCCTTCTCATGTTCTTCTACCAACCTCTGCAAGATGTGAGGATTTTACCTTTTTCCTGACATGATCTTTCTACTTCACACCCAAAATAGAGATTCCAGATCAGATTACTCCCTTTTTTACCAACATGAGTTCATCATTATTCTCAGAAAAACTTGGGACAGTCATTAACCCCCACAACACATGTCCAGTCCCACACCCACAGAAGTCAAGATCTCTCACAGAAGCGTTCACATCTGGCCAAGAGAAATCACGCTGAGGAATGTTTTATCTCTAATTTCTCCTTTGGAAGGACGCTCACCTTGGCACTGTGTGCAGAGACAGTGGTGGTAACGTACGGCGTTCGATTCTTTTGCAGAAGATCGATGTAGACTTCGGCTCCTTCCCCGCCATGTACACGCAGCAGGCTGAGCAACTCGTTGACATCGTGGTGAATGCGGAACTCGCTCATATTCCCACCTGACGGAGCTCCGTGGGTGCAGAAATGAAGGCGGTAAGTTACTATTTTACCACCGCAAATGAAAACACACCTGCAGAAACAACATTTCCTGATTATATTATGAGCCTGCAGGGTATGCCAAAATATTTGGCAGAAACAAAGAAATACACGTAAGGGGAAGAAGCAAATAGAGACACTCGTTATCATGCCTGAATTATGTGTCCTGGTACAAACCCCACCTTAAATGTAGGTGAGCCGGGAAAGGATTTTTCAATCTCAAAATTACACTGGCAGTGGAAAAGTCACTGAATCATTGTAAGAAGTGCTGGTCTGCGTGCTGACAGACTGCAGATGCAGCAGAAATCACTGGCTTCAGCAGCCCACCCACGCTGCTGCTTCTGAAGTTATTCCGAAGCAGTTTTGCCAAGTTTAGGGGTCTCTATATCCTGCTGCCCATTTTATTAACAGACAAGCATTAAATTCTGCGAAGTCACTTAAATGATGGCCACAGAAACATCTAATTGAGGCATGAGGCAAGTATGGAGGTTAACGTGGCACCTGTACAGAAGGAAGTAGCAAGTGCATGGGCACACTTTCGGTTTGCCCAAGTCATTGAATCACTCCGGCTGGAATGGATCTGTGCAAGCCTCGTCCAACTCTCCACCGAAAACCAAGCCAAATTTGAGCAGTCTGTGCAGGGCCTTGTCCAGTCCAAGCTTAAACATCTGCATAGATCCTCCAGACTCTCCCACCACGCTGGGCCCTGATCCTCACATGGAAACACCTTTTCCTAATACCCAGCTGGGGTTTCCCGTGCTGCAGCTTGTGCCAGTGCCTCTGGGACTCTCGCTGTGCCTCTCCCAGCAGAGTCCGGCTCCTCTGGGACCCTTTTGGGCCGGGGGAGATGCTGTTAGACCTTCACCTTCTCATCTCTGGCTGAGCAAGCCCAGCTCCCTCAGCCTCTCCTCGCACACCCTGGCCCTCACCCACCCAGGGGGTGTCCCTGGGCTCACTCTGATTTGTTTATAAGTCTCTCAGAAGGGAATCCCAAGACTGGACAGTTTGGGATGTGGTGTCACAAATGAGGCACCTGCTGCCACGTCCTGGCTAACAGGGGTGAGAATGGGCCTTTGCTGCCGTTTGGGTTATTGCGGCCCCAAGGACTCAGCATTTGCACTTTTTCCGATTCCTTAAGGTTTCTGTGAGCCCACCTCTCCGGCCTGTCAGGGTCCCTGTGAGTCGCCACCACAACCACACCCATGAACCCCTTGCCCCGACTGTGGGACATGGGTACTCGCCAAAAGCCACCTCTCCTGTCGCGCTGGCTGCCAAAGGACTCAGAGAATGTCACCAGCCCCAGCAGCAAGGATCAGCACCAGCTACAACCCCCAGCTCCCCTTGGGCTGCTGAAGCGATTAGGGGACAAGAGCGTAAGGAATGAGAGGCCGAGGGAGCCGGGCTGGCTCAGCCGGACCCAACGGCATCTCCCCCAGCCCAAAGGGGTCCCGGAGATGCTGGGGCCGGACTCTGCTGGGAAGGGCACAGCGAGAGCCCCAGAGGCACCGGCACAAGCTGCAGCGCGGGAAACCCCGGCCGGCCCCAAGGAACCAGCCCGTCCCCGTGCGAGCGGGGGGTCCGTGGCCCGGGCCCATCCCCACGGTGCCCCGACTCGGCCCCCAGCGACCCGCCGCGGCTGCGGCGCTGGCCCTGCTGGGAGCGGGGCCGGGCCGGAGACCCCGCCCGGGTGCTGCGGCAGGACCCTCCGCTTCCCGGTACTTCCTGCCCCGGTCCTCCCGGGGGTTCCCGCTCCATCCCCGGTCCCCGCAGCGGCTCCGGGCAGCGCCTCAACCCGGGCCCACCCCTACCTGCCCGCCCGGAAGTGCGGTGGCCGGCGCCCCCGGAAGTGAACCCTGCGCATGCCCACCGCTCCGCACAGGCTCCCGGAGCGCGTCCGGCGCATGCGCAGTCCGCCGGCTCCCCGGGCCGTGGCGATGCTGCCGCTGCCGCCGGGTCTGCGCCGCCGCCTGCGGGAGGGGCCGCCCCCGCCGCCCGCCCCGCCGCGGGCCCCGCCCGCCCCGCCCGCCCCGCCCGCCCCGCCCTTCGCATTCACCCCCCGCCGTCTCCGCCTCGGCCTCCACCACCCGCTCCTGGAGGTGAGGGGCTGCCTCCCTGCGCCGGGCGGGCCCCCCCGGGCCTGGGCCTGGGCCTGGGCCCGGGCCCGGGCCTCGGCCTCGGCCTCTGTGGACTCTGGGCTCGCTCTGTGGAAAGCAGCGGCCGCTCCCTTAGAGCCTCCCGGGGCTCCCCCGGCGCGGTACCGTGAAGAGGAGGGGTTTGCCCGCCTGCCTACGGTCTTTCTCTCCTCTCTTAGGATGGGGACGTGCACAGGCACCTCTACCTGCAGGGTGTCCTCACCAGCCTGGCCGAGGTGGCGGAGGGACCCAAGTAAGTGAGGCCGGGCCGCCCGGGCGCGGCGGTGGCTGCAGGCGTGCCGCTCGGTTCGTGGGTCCCACTCCGGCTCACGGCAGCGGGGTGCGAACCCTGCCCACCTTCTTGGCACCCGTGGGACCCCCTGGCGCTGCACCGGAGCGGGCGCTGCTCATCTTGTCTGAGGGCAAGGAGGAAAAATAAGTTGAAAGGGAGAAGAGGCAGACACATCGCAAAGCGGTTTGATGAAGGAGAATGAAGCGGTGTAGTTTGCAAACCTCTAACATCTTGCTGAAAAGGCCAAAAATTGATGTTTTGTGTTGCAGTCAGCTGCCTGTCTAAATGCTGGCTTCTTTGCATGCTGGATGTGATGTCATTTCACTGAGCGTTCCCCATAGGCAGAATGGCAAGTGTAGAGTCTTACTTCTGGGCAGGAACAACGCCAGGTTCTAGTATAAGTTGGGGAACGACTTATTAGAGAGCAGTATAGGGGAAAGGGACCTGGGAGTCTTGGGGACAGCAGGATGACCATGAGCCAGCACTGGGCCCTTGTGGCCAGGAAGGCCAATGGGGCCTGGAGTGGATTAGGAGGGAGGTGGTTAGTAGGTTGAAAGAGGTTCTCCTTACCCTCTGCTCTGCCCTGGTGAGACTGCACCTGGAATTTTGTGTCCAGTTCTGGGCCCCTCAGTTCCAGAAGGACAGGGAACAGCTGGAGAGAGTCCAGTGCAGAGCCACGAAGATGATGATTAAGGGAGTGGAGCACCTCCCATGTGAGGAAAGGCTGAGGGAGCTGGGGCTCTTGAGCTTGGAGAAGAGGAGACTGAGGGGCAACCTCATTCATGGTTATAAATATATAAAGGGTGAGTGTCATGAGGATGGAGCCAGGCTCTTCTCGGTGACAACCAATGATAGGACAAGGGGCAATGGGTATAAACTGGAACACAGGAGGTTCCATTTAAATTTGAGAAGAAACTTTTTCATGGTGAGGGTGCCAGAGCCTGGACCAGGCTGCCCAGGCAGGTTGTGGAGTCTCCTTCTCTGCAGACATTCCAACCTGCCTGGACGCCTTCCTGTGTAACCTCATCTGGGTGTTCCTGCTCCGGCGGTGGGATTGGACTAGATGGGCTTTCGAGGCCCCTTCCAATCCCTAACATTCTGTGATACTGTGTTAAGGCATCTATAATATGTCTGAATGTTGGGACTGTAGCTAAAGAAGAGGATTTAAGTGGCAGGTTATTATTTATCTGGCTAAAACAGCAGGAGAGCTATGTGGTACAGACCGCTGGTTTGGGAAGTGGAGCCTGGGAGAGAATCTTCGTCTGCCTTTAAAACCTGCTCTTGTACATAAAACTGAGGAAGCTGAGGGTTGTGTGAGGTGCCTGTTAAAGAGCATTGGCACAAAGTTTTAATCCACAGCTGCAGCTTTAAGGTCAAACAGTTTATTTCTCATATTGCTGCTTGGTGTTTGTTCTTAATCAAAGCAGCACTTCACGGGTTGATAATATATATGGTACTCAAGCCACAACAGCAAAAAAGAGTTGCCAACTGCCAGCTCCATCATAATCTTCATTGCATTGCACCTTGCATTTAATTTAAGTACTATTCACAAAAAATTCCACAAGTAATAAAGTCATCTAGAGGGATATACGCAGCTTAAATCAAGGCTTCAATGTAATTTAGGGTGTGGATGTCCTGATTTCCCCACAGGGTGTCTGAATTCAGTTGCCACATCTCAGGGTGCTGCCAGGTCTTTGACACGCTGGAGGGCTACGAGCACCACTACAACACGCTGCACAGGAACGTCTGCTCCTTCTGCAAGCGTTCCTTTCCCTCAGCCCGCCTCCTGGATGTTCACATCTTGGAGTGGCACGACTCTCTTTTCCAGATCATGGCCGAGAAACAGAACATGGTGAGTTGCTGTGCCCAGCCCTTTGCTCGTGGTCAGTGTGTGCAGCGTGGGAGGGCGCCCATCTCCCCAGCTGACACTGTTTGCCTTCCTCAATTATGTCTTTTGTGTTTTTTTTTTTTTTTTTCTTCTCCCCACCTTTCAGTACAAGTGTTTGGTAGAAGGCTGTGTGGAGAAGTTCAAGAGCAGCAAGGACAGAAAGGATCACTTGGTCACTGCTCACCTCTATCCTGCTGACTTTCGGTTCGATAGGCCAAGGAAAGCAAAAAGGTAACTGCAGAACTGCCACAGTACGACTGGGTTTCCCCCGTAGAGGTGATGTTGTACTTCTCTGCTGTCACACTCCCTTTCCAGAGTAAGCAAGTTACATCCTAAGCAGCTCAGAAATGATGTTTTCTGCCGCAGGTAGGCTTGCAAGTCTTTCTCTGGCAATGTTCTGCTTTATCTTGAAGTGCATCTTCTCTCCCTATGTGGCTTCAGGCTCTGCTCCCTTCATGCTATCTCAGGTGTGAACGCAAAGCTCAGCATCTCTCTGCGTTGCTTTGTGTCCATTTCCTGCGTTGCTGTCCTGCCCTTTGCAATATTCCTGTTCCACAAAAGCACAAGTACAGTGGAGGGAGGCTCTGTCAGTTTGGGGAATGGCTTTCTCAGCTGGCTGCTTGTTTTGAGCACTGCTCTCACCACAGGCATTAATAAAAGGACTGAATGTAATTTTAGGACTTTATAAATGTAGGAGTAGTTACATTTCTACAGTCCTAAAATTACATTCGGCCCTGTGAAGGCAACCGCGAGGCTGATGCAGCCCCCGGGGGAAATGAGTTTGACAGCCTTGCCATGGTCCAACCCTCTGAGCTTGTTGAATGACCTTAGGGACTGAAGACAAGACCCTGGGCACGAAGCTGTGTGCTGTAACGCAGCAGCCCTGAATACTTAGGTAGAAACTCGTACAAGGCTGTCGCGCAGCTCTCCAGTGACCTTTTTGCTGCACCCTGTGGTCTGCGCAGCCCAGTCTCTGTGCCTCCACACAGTAACTCTCCCTAGTTGGACTTGACCTGTTTGATTATGAAATACCTTTCATTTCCCTTGCTCTGGGCATATGTGGCAGCTACTGAGGAAGGATGTGAAATGTTGTCTCTGCAGCGGCCCCTGGCATGTGAGCTCTCCTGCAAAGGATGGTGCCAGCGTGCCGATGGACGTGAGCCAGGAGACGTCGGAGCAGTTCCAAGTGGACCCCATGGAAACAGGGCCCAGCGAGAACATGGAGATCCCTCGGCCTCCAGCCAGCCCTGGCCCCACCACGCCAGAGAAATGGTTCTATAAATCCAGGTCTGTACTGTTGGCTTCCATAGACAAAAATTTCTGGGGCTGGGACCGTATCTTAATTGCATCTTGCAGGACAGCACGGCTCAGGGTGTTTCAGTGTTGAGGATAAGAGTCATGATTTCTATCTATGATTTAGAACCCGTTTTTAAAAGAGGAAGGTGTAAGGAAGGATGGAGTATGCATACACTGTGAAGACCGTGTTAACAAGTTTCTGTTAGTCTGCCCGCCTTTGGTCTCTTCCCAGGGTATTGCAGAGTGGTGTGGGTCTGAAGATAAGAACTCTGTCCTAAAATACTCAAATATTTTCATTCCTGCTTTGTAACACTTTACCATCGCAGCTGACTCGAGGCTGAGCTGGTGCGTGTCCCTGTAGCTGTCTGTGCTTCCGCGCAGTCACGGGCCAAGGCACAAATAAAGCAGGCGAATGTCCTACTCTCACTCAGGTTTTGCAAGGCCAGAGCAGCATTGCTGATTTTTCTGTTTGCTTAGGGTTTGGTTTGGGTTTTTTTTACATAAAATCTTTACAAAAAGCTGAAACTGAATTGTCTAATGCTGGCTTGGCTTTTGAAAACCCCCGCATCATGTGCTGTAAAACTTGCATGAGATACAATGAAAATGATGAATAAAACAACACTGATCTGGGTTCTGGAAAGAGAGTGGTGAATTTTGATGACTACCAAAAATGTCCGGATCCGGGTTATTTTATTCATCATTGTAACTGTCTCTCAGCATAAAGGCTCTGTCACAGAGGCACCCCAAAAGTCAATTTTAGGCGGACAACAATTTCCAAAACAGACTTTATTCTAGCCAGAAAAGTGTAGCCAATAAACTGACTAGAAACAGGTTTTATACAATTATTTAGCACTCCAACAACAGAAAATACAGGTTCAGATATCAGTTGAGGAGATTATTGGGGTACGACAACATAAGAGCACACATACACTCACAAGAAACAAAACCAGAGGCCTCTCACTCCAGGGTACCCACAAGAAATAATCACTCGCCTGGGTCAGGCAAGGGCTCATTCAAGGATATATCCAGTAAATAACCACTCACCCAAATGAGGAGATGAGGCACTCTCAATCCCGGGAAGTCTCCTTAGACCGCGTCCCAGTCTAAGGGGAGGGCTCCAGTTCACAGACCCACTGCTCCAAAAAGACCACTCAAAGAGGGTCTTCAGCGGGGACCCTGTTTTATAGCCTGGTCAGATCTGGCTGTGGGCAATTACAACATAGTCCAAAAGCTTTGCAGCTACTCTGGGCACCTCCTTTGTTAATGACCCTGTCAACTGACCCCTCCTGCCACACCAGCTGGTGGAGGTGAAGTCACCCTGCCCCGGGGCAGGGGATGATGTGACTGTCAGCTCCTTGGTACCATCCTGGGTGTGTAGGTGGGGACAGGCACAGTGGGGCACAAAAGGTGCTAAAAGAGCCATCAAATGCCCTGTTGAAGGCTCCAGATCTCAGGGGGATGCGCAACTGCCACAGACTCATATGGTTTTGCCTAATCTATTCCAGTTAGCAAAGGGATTCTCATGTTTTGAGTTTGTCACGTCTGTGATGTGATGACAGCGTAGAAGCAGCATGATGATCCCATGACTGTGCAGGAGCACCACATGGGGAAACCTGCTTCTGTCCTCAGCTCCTTCTTGCTGTCCCTGGCCTCAGCGTTTGCTCAGCCTTGGTAAAATGGGGCGAGCATTGCTGTTCCGGGGCTTTCTAAGGAGTGTGGGGTCTGAAAGCGCTTGCAACGCCCTGCAGGCAGTGGTTTTGTGTGGGCCTGACAAAATACTGTTGCTAAGTGAGTAATATTTTCAACCTCACTGCTTTGTCCACTGTAACAGCTTATAAACCAGAATGAAACTGTTCTTTGAATTTGATGTCTGCTGCAGGTCAGAAGGAAAATTTGCTGCCGAAAGGCCACACTTTTGCTGCTGCTTCTGCTCTCTTGTTCTTCACAATTGTGTGCTTGCACCACAGACCGCTGCAAGTGCCCAGTGGCATATTGCATTTGTAACACAGTAATCAGTTTTAAAGAGAGGAGAGGCCTCCAGAACACAGAACCCCAGACTGGTTGGGCTTGGAAGGGACCTCTGGAGATCACCCAGTCCAACCCACCTGCTAATGCAGGGTCACCAGAGCAGATCACACAGGATCACGTCCAGGCGGGTTTGAACGTCTCCAGAGAAGGAGACTCCACACCCGCTCTGGGCAGCCTGGTCCAGGGCTCTGGCACCTCAAAGGAAAGAAATTTCTCCTCATATTCAGATGGAACCTTCTGTGTTTCAGTCTGTGCCCGTTGCCTCTCATCCTGTCATGCGGCACCACTGAACAGAGTCTGGTCCATCCTCTTGACACCCACTCTGGAGATGTTTATCATATTGAGATAAGAGCTTCTCTTCTCCAGGCTGAACAGCCCCAGCTCTCTCAGCCTTTCCTTATAAGAAAGTTGCTTCAGACCCCTCAGCATCTCTTGTGTCCCTCTGCTGGACTCCCTCCAGTAGCTCCTTGTCCTTCAACTGGGGAGCCCAGAACTGGACCCAGAACTGCAGATGGGGCCTCACCAGGGCAGAGTAGAGGGGGGAGGAACAACCTCCCTAGACCTGCTGGTCACACTTCCTCATGCACCCCAGGTACCATTGGCCTTCTTGGCCACAGGGCACATTCCTTGCTCATGGTCAACCTGTTGTCCCCCAGAACTCCCAGGTCCTTCTCCACAGAGCTGCCTTCCAGCAGGTCAGCCCCAGCCTGTACTGGTGCCTGGGGCTATTCCTCCCCAGGTGCAGGACCCTACACTTTCCTTGGCTGAACTTCATGAGGTTCCTTTGCACCCAGCTCTCTAGCCTGTCCAGGTCTTGCTGAATGGCAGCACAGCTCACTGGTGTGTCAACCACTCCTCCCAGTTTGGGGTCATCAGCAAACTTGCTGAGCGTGCACTCTGTCCCTCCATCCAGCTCATCGATGAACAGGTTGAACGTGGCTGGACCCAGTGCTGACCCCTGGGGAACCCCGCTGGCTACCAGCCTCCAACCAGACTCCGTGCCGCTGATCCCAACCCTCTGAGCTCTGCCATCAGCCAGTTCTCCATCCGTCTCACTGTCCACTCATCCAACCCACACTTCCTGAGCTTGCCTATGAGGATGTGATGGCAGACAGTGTCAAAAGCCCTGCTGAAGTGAAGGTACACAACACCTACTGCTCTCCCCTCATCTCCCCAGCCACTCATGCCACCTCAGAAGGCTATCAGGTTGGTCACGCATGACTTCCCCTTGGTGAATCCATGCTGACTACTCTCGATAACCACCTTTTCCTCCACATGCTTGGAGATGACATCCAGAATGAGCTGTTCCATCACCTTTCCAGGGATGGTGGTGAGGCTGACTGGCCTGTAGTTTCCTGGGTCCTCCTTCTCCTTCTTGAAGACTGGAGAGACATTGGCTTTCCTCCAGTCCTCAGGCACCTCTCCTCTTCTCCATGACGTTTCAAAGATGATGGAGAGCAGCTTAGCAACATCATCTGCCAATGCCCTCAGCACTCGTAGGTACATCGCATCAGTACAATAGATTTGAACATAAATGTGTGGAATAAACAGGAAAGCAGACCAGCATTTCACCCATTTTTTGACTGACACTTTGGTGATTTAGATGTCCTGCTCCTCTGGTACCTTGCTCTTCCCACTCTGGGAGTTTGAAGTGTGACACAAGGCACAAAGCGTCACGGAGATCCCGTGAGAGGTGGAATGTTTGTGTCTCTTAGAGCCTGTCTCCCTTTCCAGGATCCCATCCACGATCTGCTTTGGACAAGGTGCCACCCGAGGATTCAGAGGACCAAGGAAGAAAGTCTGAAGGTTAGTGTGCTGGATTTGTGCGCAATGCGAAGGTGCCGGCCTCTGCCGCCCGCAGACGTTAGCGATGGATATTTGAAGTTGTGTGCGAGGGTCCTGCTCTGCATGGGGAAGGCAAATGGGCAAAAACGGGGTTTTTGCAGCAGCAGTTTGGGATGTGTCAGTACTTTGGGAGGTGCTTTGCTACAGTCCCTTCGTGTCTGTGCCCCACCTCCCTTTGGCAGCATTTCAGAGCCCACCCGTGCTTATTTTATCCTTCCTGAGACACAACACTCTCTGAAATGAATCTACTCTCAGCTCCTCTCTGAAATCAAACTACAAATAATTTGCTCTGCCTCTGGGCTGTGAGTTTTTGTCTCTCCTCTGTGTCAGGACCTCTCTGGGCAGCAATGGCTTTTCTAGAGAGATGGAGGTATCTTGCCTGAGCCTGGAAATGGCAAATGCTCTTCTGAAACTTCAGGGAGCTGAGAGGTTCGCACAGGCTTTGTGAAAAACCTGTGAGGGATCGCTGCCGAAAACACAGCAGGGATGAGGCTGAGCAGAAGGTGCGATGTTCCCTCCTGCTGCAGGAGCCCGGCACCCCTGGCCTCCCCTGCCCCGGGGAGAATCAAACCAGAACCAGAGCGGGAGCGAGGGAGAATACAACAGTTCATTTAATTCTTTCTTTTGTTTCCTCACCGTGTTCTTAAAAGCTCCCAGTGAGGACAGCCCTGGGACAGCAGGCAGACGTGGGGCACGGCACACTCCACATCACTTGCTCTTAGGAAGAATCTTGGATTGCGGCTGCAACATGGAGGTGAGAGGAAATTGGCTGCTGGAGCTGAGCCTACACAGGATTTTTTTTTAAATTTTTTTGCCTTTCGTGGGAAAAAGTAGATTCGAGAAACTCCAAGACAAAATCTGTCTGTAGGGAAGCTAGAACCACCTGCGAAAGAAGAAAAGAGAAAACAAAAGCACTGGCCCCTAATTCCGACCTTCTCCATCTCGCCGCTCCCCAGCGTTTTCTCTGACAGCCCCAGGACAGATTTACCGGCACCAGGGAAAGCGTCGTCGTGCCTCAAGGTACATTTCCACAGGGAGTGAAATTAAAGTGACTCACAACCAAGTGAATAAAGCAAAGCAATTTTTTACAACTTTGTGTCACAGGAGATTTAAATGTTGTTTTGTAATCCAGGCAGAGTCAGATCCACAGAATGAACCTCCCGTAGCTCCAAATACTCCCCAAATCAGGTAGAGATAGAGGTTATATTCCCCTGCGTCTTTCCCTTTTTAGTCTCGTCCTGCCGGAAGAAAACATAGATTGATCGGTTCAGCCTTGCGGCGTCATTTGTGCCCACACGGAGGAGCCGCAGCGGAGGGTGGTCCCTGCCATCTCCTCAGCATCCAGCCTGATCTCTTGTTTTCTGCCCTGAGATCCACCCCTTGCTGTTGCTGTCCCACTGCACAGCTGGTGTGCTGTTTTGGAAGCCATGTGGCCCTGGGCCACTTTAGGGCTCTTTCAGCTTTTCCTGCCAGTCCCCAGTGCTTTCTAGAAAGCTCGACCGGTCCCTGCACGTAGCTCTAGAGCTGCTGAGCTGGCAGCTCTGCAGTTACTGGAGTTAAGGCTGTGGATCCCTCCAAAGAGGGTCAGCTTCTTGCCTCAGTGCAACTTGTCCCCATTTCCTCATCTCTCTGCTCCTTCCTTGCATTCAGGGGCTTGGAAAAAAAAAACCCCACACACATCAGATCTATACACTTTGTTTTTGATGCCTGAAAACAGATATCTCATAGCTCTTAGAAGAGCAAGGCGTCTGTTCTGGATCTTGCTTGTCCACCCTCATCCTTTCTTAGATGTTGTCTTCGAGTGCCTGGCTGAAGGAGAGAGTTGGGGGTGCTCTGACTGCGTGATGCTTGGACTCAGGGGTTTATAAGGGAAACTGAGTTCTTGTTGATTATTTTTTTGAGCACTTGTCTGATGGATCAGGCAGGTTCAAAGACCTTCTCAGCGTTTGAATACTTCCTGGGGTTGTCTGGAAGTACGTGCCTATCTGCATTTCTTTTTCCCTGCTTACCCAGCTCTTTGCTAGAAGTCTGCATGTTTCTGCTGTCAGAAGCTGCCTTCCACCATTCCCACGTCTGAGGCTGGGGAGGCGCTAAACTCTGCCATGCATTTTGATGCCTCAGAAAAAAAAATAATTAAAAAAAGGTGCTTCCTTGCTGGTTCTGGTCCCCTGGGCAGTTTTGGACCAGCCCACGCTGCGCGATGGGCAGCATCATCTCCCTACCCGTGGCTCAGCCTCCTGTGCAGGGGCACTCACCCTGCCAGGAGCTGCTGGGCACGGGCTGCAGTCACCTGCTGCCGCATATGAGGTGTCACCAGGCACATTTTAGGTGTGAAAGCGGGAAAGGCAGCAGGGAACCTCTCTGCATCTCCATCCCTGCGCATCCCTTCACCCAAGTGCCAGCTGCAGGGACCCGGGGCAGTGCTGCCGGCTCCAGAGCGGGGCCGTGTTGAGCAACAGGGACAGCACGTTGTCCTGTGACCCATCGCCCCACCCGTGTGATCACTCTGGTGGCTGGATCACTGGTGGCTGGATCTCTGGTGGTTGGGCCGCTCTCAGTGGTTGGGTCACTCTCAGTGGTTCATCACTCTCGGTTCATCACTTGGTGTTTTGACCACTCGGTGGTTTGAATTACCTTGGTGCTTGGATCGCTCTCGGCGTTTGGATCCCTCTCACCTGCTCCACAGCCACCGGCCATCGCGTCACCCAGCGTGAAGGTCGGCGGGAGGGAAGGGTGCCGAGGGTGTCCTGAGAGGGGAGCGTGGGATCCGCCAGGAGCAGAAGCCGTGGGGCAGCGACGTGGCACCCCATGTGCTATGGTTAAACCGGGCTTACAGACACGCAACAAATTATATATAATTACACTTGTAGTGGGTTTAGGGTATGCGTCATGCAAGATATATGTGATTTTAGAAAACTGCTGCTTGTCAGAGAGACTACCTTATGCTTGTATGTTAATACACAGGTACTGACAGCTTGCTGTGTTTTTAAGCCAGAAATTTGACTGTGGAAAAGTCGTAGCGAGATTCTAAATTAACAGATCGGTTAAGAACCATAAAAAAGGCAGGGGAGAGAGTGGAATCTGCTCAGAATTTGCAACTGAACACAGCAAGTCTTGTGTGAATTGGTGAAAGCTGGTAGTTCTTGGCTATTTCAACTCCTCTGCTGTTGAAGCAACACCGGCTGTTTCCTGGCCAGACTCGGAGCAGGGCGCGGGGAGAAATCTCATCCCTTTGACATCTGGCGTTCCCCAGTGCACACACCAGGGTCGTAGCTGAAGCCAGTGCTCTGAAATAACCGAAACTGCCGAATTAAACGACCGCGGTGGCGCGCAATTCACACCAGGCCTTGGGAGCCCCTCGGCCCTCACGGCGCTCGGGCCTCAGCCCCGGCCTGTGCGCCGCCGCCATTGGCGCCAGCGGCGGGAGCCTCGTGCCCACCCAATGGCGGCCGGGGGTGGCTGAGGGGCCTCGCGGGAGACACTGCGCCGAGGGGACCCAACTCGCTCCCGCCGCTCGCCCTCGGGAAAGGGCTCGGCTGTGGGTTGTCCCAGGGTGCTGCCAACGCTTGTGCCGCCTCCGTCACTTAACAGCTGTGGCGCGGGTTACGCCTTTGGTGTTGGCGGTCAGTTACTGTCCCTTCGAGCTTTGTCACGTACCAAGCCTCTGCGACTGCCCTTTACTTCAGGTTTAATACCCCCCTTTTCTAGGGAGTTTGGAAAAATCTATTTGCCGATATTGTCCTAGTACATTTCCCTTTTCCAATTGTTCTTATTTGTGCCCTATTTACAGTATTAAGATTGTTTTCCAGGTATATTTCACATGGCTGGGTCACTTGTTTCTAAATTCACTCTTACCTTTTAATCAAGTCTTGGTATAGAGCATCAGCTCCCCAATTAGTTTTGTTGTATTCCGATACAATTTCCCATGACATACTGCAAGGTATAATTTGTTGATATTGGTTCGAGGAGACAGCCGTCTGGGATCAGAGACATTACTTTCATATCTGTCTTTTTAGAATCTTGTCTAGCAGTATAATCTGTAATCAACCAATTTATTTCCGATTTCCTGACCAGTGGTTCCCCTTGGATGCTCCTTGAAATGCATGATGGCAACTTTTCTAGTAACAGCACAGCTTCCAACAATTGGAGTATCATGTTTAATCTGTTCTCCTTGTGCTGTTAATAAACTTCATTCCTTTCAAATGGCTCCATGGGCATGCACCACTCTAAAGACATAATTTGAATCAGTCCAAATATTAATCTTCATCTCTTTGGATAATTTTAAAGCTCGTGAGCGCAGCTTTCTGGGCAGAAGTCCTAGGAAGCAAAGCTTCAACTACCTTGTGGGTAGTTGTCACCGCATACCCAGCTTTACGTACTCCTGGCTTTACAAAGCTGCTTCCATCAGTGAACCAGGAGTCTTCAGCATCCTCCAGTGGCTGGTTCTTTAAATCTGCTCTGCTGGAGTAAACAGCTTCTGTTGTTTCCAAGCAATCGTGGACCACAGGCTCTGAAATGGATCCACTGAGGAAAGAAGCCGGATTGACAATGTTCGTAGTGACAATATTCACATCATCTTGTTCCAACAACACCGCCTGGCACTTCAGGAATCTCAAGGGGGATAACCAATGGTTACCTTTTTGTTCCAGTACGGTTGTGACTGTATGGGACACTAACACAGTCATTTTCTGTCCCATAGTGAACTTGCGAGTGTCCTGTATATTGAGTACAACCGCTGCCACAGCTCGAAGACACCCAGCCCAGCCTTTGCTCACTTCATCTAATTGCTTAGAGAAGCAGCCACTGCTCGCTTACGGGGTCCTAATTGCTGTGCTAGGACACCCAGAGCAAGGCCTTGCCTTTCGTGTGAGAATAACCAGAATGGTTTGGTGACATCTGGGAGTCCCAGGGCTGGAGCCCTCATCAGTTCCTTTTTCAGTTGTGAAAAAGCCCTCCTGGCTTCTCCCGTCCAATTCAACTTGGAGGTGTTTCATACAAAGGCTTTATGAAAGGTCAATAGTTGTAAATCCAAAGTCAGCACCAACCTGTCATTTCAAGAAATGTCCACAGCTCTTTTGCCGTTGCAGGTTCTGGTGTCCAGCAAATGGCTTCTTTTCACTCTGTCCCCAGCTCTCGTTGTCCTCCAGAGATCTCGAATCCCAGATAAGTCACTTGGTGCTGCATCAGTTGGGCTTTCTGTTGGGAAACCCAATACTTGCTTAATATCAGAAAATTAGTAAACTTACAGTCCATTGCACACAATCTTCTTTGGGTTTTGTGGCTATAAGATCACAAAGTCCCATTTCCTGGAAGAGCTTCCCAGGCCTCAAGTTCTTGTCTCTGGGATGACACTGTCCAGGTTAACTGGGCTTTTCTCCCAGTATCAGGATTTTCTCACTCAAAAGCAAAAGCTTCTGACTCTCTTTGTCTAATACAAGACAGAAAAGGCGTCTTTCAAATCCAGCACAGTAAACTATTTCTGATTGTCTCATAATTTGGTCAACAGTGTGTAAGGTTTAGCTACTATTTGGTGTAAATTTATTTATTACTCTCAAATCCTGCACTAACTTTATAGCTGTTACCATCTTGTTTCTTTACTTTCATTCCATCAGCAGTCCAAACTGCAGGAAGATACTGATTTTTTTTTCCCCTATCCTCTAATTTCAGAATATATTGTTTTATTCCGACTGGTCCAGTTCCAGGTTTCAAATTAATTTTCACTGGTTCTGCATTCTTCGATTTACCAGGAAGTCTTGAAGCCCATACCCCTGGAAATACTTGATGCAATATTTCCTCAGGTATTTTGGCTTTGCTTGTCAGTTTGAATCATTGCCAAATTTAAAATCTCAGGTTTTTTATCTTAAATTTCACTTCGTTTGAATATTAGTATTGCTTTCAATTGTTTTAATAGGTCTGGTCTTAGTAACAGTTTTGGAGACCCAGGCATATATAAAAACTTATGAATTCCAATTTCTTTTCTCAATTCATATTTGATTTGCTGAAAAAGAAAAAGAAAGCTTTCTCTTGTTGGTCAGTAGCTTCCACTACGGTTACAAAATCTTTACCTAAAGGTATCAATTCCTGATTCAAAACCAAATAAGATGCTCCAGTATCAGTTAAAACTCGATTTCTTTTCCCTGTTTTCCTCTTCTCTCTCTGAAGCTCCATCATCTACCACCTGAGAAGGTGAAGGCTCATACTCTTCAATTCTACACCCCGCCATGGCGGCACATAATCTTCTATCCTATCCTCCCCTCTCATCAGGGGATGATTTTAACATTTTCCAATGTTAAAACAAAATTAATACCACGTTCTGTCTGCCACTCTGAGTGATTTGGCAAAGTGAAAAATATATCAGCATACATAACTTGACTCCATTTTCATTCTCTCTTCAAGAATACATTAAAGTACCATAACTCAAAGTTTCATTAAGAGGCGACTTTCCTTCCTTGTCTAATTTACACAATGGCCACTGATCGTAATATTTCATCAAGGTTTCTCTATTCACATTATCACCAGGTGGTTCCCTAATCTCTTTCCTGTGAGCTAAAACACACCCTAACAGGGGAACCTCTCTGCATCTCCATCCCTGTGGATCCCTTCACCCAAGTGGCAGCTGCAGGTTAGACAGGATGTTTTTTCAATAATTGTTATTCCAAACACACCACGCTTGTGTTGTGTCAGTTTCAATCACATTCCCACTCATTCACAGACCAGACCCAACAAGATTCACACCTCACATGTACTTCGGGGTGGTTTTCTGGCCGGAGATACCATTCTCACTGGCCTGGGCTATCATTCCTTACAATTATGAAAAACATACTTCGGTATGACCTGTCCAAGGCCTTTTATATTCTGACTAAATGTTGTGATTTAATTATGTTAGTATTATTTCTTCTTGGACCGTCCGGATGGTCATGTTAGTATTGACCTTCCTTTATCATCCAGGTGGCTGGAACCGCAGTCTCGCTATTCCCACAGGTTGGATCCCTAGCGATTGGATCACTCTCAGTGTTTGGATCACTCTCAGTGATTCATCACTTTTGGTGGTTTGACCACTTGCAGGTTTGACCACTCTCAGTGGTTGGATCACTTTCTTTGGCAAGGAGGAGGAGGAGGAGGAAGCTGACGGCTGACCATCCCTCACAGCCTCCCAGGTCCCCTCCAGGCAGAAAGGCTCCAGTCCCCCACAGGTCAGGCTCCGTGTTTTCGGCAGGGCGGCAGCAATGGCCCCGCTCAGCCTGTCCCAGTTTGGGGGGGCAGCTCCTGGTCCCCAGGGACCCTCTCCGGGGCTCACCCCGGCACCCGCTCTCCCAGGCCGTGTCCGTCTCCCAGGATCTCCTGGAGCAGATGAGCAGGATGAAGGCGGCAGAGTCCCGTATGGAAAAGGACACTGAGATGATCCAGGATGCGCTTGGCTTGGTGAGCTTCTGCTGCTGCCCCAGGAGGCATCTGGGCCCTCGTCTCCCTCCCTGCCCCTCTCCCCATCATTGTCCCACCTCAGCCGCTGCTCCACAGCCACCGGCCATCAGCGTCACCCAGCGTGAAGGTCGGCAGGAGGGAAGGGTGCCGAGGGTGTCCCGAGAGGAGAGCGTGGGAGCCTCCAGGAGCAGATGCCGTGGGGCAGCGACGTGGCATGGCCGCGAGCACGCGTGGACCCCGCAGCGGGACCGGAGGCAGCTGCATCCCCGGCTCCCGCGGGGACACCAGCCCTCCTGCCTGGGGCACGGGCCATGGGCTGGCGGTGCTGGGCAGTGATGCTGGGGGGTCCCGTCCCCCTGGCTACGTGGCGGGGCTGACCCCGGGATCCCTTTGCCTTTGGGCTCTTGTGCTGAGCTTGAGGCCGTGCTTTGGGGACAGGGTCGGGGGACACAGCAGGGGCCCTGGGGTCTGGCCTCACTGCTGTATGGCTGCCCGTAAACCTGCTCCTCTTTGCCTTCTCTTCCCAGGAGAGCACTGGGGGCCAGTCTGCCCCTGCCAAGCCCCCACAGTTGGACACGGAGAACCAGCGTGGGGCAAGTTCAGCCCTGGGGCCGAAGGGACCAGGGACGGAGCCTGTGCCCAGGACCAGCAAGGGGACTCCAGGGACACAGCCTGGCTCCCTGGGGATGCAAGAAGGGGCACAAAGAACACCAGCGCCCACTGAGAAGTGGACAGGGGCCCCCTCGGATCAGACAAGAACGTCTGATGCCAGTACTACCATGGCAGGGATGCAGCCAGGGTCCTCTAAGCAAGACCCAGCTGTGCCTTGGGAGGCCTTGGCCTCCACTTTAAATTCTGGATACCATGTCCAGGTAATGGAGATTCCCTGGCACCTGAGGCATCTCGATAGCTTCTACATCACCCAGAAGCATCGGGTGGAGCAGCTGACAAAGAACAAGCTGGACCGTGCCGAATTTGAGAAACAGCACCAGATCCTCCTGGAGAGAGGTGAGAACCCTGGGGGATCTGTCGGGGGGAGTTTGACATGGGGACACCCTGAGTCGGGGGTTCATCCTGCTCAAAGCCTGGCCCTGAGGGCGAGACCCCCTCACCGACAGCATGTCCCCTTGGCCTGTTCCCTGTAGGCCAGCAGAGCATGGCCCGTGTCCTGGCCGACCTCCAGAGCAAGGTGTCCTCCCTGCAGGGCTGGGTGTCCTCCCTGCAGGGTATGGTCTGTGAGCTGCAGGATGTGAAGCAGGAGGTGAGCCGGCAGCAGTCCCCGAGGGGGCTGCGGGGATGCTGGGGGGGTTTGGGCAGGGAGGGGCAGCCAAAGGCCCCCCGGTGCTGCGATGACACGGGGGGCCGTGCCCTGACTCTGCCCCCACTGCCGTTCCCAGGTCAGGCAGCTGGAGGAGGCCTTTGGAAAGCTGGGGCTGGCTGGAGCCGACGGGAAAGCGGGCAGCAGCGACCAGACGCCCCTGCAGCTGGAGTAAAATGCCAGGAGAGGGTTTCCCAGCCTGCAGGGCTGCGAGGAGGCCAGGGGGGCTGGAGCATCCCGGTTTGGGGGGCGGACGTGGGGGGTGGTCCTGGGCAGGGTGGGACACCAGCCTGTGCGCTGCAGGGTGGGGACCAGGACCCTGTTTGTGGGTGTCTCTGACCCTACTCGTCGCCCCCAGGCACCACCGTCTTGCTGGAGCACAGGCTGATGTGGTCACACAGCCACCTCTCCTGGGCACCAGGGCTCTTCCCACCCCTCCGGCCCCCGTGGGATGGATCGGCACCCTGAGAACCGGGCAGGACTGGGGGGTCCAGCCAAAGCTGAAGGGACCAGAGACAGCGTCTGTGCCCAGGACCAGCAAGGGGACTCCAAGGTCACAGCCTGGCTCCCAGGGGATGCAGGAAGGGACGCAGAGAACACCAGCAAGCCCTGCAAAGTGGGCTGGCGCCCCCTCCGAACAGACAAGGATGTCTGATGCCAGTGTCTCCATGCCAGGGATGCAGCCAGCCTCCTCTAAGCAAGAGCCAGGCACGACCTGGGAGGAGTTGGAGTTGTCCTGCACCTTGGATTCTCTATACCAGGTCCAGCTCTTGGAGTTCAAAAGCCATCTGGGGCATCTTGACGACTTATTTGGCATCCTGATGAATCGGGTGGACCAGCTGACAGACACCAAGCTGGACCGTGCTGAGCTTAGGAAGCTGCGCCGGCTGCTCCCGAGGGGAGGTGAGAGCCCTGGGGGATCTGTCACGGAGAGTTTGACGTGGGGACACCCTGAGTCGGGGGCTCATCCTGCTCAGAGCCTGGCCCTGAGGGCGAGACCCCCTCACCGACAGCATGTCCCCTTGGCCCATTCCCTCTAGGCCAGCAGAGCATGGTCCACATCCTGGCCAACCTCCAGAGCAAGGCATCCTCCGTCCAGAGCCAGGTGTCCTCCCTGCAGGCTCTGGAATGTGAACTCCAGCACGTAAAGCAGGAGGTGAGCCGGCAGCAGTCCCCGAGGGGGCTGCGGGGATGCTGGGGGGGTTTGGGCAGGGAGGGGCAGCTGAAGGCCCCCGGTGCTGCGATGACACGGGGGGCCGTGCCCTGACTCTGCCCCCTCCGCCATTCCCAGGTCAGGCAGCTGGAGGAGGCCTTTGGAAAGTTGGGGCTGGCTGGAGCCGACGGGAAAGCGGGCAGCAGCGACCAGACCCCCCTGCAGCTGGGGTAAAATGCCGGGAGAGGGTTTCCCAGCCTGCAGGGCTGCGAGGAGGCCAGGGGGGCTGGAGCATCCCGGTTTGGGGGGCGGACGTGGGGGGTGGTCCTGGGCAGGGTGGGACACCAGCCTGTGCGCTGCAGGGTGGGGACCAGGACCCTGTTTGTGGGTGTCTCTGACCCCGCTCCTCGCCCCCAGGCACCACCGTCTTGCTGGAGCACAGGCTGATGTGGTCATACAGCCACCTCTCCCGGGCACCAGGGCTCTTCCCACCCCTCCGTCCCCCCCGGCATGCATCGGCACCCCGAGAACCGGGCAGGACTGGGGTTCCCCTGCTGAAGCTCCCCGGCACTGAGCAGGAGAGAAAGCGGCTCCGGGCAGCACCAATAAACAGTGATGGGCAGCCAAGCGCCAGCGTGGTCTGAGTGTGGGGGCCCCGGGTCAGGATCTTCCCCTCAGGCACAAGGAGGTGCCGGCAACGTCCCTCGTCCTGCGGCCACGTGTTGCCAGAGGAGCCAAGAACAGCCCCCGTGCCACCCCCTGCCCGGGTCTGCGCCGCCTGTGCTGCCGCGCTCCCCCTGGCCCCCCTGGCCTGCCCAGCCCCGTTTGACCCCGATGGCCCCTGCCTGGGAGCTGGTGGCCCCAAAGGGGCTGTGCGGGAGCCGGGGGTGCAGCAGGAGGATGATGATGCTCACTTGGTGCCATCGACAGGATGCAGCCCCGTGGGATGCGAGCCAGAGCAGAGAGGTTCGTGGCTGTGTCCACTGATGCCCACGCTGGGCTGCAGTGACGAGGCAGGTCGAAGGTGAAGCCAGAAAGTCAAGTCAGGAAGGCACAGTGAGAATCAGCCAGGAACAAGGCTGGGCACCGGCTTCCCTGCAAGGCAAGGACCAAGGGCAAGGATCTAAGCACAAATGCAGCTCCCGAGCAAAGCAAGGGAAGCTCCAGTGAAGGCTCTGCACAGCTCCTTCTTGCTCCTTGTCTGGTTTTCCAGCACCTCCTTGCCGTGGGCTGGCAGCCCCACGTGTGCCAAGAACCACATTCCTCTCTGTGGCCAGAGCCCAGACTCGTGTCCTACTGAAGTGACGACAAAACCAGTGCTGTGGTGTGGGCTCTGCTCTGCTTGGTGTGTACGTACGCAGTCTTTGCTCCAAGGACTGCACGGTGCAAGGAAGAAAGCGATGCAAAAGCAGCATAGATGAGACCAGGGTCACCCAGGAGGTGGGTGACAGAGTTGGGAAGAGGTTGGTTTCTTACCCATCGGCCGTCCAGAGGGAGGAGTATTTAGTGTCCCCATCAACAGAGTGCATCATGACTTAGGGACGGGAGCTGAGGGTTGTAGGGGGGATGCTCAGAAGGAAAAGAGGGATGAAGAAGAGGTGGCGTGAGGGTAAATGGGAAGAACTGGGAGTGACTGGAACCATGTTGGGGGCAACTGGGACCATGCTGGGGGCCACTGGGAGCAACTGCGATCATAGTGGGTGGAACCGGGAGTAACTGGGACCACACTGGGCGTCGCGAGGGGTGACTGGGGTCATGCTGGGGGCGACTGGGAGTGACTGGAACCATGTTGCGGGCAACTGGAGTCATGCTGGAGCAACTGGGATCAGACTGGAAGGAACTGGGACCATGCTGGGGGTAGCTAGGAGTGACTGAGATCATGCTGGATGTGACCGGGACCATGCTGGAGCTGACTGGGAGTGACTGGGATCATACTGGGAGCGACTGGGGCCGAGCCCCGTTCACTAAATGCTGAGCTGAGCGCCCGGACGCCTGGGTCCCCGCATGCCTGGGTTCCTTGGACGCCTGGGCGCCCCGTGGGGCTGTGGGAGGGGCGATGCTAATTTATGCTAATGACCCCGCGGCTTTCCCCGCCCCGCGGCCGCCGCCGCACCATAGAGAGGCGGCCTCCGAGGGCGCAGAGCGGCCGGGCGGGCGGGCGCCTATTGGTCCGGCGACGACGGAAATGACGTCAGAGAAGCGCGGCACGGCGGCAGGTTTGAATTCGGGCGGCGGCGGCGGCGGCAAATTGGGGGGTCCCGGGGCGTGACGTCACGGGGCGGTGGCGTCAGGGACGGGGAGCAGTGGAGGGTGACGTAGGGGGGCCCTGGGCGGGACCCGGGTCCCCCCTGACCCCTCCCCGGGATCCTGGGTCTCCTCCAGCGCCCCGGACGCCTGGGTCCCCCCTGACCCCGCCCCCCGGACGCCTGGGTCCCCCCGCGGTGGGCGGAGCCTCGCCATGGCCCGCCCCAAGCCCACCGCCCCCCGGCGCCGCCCCGCCCCCGCGCCCCCCCCGCCACCAACCCCACGGACCCGCAGTGAGTGAGGGGGAGGAGACGCCCCACCCTATGGACCCCTCTGAACCCTACAGATCTCTCCCTGACCCCCACCCCATGGACCCCCCTGCACCTTATAGGTCCCTTTCTACCCCCACCCCCTGATCCTATGGACCCCCCCGCACCTTGTAGTTTTCTCCCTCCCCCTAGCCCTATAGATCCGCCCCCCACCCCTGTACATTCCCCACTCGCTCCACTCCTATAGATCGCACTGGACCTACCCCGCCCTCACATCCTATAGACACTCTCAAACCCTATAGGTCCCTCTCAGACCCTATGAATCCCTCCGTTTCCCACACAGCCCTATAGACCCCTCTGACTCTGTAGATTTCTCCCTCTCCTGGACCATACAGATCCTTCCAGATCCTATACGTCCCTCCCTTTGTTCCCTGGACCCTGTAGGTTTCACCCACACCCACCCCCAAACCTTGCAGTTCCCTCCCTTTCCCCAAACATGGTCCCTATAGATTCCCGTGGATCCCTCCCCCCCAGGCCCTATAGATCACTCCCTGCCCTGTCCCCATGTCCTGCTGTCCCCTCCCTGTCCCCATGTTCCCCTCATGTGTCCCCACGTCTCCCATGTCTCCATGTCCCCCACATCTCTCCCCATCTCTCCCTGTCTCCCATGTCCCCTCATCTGTCCCCCTGTCTTCTGTGTCCCCCTGCGCCCTCCCTGTCTCCCATGTTCCTGTCATGTGTCCCCGTCTCCCCCTGTCCCCCATGTCCCCCCATGTCTCCCCATGTTCCCACATTCCCCACCCCATCCGCCCCTGTCCCCCATGTGTCCCCATGTCCTCCCCATCCCCCATGTCCCCCTGTCTCCCCCAGTCTCCCATGTCCCCCCCATCTGTCCCCATGTCCCCCTGCGGTGCCGGCAGCCCCTGATGCATCCCTGTCCCCGCTGTCCCTGTCCCCAGGGCGCCGGCCAGGCCAGCGGGCGCTGCAGGAGATCCGCAAGTACCAGAGCAGCACCCGCCTGCTGCTGCGCCCCGGGCCCTTCGCCCGCCTGGTGAGGGGGGATGCCCCAAAATACCCCAGGACTCCCAAATACCCATCTCCGACCCCCCCCCAAATACCCGGGACACCCCAAATAGCCCGGGGATGCCCCAAATACCTCATGACACCCAAAATAGCCTGGGACAGCCCACATCCCCCTGGGTTCCCCTCAAACACTCCCTGTGGCTTCTCGAACTCCTCCTGACACTGCCGGGACCCCCAACGTCATCGTGGGACCCCCGTCCCTCCCCCAGGGGACCCCTGTCCCCACATTGCCTTGTGTCTTGTCCCCCTGCCCAGTGACACCGGTCCTCTCCTCCTGTCCTTGTCCCCTCCCGCCATGTGTGTCTATAGGGTCTGGGAGGGGTCTGTAGGGTGGGGTTTCCCTTGTCGCACCCCAACGTCCTTGTGTGTCCCCCTCTGCCCCCCACCCCCGGGGTTGGATGTCCCCATGTCCCTAGCATGATCCTCAGGTGTCCCCATGCCCTGGCTGTCCCCATAGTGCCCCCCCAGAGTGTTCCCATGCCCAGGGTGTCCCCGTGGTGTCGCCCCCGGTGTCCCTGTGTCACCAGGTGCGGGAGATCTGCCTGGTCTTCACCCGGGGAGTTGACTATCGGTGGCAGCGCACGGCGCTGATGGCCCTGCAGGAGGTGGGTGCTGAGGGGGTCCCATGGGTGCTCAGAGGGGTCCCAGTGTTCTGGGAGGGGTCCTGTAGGTGCTGGGAAGTGCTTAGAGGTGATGGGGGGGTCCCATGGATGCTGGGGGGTTCCCAGGGTGCTGGAGTGTCCTGTGGGTGCTGGAAAGGGGGCTGGGGGTGTACCCAGGGTGCTGGGGGGTCCCCAGGGTGTTGGAGAAGGTCCCAGGGTGGCTCAGAGGGGTCTCATGGGAGCTGGAGGGGGGGCCTGCCCCCAGGGGGCTGTCTGGGGTTATGGGGGTTTGTGGGGTTTTGGAGTGCCCCTCCCTTTGGGCACAACATTTTGAGGTGCTGGGCATTTGGGTGCATCCAACTCCTCTGGGCTGGCTTTGGGGGGGGGTCTCTTCCCCCCGGGCTGGTTGGGGGGGAGGTCCCTGTCCCCTGGAGGGGCCAGAGAGGGGGTCTGGGGCTTTGGGGTCCCTCACAATTTGTTGGGGTGCAGGCAGCGGAGGCCTTCATGGTGCGGCTGCTGGAGGACGCCTACTTGTGCACGCTGCACGCCCGCCGCGTCACCCTCTTCCCCAAGGACCTGCAGCTGGCCCGGCGCCTGCGAGGGCTGGAGTGGGGCTTCTGAGAGACCCCCTGACAACTCCCCACACACTCCCCGCATCGGAATCCCCCCATACTCTTGGGGATCCCCCCACCTTAATGGGAAACCCCTCACAATGGGGAGACTCCACTCAGGGACTCCATTTCTGAGAATTGCCTCCCCTGGACCCACCTCCATGGAGGTCCCCCCGGGGACTCCCCCCCCACCAGACCCTCATGCCAATGGGGACTCTCCCCCAGGGTCCCCACCCCGGGACCTCCTCCAGCAGATCCCCGCTCCAGGATGCTGATCCCCATTATGGGAAACCCTGCAGTGGGAACCCCCGCAGTGTGGACCCCTCGTATCCCTGTGTCGCACCAATAAATGCTTCTTGACTCCCCCCCCGGGTGCTGCTGACAATATGGGGGGGGCAGGGCTGGGGGAGTCTTGGGGGTCCTGTGTAGGTGGAGATAATGGGGGTGACTCCTAGGGGGATGGTGGGGGGACCTTTGGGGAGTTTGGAGGGTCCAGGGGAGGTGATGGGGGCCTTGGGGGGCTTCTGGAGCTAATTGGGGGGAGACAGAGTGTGATGGGGGGCACCCATGGGTGTGGCTTCCCATGGGCTCCCATGGGAGTTGTGGCTTTCTGCGGTGGGGCTTAATGGGTCCCCTTATAGTGGCCTGGTGGGAGCGGGGGGGCCCTGCCTGCGAGGGCGGGGCTTGTGAAGGGAGCTGGCTCGATGGGTGGGGCCTCGATGGGTGGAGCTTAGGGCAAACACCTGCACAAGGTGTGCACAGGCTGATGAGCCATTCCAGGAGGTGGCTGAGCTGCTGGGAAGCGTTCAAGTGGGGAGAGAGGGATAAAACTGGTGGTTTCAGAGGCTGAGATCGAGGCACCTTGGGCCCCGGTGTCCCACCCTCTGGCATCACAACCAAAACCAGACGTGAAGCTCTCGGAGCTGTAGAGCAGCAGGAATGATGGCAGCAGCACACAGCGGGCACCCTACAAAGAACCGACAGGTGCTCGTAGTGGGTGACTGCTCAGGGGCACCGAGGGGCACATCTGCTGTCCTGGCAGGGAGTCATAAGGGGTTCACTGCCCCCCGCAAGCTCAGATGTTGCCGAGAAGGTGCCACGAGTGTGGACCACCCTCCACTGCGACTCTTCCACATGAACACGAGTGACACCGCAAGGCGGAACCTGGGCAGAATCAAGACTATAAAGCCCTGGGGGTGCAAGTGAAAAATATTGATGCCCAAGTCATCTTTTCCTCTATTTTACCAGCTGGAGGAAAGGGAACAGCCAGAAATAACCACATAATGCACATCAACTCCTGGATTTGTGGCTGGGGCCATCAGGAAGGTTTTGGCTTTTATGACAACGGGACATATTTTGATGACTATAACCTGTTAGGGAGTGGTGGAACCCACCTGTCTAGAACAGGCAAGGGAACCTTTCTCAGGCTGTATTTTTTAGGAGAGACTCTTATGGAATCTAATTCTGCTTTGTCATTCAGCCCTATCCAGAATGTAGTTCTCAAAGAAGTTAGGTAGTAGGTGTGGTCTTGCTAGAAAACTAGTGTAATGTAATAACATTTTGATTTTTTTAATAGGAAACTAAAGTACACCATTTTAATAATAATATAGTTACTGTATTTGATGAGATACTTTTTCACACAGCTTAGTATGACATCTATCTTTTTCTATCAATGCCCTAAAAAAATAAAGTTCAAATCCCTACCCATTGACACTGTAGATGCAATAGATGGAGTTGTAGTAAAGGAGCAGGTACTGTCATTTCCAGTAAGCACCACTTTCTCTGTTTAGCACTTCACATGCTGCAAAGTTAAAATAGATAAGCAAACTCACTGCTGCTCCTCCAGCTGCCTTTATGCCTTATGGTGATTCACTCCTCCCCTTTCCAGGTGATTGTGATAAGGGTGGTGAGTGGGGCCTGGGGTATATGAGCCACAGCCTCTCATTAGGGAGCTCATTCTGCTTCTGGGCTGCTTTGGTGTTTGCGCTCTGCTTTTATTTCAGGAGTCTGCAGCTTTTGATCTGCCTGAGCTATGTACTTGGACACCTAGAGAAGCTGAAGCATCTACTTGAGGTAAGAGCTTCAGGACCAGTCTAGGTTTAGCAGCATTTATAGATATACGTGTATATATATGGTTTTTTAAATGTTGGTAGATATCTTTTGAGTCTTTAGGGGTTCTGGTAGTCTAATAGTATGGTTGTGGCATTGTGGTGGTGTTTGTAAAATAACCCTTAATAAATCTGTACTGTCTCCAATAAGTTGATATTATGGTACATTGCAATTGTATCTGTACTACGTATCTGTACTTTCTTTGGGGTTGTTTTTTGTTGTCTTGGGTTTTTTCCCCCCCCAGGTCCTTTACACTTCTTTTTCCTGGAGTTCCTGACTTTAATGAAGATAGAACCTTGTGGGGTTTTTTCCCCAATGGCTTTGCTGTATGCTGTGTGAGTTCATAAGGCAGGGTTTTGTCTTTCAAAGGTATTTTCTATCATTTTTCATTTTATAGAAGTGATAGCAACATTCTACAATGGATGTTGATCCAGAGGGTCTTTTGAAGAACAAGAGATAGTGTTCAAACCATTTTATGTAGCCTCTGATTGTATCTTCATGTATGGAGATCAGAAAAGCCAAGCTTATAAGAATCTGAAAATCTCAAGGTGTAAAGAAAAAAACCTAATATAGCAAGAGTCACCAATCTCACCATGCTGTAAATCCATTGGACCACGTTCAAACAGCAGGCAAGTAGCAAGTTTAAACCAAATTTTTAGGCCTTCAGCCATGTTCATCCTAGAACCTCTGACCCTTCCCAGAAATGCAGGTTTTTTTGTTTGTGGCCTGACCCCCATAGCCCCAGTTCTGAATGGTGTAATTGTTGATGAAGTAAAACAAATAACAGATCTTCCATCTTCCATGTATGAGATCAAAGTTAATCTCAGGGGACAGCAGAGACCTTTAACTTGGTAAAACTCATTCTAAACACCTGGGCAGTTTGGCTGCTGCCACTCTTTCCACTGATAAGCTTGATAGGATAGCGAGGAGCTAAAGAAAAAGCGCCTTTATTTTTTTGGTTGTTTTTCTGCAAATAAACTGTTTTCAGCATCCTTGCTGTGTAAGTGGATGGCAGCCTCCCCTGTCACCATGAAGGATCACCTCCCTGCACAGCACTTGCCACCTGCCTTTCCTTTCTAACACCGCACTATAGGAGTAACAGTTGTCTCCAGGGCATGTGTTAAGTTGCAGTGGTGGAAAAGCACTTTTTTTTTTTTTAAATGTTTGTGTAGCTCCCACTGCAGCTATTTGTTTAACTCATATGAGAAACCAGCTTTTGTTTTTAATAGCAGCAAGAGTCAGGACAAGCCCTTCATACCACCTCAGGATCCCTTGGGATGCTGCAAAAGCTGCAGCAACAGCTGCCCTCCCTCTTGCCATTTATGTCTTTGGAATGGAACACAAGAGCATCTGTTCTGGCAGGTCTAATATGGAAATTTATTTCTTTTTCTGACTTTGTTTATTCCCCGTGGAGGGCAGCTGGGGTTCTCTGCTTAAGCAGAAAAGTACACAGCTATTGAAAAAAGCAAACTCTTCAAGAATATGAAGTCAGAGGTGTGAAGCCTAAAACACGACTTCGGTTGATGTAGTTGTGTCCTCAGCCACCAGCTGAGGAACCTGATTACCCCCTCCTGAGGACAGAGAAGGTACCCTGTTCCAAATTCCAGGTGCTAATAGTGGATAACTAACAGCAAAACTGTGCTTTCAGGGCAAATAACTGAGAATTGCTGTTGTGGTTGTGATTCAGTTTTATCTTGTGATTGAATTCCTGCAGTAACAACCTGTCCTGTAGGAATTTGTGCTGGCTGTGCTTCCAGGCTGGGAAACTGCCTGGTGGAGTGCAGTGTCGTGAACAATAAACAGCTTTCTGGAGTGAAACTGTAGCTAAGAAGTGAAGTAATTAACGGAGGCAGAAGAATATCACAGGGTGTCTTACTCCAGTGTAAAGGGTGGATTGCTGTTTGGAATAGAGCCTGTATTGAAGTGAGTCAGCGCTCCCAGATGGATATTCACGATTTTGCAAGCGTACGAGGATGGGAAGTGAAGAGCAAAGCTAATGTGAAGGTAAAGCTCAGTTTATTCAGAAAAAAAAAATACATAGGTGACTTGACCACTGTTGCAGGTAGGAGGCAGAAAATGAGGTATTTCCAGTAAAGACTTTATAATTTGGTGGGGAAAAGGAGTAATGATAACCAATAACTACAGTGATGTTAATCTAAACTAGTTCAGACCAGTTTGTTTCTTTTTTAATTGGTGAGGGTTATTAACGTTACCTGCAGTTATAAGGCCACACAATTAGTGTTGGAATATAATCTGGTTTAATCTAGGCATACTAGCAGCAGCTATATTTAACTATCCCATCTCCTCAGATCATTACTGCGTACCCCTTGTAACCATAGACATATTTGCTTTCACTAATAAAAACTTCCCAAGTTTGTGTTGTTCAGATGGATCACAGTTACTGAATTTTGTGCAATATCTATTTATTTTTGCTGTGCTCCTGTTTAAACCAGTCAACAATATTTCATAGGTAAAGCTGCATAGCTGCTGTCATCCTAGTCCAACATGCATTTATTTTGCACCCTGCCTTACCACTTTTAATTTTCCAGCTTCCCATTCCTTAAAAGATCTTGCTGAGTTTCTCAAACTTCTATTAATAAAAGGGATGAGTGAATTTGCCTCTGTCCCTATCCCAAACCTCATCTTTCTTCTTTTTCTATTTCTGTTAATATACTAGTAAATCTTCTGGGCCCCTCTGCAGTATTTCAGCTAACAGAAATAGGGCTTTCTTTGCATTTTGTGCCATCAGAACAACCTTACTGTGCATCACTCTTTTCCCCCAGTCACTCCAAGTCTGATCGAAAAGTCTCTTCCTTGCCTCCTGACTTCTGCCATTTCTCTCTGTAGCTGCATTTTCTGAAAATGTGAAGCTTTGTGGAGAACACTGTATAAAAAGATGCTACATGCGGTTGGGCACAGGGACCAGTGGAGAAGGATGTTTTATCAGCATTTTCTCTTCCAGTGCTGCTCTCCCTGTAAGGGACCTGGGGAGGTTTTGTGGGTTTTTTTCTCCTGTGATCTTTCTGATATTGGTGACAGCTGATACCAGCTTCAGTTTCTCCCTGTAACTACAATTCTGGACATCACTGAGTGAGTACATCTGATTTTTGTCTACAAAATACCACTGATGGGTCTTAAAGAAAATCCAAGTCACACCATTTCTAGATTGGCAACCTGGCCCTTTTTTTTTTTTTTTTTTAAATTTTATTCTAACAGAAGTAGTTTTGGTGGCGCTTGGTCATTCCCAGGTGTATGTGGTGTTCCATGAATGACATCTGGCAATATTTTTTTTTCCCCTTAAGCAGCTGCTTGCCTTCTGTTGTGAAGCTGAAAAGTGAACAAGTTTTAGATGAGAGCTGAAGGCTGGGGCTGCTGAATTCATTTCGGCAGCGCTTCAAACTGAAGCACAGGAATTGTTTGTGTAATTACAAGTTGTTCTGACAACCCATCCCTTGCAGCAGCCAGAGTTGGACTGCTCGTGGTTACCTGAAAAATTACTTTAACACGGTCGTGTTTTCAGGGCTTTCCATTAAGCGCTCCCGTCCTCTCAGGCTAAGTGTCAGATTCAGGATGTATCTGCCGTGTCTCAGGGTGTGTTTTAAGGTAAAGTAATTTATTGCTGTAAGAGCTACCTCCTAAACCTGTAATGCTCAAGTCAGACTTTCTGCCATTCAATGGACAAGTACCCCTCTGGGTAGGAAAATGTGACCCTCCCATGCAGCAGCAGAGCAGCCCCGTGTGTTGGGAGAGCACATGGTAAGTAAATTCTCAATCCACACCATTTCCAGGTAAGATTTTTCTGAGCTCCCTCAGAGATAGGCAAGTTCTGTCATGTGGTTTGGTTACTTTAAGCCTCTGCTGGCACCTGTTGGAGATAAACTTTTTTTTTTATGCCTTGCTGCTTTTGGTAGGTAGGTGGAATGCTGCTCTGAACCAGCCTGCATTGCTCTCTGAAAAGCTACTTTATATTAATCAGATGAATGTTATTATTTTATAGCTGCCTGTGTGTCCTGCTGATGGTAATACATATACACAACTGGGTTGTAATGCCATGGGCTGGCAGCGGTGGGTCTTGCTGGAAGTCCCAAGCCCTTGTAGTCTCTGAAAGCAGCGGAGCCTCAGTGATTTATCCCAGCCAAATGTCCCCGAAGAGAATCCATTTAACAGCTGTGTTTTTGAGAGAATTGTGTTGCTACATCCCTTTTGCCTGCCTGATGTCTTGTGCATGGGAAAGCCCTGCTGTGTTTTGTTGAAGAAGCGTCTGTCAGGAATTGCCTGTTTGTTTTTCCAGGTCACCTGCCTTTATGGAGCATGTTCTGTCTCAACTGCAGGGAGTATTATTCAGGCTTCAGCCAGATTTCTGAGGCAAATGCAAGTGAGAACAGTGTCTCTCTTGTCTTGTTTTTCTGTCCTGTTTGTAGCTGTGTATTGCCTATAACCATTCCTGCTTTGTTAACATCAGGAAGAGAGGCCACCATTATTGTTTCACACTTAAGTCAAAAGAGTATTGATTAAAGATTTTATAAAACAATTTAAAATTTAAGGGTCTTTAAAACATGTGGTGAGAACATTGCCTTGTAGTTGCTCTTGCTCTACCGAAAAAGTATTTGAGTAGATTGAAAAGACTTATTGGTAATTAAAAAGATAATTAAATGCGGGTATTTAGAAGTGTTTTAAAAGATGCGTCACAGAAGCAAACAAATGAGACAACAGCTTTGCTTTTTCTCTAATTTTCTCCTCGTAGAAAACAGGGAGTGAATGAGGAAATCTGCAAAAGCCTGGTATATTCAGATTATTAGGCAGGCTGCAACTCTTAGGAGTTGTCCTGAAGTCTGCGGAGCTTCAGCCTGGGCAGCATCTGGCCCACCAGCATTGAGCAAGGGGGCAGCCGAAGTCGCGCTGCCGTTCCTCTCACCCGCGGGTACTACCTTGTGCTGCTCTCGGTCCTTTTTCTGCCACTGGCAGAGCAGAACGCGTGTGGATGTTAGAAAGTGCATAGAGCTGGATGTCATGCACTGGAAGCAAGCTCAGGGCACATTAATGAACGACCCAAGGGTGAGTTGGGGAGGCGCTAAGGTGAAGTAGGAAAGAAGATGAGAAGCGGGAATATCTTGCTGGCGGGTATCTAACTCTCTTCAATATCTTCTGCTGCAGGGAAGAAGGGGAAAGAAAGAGCGAGGCTGAAAATGAAAATGAGGTGAGAGAGGAAGAGAGAAATGCTGGAGGATTAAAATAGTGGGATGGGAGAGAAAGCAAGAGGAACTGTTATGAAGAGACCTGTTTCAAAGGAAACGGGATGCAGGAGTGTTGCAGTGGAGTTCTGCGGGGTGCCCGGCTGGGCTGGGGGGGGTGAAGCAATGCCCTTGGCTGTACCAGAGTAAGTTCCTACCAGCACGACTGACAGATTGAGTTCACAAACATGAAAGACATGCTGGCACGTGGGTTTTATTGACTGAGAGCTAGCGAGGGTGGGAAAGGTGTTTGTGCATCCCACCATGCCTGACATAATTCCCTCCCAGCCTCCTGAAGTAAAATTAACCTGAGGAAACTCAAGTGTGTCTCGATGGCGTGAGAAAGTTTTCTTTTTTACTTACTGCTCAGCTGTCACGACTCCAGATTTTTACCATTGCTTAAAAGGTTTTTTTCACCTACAACAAATCCCAATGGTGGCAGTCAGTGATACACTTGTGTTTCCCTGTTGAGTATGTGTACTGATGGCATTGCAATTTTGGCATTTGAACTCTGACCGAGTAGGCAGAAAGGACTGCCAGCCAGAATGAGCAGCAGATCAAACATCCTTCTATCTCTTTTATTGAGCTTTCCTTGCCCAGACTGTCTCTTTGTTCTCCCTCCAGAGCGGTGATGCCGTTTCATCAGTAAAATGGGACCAGCACTCCAGGCAAGCCACAGCCTTTTGGCACAGGGTAAGAGGTGGTGTGCCTTTGAGAATTTTTCTCTGTTGGAGGTACAGTTCTTTCTTGCAGCAGTTCCTCTCGCCTTTGCATCATCTGGGTTCTTCTAATATGCTTATTGTGTAGGTTTTGCTCTTCCACCTGCCACCAGCAGATAGCTCTGTTCTCTCTTCCTTGGGGTGGAAGTAACACAGTCTTACTGGTGGGGAAAATGGTGCCTCTAGAAATATTTTTAGTTGCTCAGATATTTCCACAAAGTAGGAGCCCACTTAACATTTGGAAAGAAAAAAAGATAGGATGGTTTATATGAAACTGGAAGATTGGATGGGGAGGGAAACAGAAGAAGGGGAGAGCATACAGGCAGTGTTTTTTTTCTGGGTTTTTGGATGTTTCTTCCAGATCCACGTAAACACTGAAAGGTGCCACTGTCCCTTTATTTTTTTTCTGCAAAAATTGTTTGATATCCATGCACAACGGATAAAATGTAGGAAAATGCGACATGGGTGCCAGGGGCTCGTTGTTCTGTTGCTTGTTGGGCAACAGCAGCAGCTGGTCACAAGAAGTTTGATGCTTTGGGATGAAGAATTTTATTGTACATCTGCTGCAAGTCATGGGGTCTCAAAGGCGATCCACTGCACATGGAATTGTCTGAGGATGATCGGTTTAGAAATGGCTTTGTAGGTCTATGTACCTGAGTATAAGGCTGAGAGCAGTCTGGTGCTGCCCTCACTGTAACACAGACTTCGCCTTCAGTAACTTTGGAGGCTTTTGTATCGAGCTTTTGTAGTTCTGGTAGAATTGCAGACTTGAAGTTGTGCCTAAGCTGGCCGGGAAGTTTGCTGCTTAACCCACTCACAAATCAGCTGGTGAGCAATGGCCTGTTTGGGAGGGAACCAGGGTAAAAAACTACCGTTGTCTTGCTTTGAAGATCTGGGCTCTCTCTTGAGACCCTCCACAACTTCCTCCAGGCCAAACCAACGGGCTGCCTCTAGCTCCTGGCTGTTCATACTGATCTGGAAAGAATTCAGAGAGTACCGGTTCCTTAAATCAGATTTAAACATGGGCAGCGGGACCTTACTTGTTCTTGCACCCACAAGATCCTATGCCAGAATGCCCAGAGTGCTTTATGCCTGAATTAAGTGCTGACGCCAATACAGGGAAGGACATGACTGTCCAGCAGCGCTTTGTTGTCTTGGTTTCCTCCAGGAAGCCACAAATCAGGCAGCCCTATTCCATCGTGGAACTGGCCTGCAAAGTACCAGTAATTAACATGGCAGAATCTGCACGTTCTCTGGCAAACATGATATTAATACTAGAGAGCACCTCCTCTGCAAAGTTCAGAGGAAAAATGATAGAGGTTTCAGTTTCTGGGCTCGTATATATACAGTGAATTGTGCAAAATCTGGCATGTTGCAACAGAAGACATAATTATTTTGAAGTTTGTTCTCCACTTGTAGAGCAAGCCGACGGAAAACGCACATAGAAAGGATCTGGTGCCCTCCAGGCTAAAGTCCGTGGACTGAAAGAGGTTTTGCTACGTGAGGCGGGCAGTGAAACGCCTTGGGGGAACCTGGATCTGCTCACCTCAGCCTGCTGCGCGCTCACCAAGGCGTGACACGCGATCATCAAGCAGCTGCTGGGAAAGGGCCAGTGCTGAGAAGCTGAGTACCGGAGCGACTCCACCTCCAGGCCCACCTCCTCGGCCACCTCTCGCCGGACTGCCTCCTCCACGTCTTCACCTAGAAGCAACCCAAGTTTTAGGTAAGGGCAGCCTGGCCTCAGGGCGGCAAACCGTGGCGAAGAAAATGTAGGCACGCTAATTTCTGAGGTGCTCCAGCCCCGACTGCTCGTGCACAAGCAGGAGCTCTGGCTGTGCTGACCTGGGCACGTTTGTCAGCAGGATGCTCAATTAAATTCATCGATGCTCACCTCCCTTCAAGAGAGGCACCAGAGACATTTTTCGGGTTTGTCTGTGTACAGCTGGTGGACAGAACAATACTACATTTCTTCGCCATTTCCCTTTCTAAGCCATTTTCCCTCCTGTAACAAGAGGTATGTAGTTTTAATTCTGAGCCAGACCGCACTAGACACAAAATGGACTAAAAAAAGCATCTGGGATTTTAACTTGAGGATGCTTACACTTGTATTTACCATCAGGGACTAGAGCAACTGATATGCACCCATAATTCCCATTCTTTTCAGATACATACAGCTACTTTGAATCGTCAGAATGACAACACTGTTTAGATCCAGTATGTTTTTCCCTGATAGCACCTATGTGTCCATCTTTCTCTGTGAACAGGTGTTTGGTTGATGTCCCCCATTCTGTCCCCACACCCTGTGTGGTTCTCCTTCAGCTCTGCTCTGCCCTGGTGAGACCTCATCTGGAATATTGTGTCCAGTTCTGGGCCCCTCAGTTCCAGAAGGACAGGGAACTGCTGGAGACAGTCCAGCATAGGGCAACAAAGATGCTGAAGGGAGTGGAGCATCTCCCGTGTGAGGAAAGGCTGAGGAGCTGGGGCTCTGGAGCTGGAGAAGAGGAGACTGAGGGGTGACTCATTCATGGGGATCAATATGGAAAGGGGGAGTGTCAGGAGGATGGAGCCAGGCTCTTCTGGGTGACAACCAGTGATAGGACAAGGGGCAATGGGTGCAAACACAGGAGGTTCCATTTAAATTCGAGAAGAAACTTCTTCACAGTGAGGGTGCCAGAGCCTGGCCCAGGCTGCCCAGGGAGGTTGTGGAGTCTCCTTCTCTGCAGACATCCCAACCCGCCTGGACACCTTCCTGTGTAACCTCATCTGGGTGTTCCTGCTCCGGCGGGGGGATTGGGCTGGATGAGCTTTCGAGGTCCCTTCCCACCCCTGATATTCTGTGATTCTGTGTGTCTGAGGCAGCTGTGCTGGATCAGAGACCACCTTACCCACATCGCAGAATCCTGACAGAGCGCTGAACATCCCTGGAGGAAATGAGGGCTGTCGCGAGAGGAGGCACCGGCTTCCATCAGACACCAGGGTAATCACCACAGGAGACATCTAGCGAACACATCAAAAAGCAAAGCAAGAAGTTCAGACCAAACAAGCGCGTGCAAATTGTTACTCAACCTTGCATTGCTTAACCCTTGCTGCTCGGTGCTCACCTGTGGATAGTAGGTTATTCCGCTGGCGTGGCAGACACGCTTGCTGCCGGCTACGTTTTTCTGAGTGGGCTGCCCAGTTTTGCTACAGTACTGGTGGGAATCGTGCCACCGGAGAAGGGACTGGGCCTGCGAACACCAAAAGAAACACAAATCTTATGTATGCCTGGGGCAAAGAGATGATTTGGAGCAGTCTTTGTGAATAATACTTTGCTGTCTTCTCCCCAGCATGCAGTTATGTGGATAAATTCTGATTATGTTTGGGAGCCCTGGCAGTACAGGCAGTGCTGTGAAAAATGGCAGATTCTGCAACTGATGTTTCATGCTTCTTGCTTTAACGTGTTTGAGGGAGGTAGGGAAGAGCTGTTTTTTCTTGGGATATAATGGGAGTAGTAATGGGAACTGAACTATTCTAAGGAGTCTCCAACCCTGAAAACCTTCTTGAAAAATAGCCCAAACATTACGGAGCAGGAAAAGAAACATGCGTGAGGACAGCTGTTTTTCACATACAGGTTTTTTCTTAAGGCTTCCAAACATATGGTATCTGCAGAGTAACAGCTTATCAGCGAGTAGTTTTAAAAGAGCAGCTCTGAGAGAAGATCTAGAAGTTTGTTTGCAAAATTCAGTTTGCTTAGATTAGAGTAAACTAGTGTCTGACAGTTGTTAAGGTGAGGACAAACTGGGGCTGCTGTGACTACTGATAAGGTCAGGCTTTTTCCTCACTGGACACAGAGCAGGGTTGATGCTAAATGGCTAACTACGGTGGTCATTTTAAAGCCATTTCTCTCTTTTTCTGTTGCAGCTTGCTTTTGGGATTGCAAATTTGGGAAAAATGCCATAATTTGTAATGTGTTTGTGCCTAGGTCACTGACAGCGTACAGCAGGTACTTCCACAATAGGTATTCAATCATAAAACAATATGGGAGACAAGGAGAAGGGTTGATGTTAAAAATCGCAACTTCTTAAGCATCCTGTACAATACCGAAGCCAGCACAGAAGAATCCTTCTCATCCACTATGAAGAGAGCCTTTTGTAAGTCTGTGAACATTCCCTTGAGTTCAGACTCGATGACTGATTTCTCCAAGGCTCCTGTTTAAAAAAAAAAAAAAAAACAAAACAAAACCAAAAAACCCCAACTTTGATCTCATAAATTGCAGTTATTATCCCAACTTTATGCCCTTCATTGTTCTGGTATACAATTTCTGGAAGTTCCCATGGAAGTGACATCATGTTGGTGGTAACATTTCCAAAAGTCAAGTGGCCTGCCAAGAGCCCACCTTTATTCACATATGGGAACAGCGGAGCGGTTCTGGGGCTCTGACCCACCACAGTCACAGCAGCTCCTACAGAGACTCAACCGAGTCCTCTTTGGTGATAAATATTCACCCCACAAGGATGGGGGATGCTGCTTAGGCAGCAGCATTATCTCTGCGCATCAAATGCGATGGAAGAGGAGTCATCCTAACCTAAATCCATGGCGAAGTGTGGTATGTGCTCATCTGAACAGCCAATCAGCACCGACTTCTCTATCCACTGCTCAGTCTCTTTGAATTTCTCCAGGATCATTTTCACTCCTAAACAGCAGGGGAAAGGGGGGGGGGGGGGGGAAAAAAAGCTGTGATGAAAGCAAGTTCATACAACCATGATGCTGTCTCTGGATCTTCAAGGCATGTTCAATCTTGGCTCAAGGAGGGGTGCTCATGGGGGACCAGACAAGTGGTCCCATGCAGATGGAGACCAAAAGTCTGGCTTTCCTCCTAGCCGTTGGAAGTTTTGACCTTGTCAAGCTAAAGATGCAATTTTTGTCATGCTTGAGGAGCAGCTGTTTGTGTCCTGTACCAGCCAACACCTTTCTCTTCAAGAGAACATCCTGTGTTACACCAAATAACCTCTGTCAGTTAGACCTTGCTTGTTTTGCTGTCAGCCCTTTCTCCTCAAAAGGCATGGCCTCAAATGTTTAAAACTGATCATCTCAAACAGATCAGGTATATGTCATAGAATCACAGAATAATTTTGGTTGGAAGAGACCCTCAGGATCATTGAGTCCAACCATTACCTAACTCTAGCACTAAAATGTTGATACTGTATGTGTGTGAAGAGCATGAGCTTGTGTCCACATGCTGAGGTTTTAAATCTAAATAGTCTTTGGTTGTTAACAAACAGCAGGACGTTCCTGCACAGCTTGATAGATTTTTCAGCCCCCATGTAAGGGGCTGTGTATTGCAAATGACTCTCATTTCAGCTGTGTGATCCAGGAGGTGTTTCTTTCTGGACACCTACTTACCTGCTGCGCTAAGCTGTGGTACCAAATATTTCTTCCCAACTTTCTGCAGGAAGGGGGAGAGATTGTGAAAGAGGTAGAAAGTTCCTGAGGTCTGGGCTTGTCTGCAAAGGCTGTCGTCTTCCTTTAGCTCGTTTAAGTATCTGCAGTGAGAAAAGAAGCCGGGAAGAATTCAAGATCATGTTGAGATTACCTGTGTTGTTTATTTGGATGCATTTATTTTGCACACAGCAGGGGGGCTGAAAGGACGATACAGATTTTATGGATTCCGTATGCTTCTAGAGTTTTTGACAGCTGAATTAGTGAGCTGTAGCCTCTAGCGAAGGTGCCGTGTGGCAGAAAATATTGCAGTTCTTACGACAACGCAAGTAGCCTCAAATCTTGGACAACCAGGTAACCCAGTCTTTTAAACCAACAGGTCTGTTTTATAGCCCTGATCACTTGTGTGCAGGAAACCTTGATCTTCCCTTTTATCCCCCCAAATCTGGATGGCTCCAAGTCTGGTTTGGCAAGGCTACCAAGCAGTTCAGGTGTTGAATAAGCTTCCCCTCGGGCTAGATGCCCTGCTGCATGGTACATTCTACCAGCATCACTTCAAGTCTGTTATGTATTTTAAGAGATCTCTAGCCAGGACAGCAATTATAGGCATTCATTAACAGAGCTTCAGCCTGAGAGAACCTGTTCTTATCAGTGGTGAAGGGAGCAGAGAGGTTTTGACTGTTATCGTTTGCAGAGCTCCTATAGCATTACTATATTATAGCTGAACTGTTAAAAGATTAACCCCTGGGTTGGATTTAGGCAGAGCTGCTTGTGAGAGTGGACACAGGAGTGCCAAACTCCGGTCTTCTCACTGTACACAAGAACCAGACAAGAACTTACCTCATTTTTCTAACATAGGTAGAGTGTAACCTGCAGAAGAGAGAGGAAGCTCTTCTGTACACTGCTTGATAAATCACAGCCATGACCAACACCTACAGGTAGCTGTCTCTGCCTAAAAAGAGAAGCGTGGAATATAATGCAGCAGCCCTACAAAGTTAAGTCTGATTTAAAAGGTGCAATAACCCACTGCTACCAAAAATCTCCCCCTTGTGGAGTGTGCAGAATGCTGGCATTGGCTTTCTAAAGTTATAGCTTTGGTTTTAGTCTCTAGTCACATGTTAAACCCAGTTTCAGGCAATTTTTAAGACTATTTATATATACCTCACTTTGTTTCAGTCTGTGAGGGTGCACAGGCCTTGCAGAAATTGCTGTAAGACCTAGTTAAATGTTCCTGACCTAAACTTCTATATCCTTGGGGAGAGGAGAAGTGAAGGTGGCTGCTCTCCTGTTGTTTCCTACATGGGTTTAATGGCCTTGATCCACCCGAGCATCCCATTGCAGTGGGTCTGTGGGAAAGGCACTGGTGCCAGAAGGGAAGACAAAATATCAGCTGGGGAAGAGAATTCCTGGAGTTAGACGAGAGACAGCAGTTGCAGCTGAACTGCATCATCTCCAGCTGTGAATGTTTTTTGTGCCAAAGGATCCTACTACATTTTCAGCCTGGGCAGTCACAGACTGCAGTTTGAACTCAGCTTTAGGATGTCAGAAAATAGCTGGAGACGCTGCAGTCCCTAGCATTCATCTGAAACAAAAAAACGAAACTACGGTTCATAACCCTTAATGATTATTTTGAATATTTCACCTTTCAGCCACAGAACTCGAAGCCCCGTAAGGAGGAAATTACATTTGCTTTGATTTACAGACACCTAAGCGGCGCCACGGGAGAGTCCGTGAGTCCTGCCTTTCAGTAAAGGTCAGTGATGGCTATTCCTTGCGGCTTCTGCCGTCTCTGCCCCGTATCCCTCTTTGCCACCATCTCAACCGGGGGTGATCTTCACCGGGATGGGGACAGCACCGGCAACTGCCACAGAGCCCCGTGTCTGAACACAACTTTGCCGTGGGACGATTTTACGCGTCCCTGACTTCTCCACCCACCCGACACGCGTCTCCTACAGCCCAGGGCGTGAAAACCTCCAGCGCAGCGAGGAGTTTACACGCAGCCCTGCACTTTGCTCAGGAATGACCCACAGGAGGAATAGCTTGAATGCTATTGAGTAGATGAAATGCAACGTGCGCGGGCGTTTAACCCCTTCCTTCCTAGGAGCCACGCCGCCGGATTTTGGTCAGAATCATTAAAAAACGCAGAGGCGGAGACAGTTAAAAACTTGATCTCGGAGGCCAGCCCGAACTCCCCGGTCTTGCCTGTGAATGTCACCCAGGCTGTCCCGCCATTCCCCGCATGTTTTCCCCACTTACTTTGCTCTGTGCAGACTGAGAGTTGTCTCCAGCAGCGGGGAGCAGCCACCAGAGCCCCAGCGTCCCCCCTGCTCCTACAGCAAACGCCGGGGCAGCTGTTTTACTGGTTCCCAGCCGTTCTTCCCACGCTGGGAGCGCTGGGAAATGTAGTTCTGCACCAGCTGCTCGCAAACCCTTGGCAAAGCCGGGTGGCTGAGTGTCTGCTCCGGATTTTTATTAACTCCTGGAGTTTGTGTGGCTGCATGAGACTAAACTCTGTTTGGGTTTTGTTTTGGGGGTTTTTTTTGTGTGTGTTTGGTTTTATTTTTTCTTCCCCACACCTGCTTCATTCTATCAGAAATCCACATGCTATATTTGGCCAAGCAGAAGATATTACGAGAACAATGCTACTGCAGTCATTTGAGCTGTTCTTAGCAGAGAAGTTTGTTCCTGTTAGTTTATTTCTTTTTTTTTTTTTCTTTTTTTCCCCCAAGCTTCTCTGTTTTTTGTATTAGTAACAGCATTGTTTAAAGTTAAGGACCATGTGTCCTCAAACAAGCAAACATGCCAAGAGCTGTATGTATCTAAAGGACTAAACTGCTTGGTGTTCAAGCACCCAAACCCACAGTTGAGTTTGTAAGTGAATAGCTCTGATTAGAAAGCACGCTGTGCCAAGACAGATGTCAAAATATGACAAATATTTTTCATGCCTTTATAACTGAACAAACAGATTCCTCTCAAGTACTGACTTGGGTTGGAACTGGGTTGGAACTTACCTGCTTATGTTTAGCATGAAGAGAATTTTATAAACATACGAAAGTAAATGTCTTCAGGGCAGCCTTTTGCTTTTTGGTTGTGAATTGAGACACTAGTCAAGAACTCACATTGTGTAATTTGAGAGCAGAGCTTGTAAAAATAATAAAATATTCAGGGAAATAGCACTCTCGTTATCAGTGTTACTTAACAGTTTAGGTTTAATTATGCTTGACTGCTATTTGTGTGCTTCCTGAAACAGAGCAAGCCTGATCTTATTAATCCACTAGGCTAATTGGATTAATGGAGAAAACACATCTTCCCTTAATAAGATAAAGGATTGAAATATAATCTCTAAGGGAAGTATCCACCCTGCTGTTAAAACAAACTAACAGATTTATTGACCCTAACTGCCCTCGGAAATGGATCTTGCAAGGAGAGCTGGCTTTAGAGAGGAGATTCTTTGGACCTTGAATTTTGGGGCAACCTCTCAACCTTCTTCAGCCTAGAGCAGTTGATCATTCGGTAAGTGCACCCCTATCCGGGTGAGGGATTAAAAGCCAGAGCACGATGCTGCAGCATACTGATTCCTTCAAAGGCAGTGCAGTGCTGTAGCCTCTCATTGCTATAGGCAGCTGAAAAAAAAAAAAAGGATTAGGCCAGTTGTGTATACCTGATATCTGTGCTGTGTGAAGATAACACAGAGAAAATGAGATTAGAGTCACCTGTGTGACTGATGGGACTGGTAGGAAGCTGTGCAGTCTGTGAGAGATTCCTTGTGCCTTCTCCAAGGGTCCATACACCCGCTCGTGATGGCACGTTGCCCAATTAAATATTTCTGCAGCACGTAAGGAGATGATTTTGAAAATAGCAGCGTCTTCCTAATAATTTATTCATGTAATTATTTAATTTAAGGAGCACAAATAACAGTTGTCACTTTAGCACTGAGTTGCTTCTTTCTGAGTACTTTTCAGCTGGGCTCTGAGTTGCGTGAATTGCATTTATAGACTATTATTTGTCCCCTGCAGATACTGTACTTCATGAGAGACAGAAGCCTGGGAGGGAAGCGAAGGCAAATGCATCCCTGACAGCTTCCTGTAGCTTACTAATTTGAGCTTTGGCAGGCCACCAGAGGAACTGAATCCCTGAGCCTCTCCTGGTGCAAGAAGAGCAAACAAAAGGAGCAGGCAAGGAGAGCACAAGCAGTGGGAACAAATAACTGCAATCTCTCACACGGACAAGATTGCAAAATCGGCACATTTTGGTCCTACGTTACTGAGATTCTTTTAAAAATCTGGGTTTGTAAAATACTCATATTGGTATCAGCATATTACTCATATAGGCAACAGATTTTTCAAGCCAGAGGAGTGGCTGGAAAACATAATTCTAAGCTAATAATGGTTATAATAGTAATGTTGCTTTCTCTTGCTATTCTGTTCCATCTTTCCAGCTGCCCCCGATAAGCAGAAACCAGCACTAGAATTGCTAAGAGCTAGCCCTTGCAAAGCAACTGTTAATTGCTTTAAATACATAAAGCTAGCAAACTTGCATTGAAAACTTATGGTCAAGCCGCATGAAACTTCTTGGTAAAAAAAATATTTATTTTTTAGGAAGAGACTGAGGAAAGACAAGCTGCTTCTTTAAAGAGAAAGGTAATGAGTAGTGTGTCCCTCTGTCATTAAATTGTAGATGGAAACTAACCAAAGCTGGCTTTGTTCTGAAGTTCGACTTGTAGTGTATACTATGTATAGGAGGGACTCCTACAGTTTCTCATATGTGGTGTGGGGACCTCAAAAGACAGCAACTCTCTAATTTGATAGTGCTGGCTACAGTCTGTGCTCCTAACACTCACATATGTGTAGAGGAGAAACTTTCATGTCTGAGTGATGTTTTAGTAGGATTTGCTCAGTTCAGCTTATTGGGGCAGAATGTGTGTTTTTGTCTTTTTTTCTCCCTGCTGATTAGGGGAGGTCCTCAAATTCTGGCACTAATTTGCTGCACTGCACAAAATACGTGATGATACAGGATCCATCCAGGTAACGAGTTCATTTTGGGAGGAGACTAGCATTGACACTCAAGCACCATTTGTTGAACGTGGGTGGAACTAGATGAGGCTTCATCTCTTTACAAAGGATGTACTTAAATTATTAATGCACTTTAAAAAGCTAAGCAGGACTGTGAGTTAACTCGATATGATATTAAGATGACTCATCTGTGTCTTAAAACATTGCATACAGGTCACAGCAGGACACCGAAGAACTGGTAGAGGTTCAAAGAGGACAACAAGCATGATCAAAGACTTGGAGTACGGCCACCACAAGGTAGGGTCTGACACTTTAGCCTGCCTAAGGGATAGGTACCAATTGTTTGCTGTCTCATCACGTGCAAGAACCTCATTAGTCAAATCTAACTAATTGGAGCCACATTCCCAGTGAACAAACGGGGGCGGCTTTCCATGCCCTGGCCAAGGGATGGCACAACTGCTGGGTAAAGGATGTTGTGGATGCGAGTTTCAGCTCAAGAGAGGAGAAATAATTAACAGAGAACTCTGTTGAAGGTTTCTAAGTAGATGGGTCACATCATGCTGAGAACATCCCTAAGTTTTAAAAGTCTTTGGAGGTTCTGATGGTATTCTGGGCAGCATGGGCTAAAAGAAAGCTTTGGTGTGAGCCACTGAAGTTGTATTTTATGAGGCCTCTTGTCCTTAATTCTTGCTTTAGATGGACCTGTCCTTTAGCATCCTCCAGCTTAGGGCCTATGGAGGGCTGCTATGGGCTTCCTCAGAAAAGGAGGCATGTTGTTAGGCTACAAAGGAGTCTGCTAGAAAACACACGGGGCTTGCAAATCCTAAAGAAAGCCTGAAAGCCACTTGCTCTGCTGCTGTTCTGTTGCGCTTGTTCTTGGAGACAGTCGGTGCTTCTTAACAAGGTGCCGACATAACACGTGGCTCTGTCAGCGTTTGACAGCAGGTGATAACGCACAAGTCCACCATAGAGCAATTTAAAAACAATCTTTTAATGCAACTGAAATGTCAGTGATTATGCCAGCGTTGAGGAAGGCAGGAGGAAATAAGTGCTCTCTATGTCACCAGCAGAAAGCATGGATAAGGGGCAGGAACAGGTTCATGGAGCAAGTTTGTGCCATGACGATTGGAAATAACTCTTGATTTGACTGCTTGCTACATGCCAAAATCCTGGGCTCTTTTTAGCAGAAATTTATTTGCCTTCAGCCCCATGCTGACCAATACAAGTGAGCCCGCTAATAAACTTGTTGCTGTTCTCCACCGTCTGCCTGACTTTCTAAAAATACCTGAAAAGATTATGAGAAAGCTGTGAACCTCTCTAGAAAGAATCTGAGTGCCTCTGCAGTGTGTGAGGTTTTGCCAAATCTCTAGAAGCTGATATTAAATCTCTGGCTACATGTTATGGACTCTCTGGATAATGGGGCTTTAACTCGATGCCTGAGCTAGAAGCTTGGATATCATTCCAGTGTTTCCTGTGAGTTGTAGGAGCTCTGTTTCTGTTGGAAGAAGACCAAAACGAGAGGAAAGGAAGGCTTATTTTTTTGACGGGTAGTTCCACTAAAAACTGGCTTTCTTCCTGCTCTGGCGCAGCAGCATTCGCAGTACTGGCAATGTAAGTCAGCTGTGTGGACACATCTGTGTCCACATCTGGACAAGAAATGACTAAATGAACTTAATGCTGTTTGTTTGTCCTGTGAGATATGTCGTATCCCATAGTCTTCCCCAAAATGGGGCGTAATGCCTGACGTTGTGATGTTTGCTCTTCAAAAGACATTGCTGGGGGAATGGGAGCTGGGATGACAAGGTACGAGGAAGAAATCTGAGTTATGGATCATGCTGCAACCTCCATTACCTCTCGTGAATGAGGTGGTTTTAAGCCAGTTGAAAGTTAACCCTGCTAAAAAAAAAAATGCATGTGAGAGAGGGATTTTTGACCCTGATACATCTTTGCCAGCACCCTCATTATTGTTATGAAAGATTTCCAGGTAGGGGCAGCCAAAAATGTGTCTTGAAAGAAGGAAGATCACAGGCTGGCTTGGCTAGTAAGGAGATGATTCTTTATTTGAAGCCCACATCTAAAAAGAAAGGAAAAAATGCTTGTGAACATACCTGATTATAACTTAACTGCTGGAACAAATAACTAGTTTGTTTACGCACTCCTAGAAAACAAAGAACAGGCAGCATAGACCTGTCATGGCAAGTCGCATCCAGGAGGATTGATGTAATTCTGTGACAGCTCTTGTGTGCCAGAGAGGGGTGGTGGAGGTGATGCACCTTTTGGTGCTGCCGTGTGAGGCACCTCCGCGACCAGTGAAGCTCAAAGGAGGGGATGCTGCTTCAGAAGCCGCGCTTGGTGAAGGTGCAGTCAGCCTGGAAATGTCTTCACATGGGCTTTGCAGGAGAACACTTGCGAAGGCAGCAGCTACAAGCGAGGGCTTGGGTGGTGGGACAGAAAGCACGCGGTGAAATACAGCAGCTGAGGCCAGCAGGAGGGTGGGAACATGCAAGGCGGGTTTAGAATCAAAATTATTGATGGAAATCAAAGCACCGCTCTGAGGTAAATGAGCTCAGTAGAGGAGGAGAGCTGGTGTAGTAAATGTTAGAGCGACCTAGTGATTCCTGTTGCTAGTTAAATGAGATGGCGAGCCAGCCTGCCCTGAGCAGATGATGCTCAGCTGTGCATCCAGCATCTATCACCCTTTTGACCCTTATTATTGATAAATAATACATTTTTTTTTGCAAGCTTGTAATGTATCAAGGAACACCTTCATCTCATGAAGGGTCCTTTAAGGAGACAGATTCAGATGGGGTATCAGCATCCATTGATGAAAAATCACTGACTATCCTGCTGAACACGGATTTTTTTTATTTAGAACCCGTGCTTTTGAACATATTCAGTGGGGAACTTCCACCTTGCGTGTCGCACAGTAACGAGGAGTGGAACAAAGGGGAAACCTCTAAACGTTACGTATCTCTGTCGGGGTTGTTTGACCTGCACGTATCTATTTCAGAAAACTGAGACACGACGCCTTTGACCCTTGTGGTCAAAAAGCCGCGGGGAACGTCCGTTCTGAAGTGCCGACTCCTGGGGCTCAACCGTTGTCACAGCGCCCACTTCCAACCCATTTCTTTACCCCTTGTGACGAACAATAGGACAAAGCCCCCACCCCCGTGGGTGGGAGCGGTGGCTGGGTGGGGGGGGCACCGCGCGCCCACGTGGAGCGGCCGCGCCTGCGCAGTGCGGCGGCCTCCGCTGTGCCCGAGCGCACGTACCGCGCCGCCCGCCCCGCCCTCCGCTCCCCGCGCGGGACGGAGGAGGGGGCGTGGCCTGCGCGCCTATAAAAGCCGGCGCCGGGGCCGGCCGCGCGCGCTCGGTCACGCCCCTCGGCAGCTCGCGGGCGCCCGTGCCCGGCGCCGCCGTCCGCCGCCGCGCTCCCTCAGGCGCCGCCCCCTGCCCTCAGGTTCCCTCAGGTGAGCCCCGGCGGCCCCCGCGTCCCACCGGTGGCGGCGGGGAGGACGGGGCGGGGCTGGGCGGGTGCGGGGGGACCGTCGGGGTCCGGCGGCCGCTCCGTGAGGAGGCGGGTGTGAGGGCGATACGTGGCAGCGCTCCGCCGCCCGCCCACCTTCCTGGCGAACGCGGGGGGGGGGTAGCGGGGGCGGTGCCCCGGGCCGTTACGTAACGGGAGCCGGCAGCCTCCGGACGGGGGCGGGAGGGCAGGGCCGTGGCGGCCCGCCCGGCTCCCCGGGGCTGGCAGACTAAACAGTGCCGCTTCCGCCTCCCCGGGGCCGCGGGAGCGCTCCCCCGCCCCACCCCGCTCTGCACGGCGTTTAAACGTGGCCGCGGGCAGCTCGGAACCCCCTTCCCCGAGCCTCGGCACCCGCCCGCCCGGCTTTCCGCCGCCCGTGGGATCCCACGCGTGGCAGCCGGCTCCGGCACCGCTCCCGTGGTGGGTGCGTTCCGTGCAGCTGCTGTTCGTGCTGCCTGCGGGGCTGCGGAGCGCTCGGGCATCCAAGCGATTTCGTGCTCGGTTGAGTGAGAAGTTTCTTTGCATAAGCACCGAAATTAATTGACTTCATTAATGTTTATAAATATGGAAAGGGGGAGTGTCAGGAGGATGGAGCCAGGCTCTTCTCGGTGACAACCAGTGATGGGACAAGGGGCAATGGGTGCAAACTGGAACACAGAAGGTTCCACTTAAACATGAGAAGAAACTTCTTCCCAGTGAGGGTGCCAGAGCCTGGCCCAGGCTGCCCAGGGAGGCTGTGGAGTCTCCTTCTCTGTAGACATTCCAACCCGCCTGGACACCTTCCTGTGTAACCTCATCTGGGTGTTCCTGCTCCGGCGGGGGGATTGCACTGGATGAGCTTTCGAGGTCCCTTCCAATCCCTGACATTCTGTGTGAAAGTTGTCACACACCGTGTTTGTAACCGCGGGTGCTGTGTGTAGTGGTTGCATCGTGAGGAATAAAGCTTATCTTGGTTTCTCTCTCCCTCTGCTGCTCTGGGTTGGATTCAGCCAGTTGCATTATGTGAAATTTGGCATCTAACTTTGCAGTAGCTTTACCCTCGAGCAGGTATCTTGATAGGATCTAAGTTGATTACAAGGAAAAACTCCAGTATGGAGTCTTGAGGATGCTGTTGAATGAAGAGAAAATAAAAATGTCGTATGTGCTTGGAGTAAATCTTGTAGTTTACCTGAAAAGCTGGATGCTCTTAGAGGAAAGATACTTCAGGGTTACAGAGAGAAGATATCAAAAGGATTGCCCACCATTCAGTTTCACACTTTTTTCTGCAGAATTCAGTAAAAGGAGTTGCAGAGGTGCTGAGTACTTAAGTGTTTACCTGCTTCAGATACTTAAAGATTGGGTGTTCAAGGCTTTAGTAAGTGAAGGAATCTACAACAAGGAGATAAATATTAAATGCAGCTTCTTATGCCATAGATTATTCAGCTAAGCATGCAAGTAGGGGACATGGGGTTGGAAGTGAAGGTAATGGCTTCCCAGTTTGTTCAGGAAGCGGAGGCCTGCTTTTGGATAAGAGGCGTTCTCTGTCTTGTTGTTCTGCACACATTACTGCTTGTGGATTGTTGTCGGATACATTTGAATGTCTTGAACCACACTACAAAGCATTTGATTTGACCCAGAGTGCTCTGCACTGCTTCTTAATTATGTGCTGACAGAACTAGGACTGATTTTTTTCTTTTTTTCCTCTTCCTCCTGGGACTCAAAGTAACAGGAATGTGGCTCAGTCTTGCTATGCTAAGAGTATTAATTCTGCCATTTGAGCAGTGATTGTGGCACAGGTAGGCACATCTGTTAATTCATTTAGAGGCTGAAGAAGCAGTGCCATTTCATGATCTGCTGTCCAAACCAGTTCCTGATCTGTGCTCCTCACAGGGGCTGGAACCTCTGATAAACCAATCAGAAATGAATGTATTGGGGGAGAAGTCACTAGCTCACCTCTCAGCAGAAGCCAGCTGATGTGGATTAGTTCGTTTTGCTAATTGAGTGTGTAGCCCTGCACATGGCAGGTCATTAGGGGTGCAGCTGAGGTGGTGGTGTGGAGACAAGCTGCTGCAGAAATTGCTGTGGAGCACCAGAGTTAACATATGCGTGAAGAGCTACACATTGAGCCAGAAGGGAAAGCGGCTCTCTGACCTTGTAGAGATTTAAACCTTCTTGCATAATGAATGGTTTTGAAATCTAGCATTTAAAGCTATGATTTTGAGGCACGCACATAGATGAGAAGACACCCGCTGCAGTTTGAAAAACATAAATTATAGATAATGAGTAATGCTATGGAAGGAGTGAGGATTCATAGAGGCTTATGGGAGGAGAACTCTACCTCCATATTGAGGCTGATAGAGATAAGGATGCTTTTTTTTTTTTAAGAAAGTGATCCAAAATAATTCCACTTGTTGGGGAAAACAAACAAACACCAATACAACAAAGAAACAAACAAAACCTAAACCAGCCTTACTCGATAAATCGTGTCTGTTTAACCAAGGAAAGAGTGAAAATAAAGTCTGTGCTGAAACAGTGTCTTTGCTGCCACTTGTGCTGCATTCTTGCAGTAATTTCAGAGTGACTTGCTGCCCAGGTTTTCTTCTACTGCAGAACCACTTGCGGGGCTACAACTTCAGCCTAAAAGAGCTCTTATCTGTTGCTGTTTTTTAGCTGTTGATCATCGGGATTGTCCTGCTCTCTTTATAATCACTCTTAATATCTGAAAACATTCTGTATATCTCTATAGATACTCTGCTAATCCTTGAGCAGAAGGATAAATAGAAGGATAACCTCCTGCTTGTTGTGTCTAATAAGATAAGTGTTCTGCTCAGTGGCTGGGCTGCTTTGTCTTGGCTTAGAAAGTTAAAACAAGTGGGCTGTGTCTGTTCAGTCTTACTCTGGAAGAAACCGAGGAAAACCTTGCTGCAGTTCCTTGGGTATAAATCTGTGTGCAAACAGCCTTGTTCTATAGTCAGACTCACGAGTAGTCTTCAAGTTGGCAATAATGATATTTAAAACATGTCACCTACATTACTCTAAAATTGATTCTCATCTCTCATTAGAGATTACTTGTATATGTAAAAGTTTACTTATTGTCATTTAAAAGAAGTCTTAAACATGCCGTTTTCTTTTGTTAGCAGCAATTCCAGATAATTTTTCTTCTCTCACTGCTTGGATCTTAATTTTAAAACAGCCTTTAAAGTTAACTTCTTTAGCAAGTTCTTTAGCAAGAACTGGGTTCTAATGTTTCTGTTCTGAGACACTTAAACAATGATGACAGATAAGTGATCTTGGTACTTGGTCTGGGAAAGTTCTTTCATTTTGAGTAATATTTGCAGTTGCATTGTGTCACGAGACTAGAACTTGAACCCTGTTTACAGGGACAGGAGAGTGCTGTGAGCAGCTATCTTTTTGGTGCTGTCCTCTTCCCCCTCTAAAGTCGGCTCAGTTTAAGTGTTATTTTTCTTTTCCCGCACATAGTGAGTTACAGTAAGGATTGTGAGGGTGGACCAGTATTTAAATAAAAAGTCGAGGATCTTGGTGATACGGTTTTGACTCTTGGCCTTGCAGTAGACTTAATTTAGAGTAGGTCACATATTTCTTACTTAACTCCGAAGTAGCTTTTTAAAATGTAAGTTAGAGCTGTACTAAAATAATTTCATATCAAAGTACGCCTGCAATTTCCATTTTCTATCTGTATTTTCTATCTTGTTTTCTGGATCCTGGTAAGCACCTGGGAGCTTGGAATTGGCAGTGAGAAGAGTTGTGTAATAAGTACCTTTGGTTAAATGCTTCAGTCACAGGTTAACGTGACCTTGATTGTCGTGAGGTTGTATCACTCCCCACAGTTTGTCTTCCCTTTTCCTTCTGCTTGCATGAATGCTATGTGCACGTCCACTCTTGTATGACACTTGCAGGCCTGTTTCTACTTGCAGAGCAGAGCTCAAGTCTTTAAAAGTCCCACACAACGTACCTGTTGAAATGGCATTTGTTGTGTATCCCTGCTGTTCAGGGAATCCTCTCCTACGTTTGGCAATGTTATTCATGTAATTACTGCTTTGTTTTACTTGTATCTATGCGTTTGTTTGTTCTTTGCTGTTTTTTCCATTTTTTCCTTTTTTTTCTTTGCTCCGCCTCATTTTACTGTTTCAAAGCTTAGCAAATGCACTTCTGACGGAAAGTCAAGAAGCTCCTGTGTTAAAGCTGTCAGCTGGACTCCCACTTTTTATGTGGGCAGTGGATTCCTTCCTCTCCAAGATTCTCAGCTGTGTCTGCCTGAAGAGTCAGACTGACGGGAATAACGGAGAGAGGATTTTTGTCTTGTTTTACTTCGTGTCACTGACAGGAAGAAATCAAGCCTACTTATTTGGCAGCTGGTGCATCTAAGAGATTTCCAGCATCTCTCTTAACTGAGCTTTATTTTCTTTGAGTTGGGAACCTGTAGCTGATCCTTCTGCAGTAGTTTGGAAAGCTGTGCTACTTAGCAACTGCTGTTAGGGCAGGGAAAGCTTGGCTGGCCGCTGCCATGGGCTCTGCTTCCAACTTTCTGAATTCCGTCTGGGAGGAAAGTCATCTTGGGTGGCTGAAAGCTATTATGGGAGTCAGAGTCCTCGCAAGTGACATAAAAGCTGGAGGCTGCACAAGGAAAAAAAATGAAGTTGGAAGTGACCTCTGGGTGTTGTCTAGCCTGACCTCCTGTTTGAAGCTGGGTGAGCTTGGAGGTCGGGTTAGGCTGTGCATGGGCTTGTCCTTTCAGTTTTGAAATTCTTCCAAGAATGGGAAGTACAGATTCTCTGGACAACCTCTTCTAGTGCCAAACTGCTGTCACCGTGTCTTTCTCTTTGTACCTACTTAGAATTTCCCTTGTTGCAATTAGTGACTGTGCCCACTCACTCGTTCTGGTGTGTGCCTGCGAAGGTGTGAGGAGGGAGTAGGGTTGCAACTGCATTTGGAGTCTGCTCAGTGGTGGAGCAGCCTGTAAAGGCAGGTGGAGAAGAGGAAAAATTTTGCAATGCACACTACTCAAACAGGCTTTGAGGCGTCATTCTATCCTGCGAGGTGGAATGCTGTCACCAAGAGCCGTAGGTGAAGGGGAGGCATAGTTTTCATCACCTTTTGGGTGTTGTTTTGTTTGTGTTTTAGAAAAGTTTTGTATTGATTAATGGTAAAAAAGTAAACTTTCTGAAGTTTTCCTTCTGTGTCACTGAGTACAGTAAACAAATAGCTTAGTGAATTCTAAGTACTGATAATGTTGGTAAATATTTATAATGTAGTAGAACTGTTTGTGCTTTGTAATTGATTCACAGATGTATTAGCTTGAGTACTGAATGAGCAGGAGGCATTTGGCTTTTTTTTTTGCAGAGCAAAATATTAATTGAGGAGCAATAGGCATGCAGGTATATGTCAGTGTCCTTGAGCATGTGGATACAGCTTAAGTAAAGAGTGAAATTTGCCAGCATGAAAACCTGCTTCCGGGTTTCATCCATTAATTTACAGCAATTCCTCAGTTGGAGCTCTTATTTAATGAGACTGACATCAGTCACAGAAGAGGGAGATACTGTTCTATAGATGTTGCCACAGTCTCTGGTTTGTGCTGAAAACTAGGTAAGTGTTATAAACTGGCTGGAGGGTTGTATGTTTGTTCATTATGTTTATGGCTGGAGTTTCACAAATGGATTAAACCTGTGCTGCTACCAGAAACAATTTGGCCTTCCTTTGCTGTCTTTGGCTGCCAGTTCCTGCCTCCAAATTGCCCTCTTGTACTGGCATGGATGTTCCATGGCTGTATAGCGAACTATATCAGAACCAAACCAGGGCGAAATGAAAATTTGGGGGGAACTTCTTGGGGTTAGTAATATTTGAAATAGTCTGATTTAGCTTGTTACCTGGCTGCCTGTGGAGGGGACAAGCAAGCAAGGAGGAGGTGAGGAACGCTGCCAGAGAGAGCAGGCCTGGTTTAGAGCATTGGGAAGGCTGACGTGCCAGACTTGACCCAGGGAAAAGCAACACTCCGGCTTCCCTCTCCACGTTTTTGCTTTAAAGCTTTACTCTCTGCTGGTGAATGTGTCAGAATGTTTCAGCCCTTCAGTTGTGGTCACGTGGATTTCAGATGATTTACAAGAGTTGGAGGTGGTGCTGCTTTTCTAGGCTCGTACTGCAGTTTCCTGTTGTTGCTCTTAGTGCCAGTGAAATTGCGCTTGCCCTGCCCAAGAAGCACTCAGTCCTCAGAGTCAGTAAATGTAAATCCCCGTACTGCTCTTTCTGGAGTGCCAGAGATGGGAAGGAAAGGAGGGGCCTGACCCTTCAGGTGTGCGATGTGGGGAGAGATCCTGCACTCTGGAGTTAATACCTCCACTTCTGGCTGGAATGATCTTGCTTTGGGTGTGACTTCTGCACTTTTCTGATTTTGTTTGCACGTTGTGCGAATGGTGCACCTGCTTGGTTTTATGTTGTTTGCTACCAGTACTGTCAACTCGATCAAAAGCATATCTCTTTCTTCCCTAAGTAGGCACAGTCGCTTTGTAGCTGGACTTGCTTTACGATTTTTTTTTCTTCTTCGTTAGTTGTCATGCTGTTGGAAGAGCTGTAAAACAGTTTCTGTTAGTACATGCAGTAGTTTTAATTTTTCTGAGCAGATACAATACGCTAGAGTTTAAGCTTTTATGTTTAGAAAAAAAGTAATGAATTCCAAGACAGCATAATTACTTTTAAAGTATGCAGTAGCGAGGAAATCCTAGGCTGTTAAAAGGATTCAGGATGTTGAAAGGCTGAGAGCTTGGCAGCTGCTTGTGGGAGAAAGCGCTGCCTGTGAGCCTGCTATGACCTTATCCAGGGACTAAGAACCAGCCGACACAGGAGCCTTTTGTATCAGGTATGAAGGCTGGCTTCACCGTGGTGGCAGCCGGCGAGTAGGAACGTACAAATAACTTACTCTGTGGACTGGGTGTGTAGCGTTTTCATTTAGACTTGTTCCACTGGCATCTTTCTGACTGATCAAATGAAACTTTTTTTTTCACTGGGTGGATTCAGCTGATCATATGTATTTTAACTTGGTATTAAGGGGTTTTTTTTCAGTGTTGGATCTTGGGTCTTTTGGTGCTTTTTGTGAAGCATCTCTAGCTGCAGTGTGTCTTAGATGTCAGAAAGATGAATAGTGTTTGTGAAGACCCTGTCTCCAAGCTATTCTTTCTTACCACACAAGACGAAAGTATAAGAAAGTCTGCAGAAGGCCATTAATCCTCTGTGAGAGCTGCTCAAGCTTATGTAGATTCTGCTACCTCAAGAACTAGTGGCAGCCCAAGAGAATAAACTTGTTTGCATACTTTATGTTTCTTTTGTAGGTACGTGGTGAGGTGACAGCTGTCAAACTATGGCTTTCAACAAGATTTGGTGTACTGTAGCACTTGGACTTCTGCTGCCTTTTTCTTGTGCCCATACAGACTTCTTCACGTCCATTGGTGAGACATGCTTTGGTGTATATGCTGCATAACTGAAAGAATTTCTTAACAGCTCTCAAAACTGATTCTGCAATGATGTGTTAATGGCATCCAAGCCTTTAATTGGTACAGAACTCAGTTCACTTACTAGTTCTCATGACCTTATTGGCTTCTTCCTTTTGGGAGAAACATGCTTTGAGTTAAGTCAGTCCAGTTAACCTAATGACCCCGGCTAAGCTTTATATGCATTATTGGTTTTAAACAAAATTTTGGTGTGGACTGTTACACATATGTAGAAGTAAGCGAAACAGCTGTTACAGGTACAGCATGACACCAGAATGTCAGTGTACTCTGTCTTGGGTTCTGATGGCCTGTGACACAGCTGAAGATGTGGACTGTATCACTTTGTGATGAACTGGTTCAGCTCCCTGCTTGCAGGAGATGAAGCAATTACTAATTAATAACAGAGTCTGTTAGGGGACCCATTGAAGTCATGCAAGTAACCTTAAAGAAAAATTCTGGATTAATATTGTATATCAAACGTGAAGGCTTTGTATACTTCTGTAGCTTTGTCTTTATTTGGTCTATATTATGTGTGGTTGGATGGAAGATTGCTCCATTGTAACCTACTTCCTTTTCCAAATGAATCCTAAATTAGTTCTAATAATAAGTATGTGATATTACATTAATTTCCATGGCAACAAGCTTGGTCCAACATGAGATTTTTTCCTCAAAAAAAAAAAAAGGCAAGAAGCCTTACTCAAATACTCCTTCAGATTTATTTAAGCAAATGCAGAAGGACTTAGGAGAAGAAAGTAGAAGAGAGGAAGAATGCCTTTAATTCTCAGTTCTCAGTTTTTTTGTTTCTCCTTGTGTAACCAACTCATTTGTTTTCTAGGTCATATGACAGACTTAATACATACAGAAAAAGATCTGGTGGTGTCACTGAAAGATTACATCAAGGCAGAAGAAAGCAAGCTGGAACAGATCAAAAAGTAAGCAGCTTGTTTCATAATGCTAATAGTTAATAATTTGAGTCCACCCTTATGTAAAAAAAATGCTTCCTAAGGCTGATTAAATTTGTGGAATTTTTCCTCTGAGGCAAAGCTTAAACTAGCAGTTTTGCCGGGTTTTTGTCTTAAGTCATTATCTCTGAGCCATTGGTTTGTTTTGTTAAGCTTTCTGACGATGAAATCTAATCAACCCACTTTCTGTATGATACCTTCACTGTAGGACTCCTGCTTTCATGTAATTCCAGAGGGGATGTAGTTCTCGGAGTGGCAATCTGCTTAGTGAAAACTAAAACCCAAGAAGTCTCCAGATGAGTGTTACACGGAGCATTGCAGTGATACACTAGGTGTAAAAGTGCTAGAAAGTGTTGGTGTGGCCATATTGCTCATGAGTGCCTTGCCAATGAATAGCAGTAACCTACTACAAGAGCAGAGTATTTCTATGTGCTATATTTGGATTTGAAAGTAAAATAGAGTAACTTAAAACTTCTTTACTGTTTTTAAAAATAACGCTTTGTTAGGGCCACAAAGATGATTAAGGGAGTGGAGCATCTCCCTTATGAGGAAAGGCTGAGGGAACTGGGTCTCTTTAGCTTGGAGAAGAGGAGAGTGAGGGGTGACCTCATCAATGTTTATAAATATAAAAAGGGTGGGTGTCACGAGGATGGAGCCAGGCTCTTCTCGGTGACAACCAACAGTAAGACAAGGGGTAATGGGTTCAAGCTGGAACACAAGAGGTTCCACTTAAATTTGAGAAGAAACTTCTTCTCAGTGAGGGTGACGGAACACTGGAACAGGCTGCCCAGGGGGGTTGTGGATTCTCCTTCTCTGGAGACATTCAAAACCCGCCTGGACGCCTTCCTGTGTAACCTCACCTAGGTGTTCCTGCTCTGGCAGGGGGATTGGACTAGATGATCTTTCGAGGTCCCTTCCAATCCCTAACATTCTGTGATTCTGTGAAGAGACCTGACTGTTGCCATTACTATGTTGCTCAGCTCTATAGGTGTGAGGACCAGAGCCCAATATGTCAGATTTTATCACAGCTAGAAATAAAAATTTTGTATCACTGACCAGGATGGTTTCCTGGCCTTCAAAAATGTGTATAAATCTGTCGTGAGGATGTTTAAACAGTTCTAGATAGATGCATGGCTTTTATTTTAGCCTTTGTGTATTAAATTCTACCATCCAGGAAGAAAGGTACTTCTGTCAGACTATTTTTTAGTGCTTAAAATACAGAGTCGGAGTTGCATACAGGTTTGGAATGTTGTAAGTATATTCTTTACAGCTACAAATTAAGATGGGAACATGCCAAACGGACATCCAAAAAGGTATAAATACAGCTTGTCATATCAGCATTGCAGCTCTGTTTTTATTGTATTAGAGGTGCTCACTGTCAGATTAGAAAAATTAAAATGACTTGCAGAGAGATAGAAGAACCTAGAAAAAACGCCAGCATCGTTTGAGTTTGGGCTCTGTACTTTGGCTGAAGGATATTGGTGGCTTGTGTTGAAGCTGGTAGTTCGCTGAAATGCGGAGGATGGCTCGCACCTGTTGGGTGGCTCGTGGTGGAGGCTTTTATGAGACAGAAACTACTCGAAAGAAATCCTGGCCTTGTCATTGTGGCTCACGGTTGCAGTTGACTTTCAGCTGCTCGTTAGGTTTGATGGTCATGTATGATGGATTTAACCATGCGCAATGTGAACGCACCGTTCGTTGAAAGTGGTTTCTTCAGTCTTTGGCCTGCAAGAAGCTGGAGTCAGCCCGCGGCAGCACTTTGAGCGCACCTTTTTGGAGGGAGCACCTTCACTTGCGTTGCTGCTGGCAAGATCCTGACAGGGGTTGTCAGAGTGTAGGGAAACAACTGAAGACAGTGTGAGAAGGGTGAGTGTCAACAGTGGCACCTTTGACAGCTGTAAACATCTACCTGTCTCAAGTAAAGCAGAAAAATCAATTCAGGCATACCAAATTCTGGAACAAGCTGAATGCTGGCTCGTGTAGAGAGTTCCCTCCGGGCTACAGATTTTTGTATTTGCTTTATATTGGTGTTGAGGTTTGGTATCCTCTCTGGGATGTGGCTTTTTTAACATTAATTTATCCTGTTTTCAGAGTGTTGTTCCATGCCTTCATGTTCTAGAGTGGAGTTGTGAATGACTTAAGTCCCTGGCAGAATTAGAGAGGTTTGTGGAGTCAGAACTGTAGCACCAGAAAGTTGATCTGAGCTCCTCATTTGGGAGCGTGAGAACTACATGTTTCTTAATCCAGGCTTACAGTATGGAAAGCAGCTTTGTGGTGGGAGGCAAGGGGCTTAGCGTAGATTTAAGAGTGTGTGGCTGAACGTAAAATAATTTCAGACAAGCATTGAACTACCTTATTGTAAATTTCAGGAAAAAAAGAGTCTTTAAAAAATAAAAGATCAAAAGTATGGGTAAAGCTTTGTTTTTGATTAGTCCTGCATGAAAACTCATAATGGAACTGCTGGCATACGGCATTGGGTATTTGTAGGAAGGAGTTCACTCAGCAGTGTTCCAACAAAGACCACTACAGCAACATAAGATTTAGGCTGCAGCTGAGGAAGAAGATTTTTTTTTAAAAAAAGAAAAAAAAAGGGAAAGAAAAAAGCGCCTTTTGTTCCTCCTAGGAGACCTTTACATATAGATAATATAAAAGCTTGCAATTTGTGTTGTGTTTTTTATCAGCAAAGACTGTTGAGTAGCTTGAAATCGTTTTTATAGTGCACTGGCAGACTTTTACAAGAGACATTAAGGAATGTATATGTTCACTACAGGTGGGCAGAGAAGTTGGATCAGCTGACAGATACTGCTACAAAAGACCCAGAGGGGTTTTTGGGACACCCAGTAAATGCATTCAAGTTGATGAAACGGCTTAACACAGAGTGGGGTGAACTGGAAAACCTGGTTCTGAAGGACATGTCAGATGGTAAGTGTGCCTGCAGTAAGAATAACGATCGCATTATAATTGCATTTACTTGACTATGTCTTTCACATGTCATGCTTTGAATTATATTTGTAAGTCTGCTTTTGAGGTGCACTCAGAAAATAATCCTAGAAGACCTGCCATTTTGCTGTCAGTGTGCTGTTGTACAATTTGAGCTTTACAAAAATTTAGGAAAACTGTGATGTTTAAACTGAATAATCTCCTTGGATGTTTTACATTTTCAAGGAGTCAGGACTTATTTCATGTGTTCTCCCACTTCTTGCAAACCTAGTATTTTAGGACATTTCATTTCTAAGTAGGATGTCACCGTTGAACAGAAAAAAGGGAATATGAAACTCTTCTGAGTGCAAGACATGTGGGGCTATCTTTGAGTATTGTTAGTACTGTGGCTGCTGATATGGCCAGAATTGTTAAGGTGTGATGGTTCGAAACCTCCATGTTGGCAGAGGCTGAAAATTTGTGGAACTGATCTAAATGAGTGTAGTAAACACTTTGCTGCGTCTTTTCTTCAGCAAGAGTAGAAGCTCTTCAGCAACAGGACATAAAATAGTTGACTGTGAAAGACATTTGGCAGCAAGGAAACCAGGATGATTATATTTGACCTGTGAGAATCTGTCTCAACAACTAACTAATACCAGGTGTAGGTTTGTAGCAAGAAATGGTAAAATAGTGGAGCTTTCAAAAAAGACCCAGGGTTAGTCTCTGGTAAGGATTCAGCACGTTCAGCTTTCCTGTTGCTGCTGTGAGTGACTGAATATGCCAAGAGAAAAGGTGCTTCACCTGCTAGCCAGCAATCTGGACCAGTGCATCTTAAATCCTTCCAGAGTGTGGCAAAAATCTCAAAATTGGCCAGTTCATGATTTTTTTGGATGGTTTTGCAGCTGAGTGTTGCATAATACGTTTTGCCTGGTTTTGGCCGTGCTGCTCAGTTTTCTGCTGGTGGATATTAGATGAACTTTGCAAACATCCGTTGGCACTGTCCCTAGTTAACACTCTAAAGCTTGTTGTACTTCTGGGTCTTGGGACAAAAGAGCTCATTGAGTAGAAAAGTTTCTTTTCTGAAAATGCCAGAGTGGCTGTCAGTTTGTTCCAGCTGCGGTCCTCATGGTAGACTTTGCTGATGCCTTTCCTTTTGGTGGCTTTCTGGAGTTCTGTTTCCCTCACGGTGCAAACAGCCCACCAGCCTCTTGACTGTGCGGAAGCAGTTTCTTGAGTTTCTATATAAATACATTAATGCCCACATCCACAAAAAGCAGTGAGGTTCAGAGTGGCTGCTCAGTTGCCTGAGGTCTTGTCGAAAGCTGTTGGCAGTTAGACATCAGCATTTTTGTTTTTCATCTTTTTAGTGACCGGCCTTAATCTTTACACTGCTATTCTTAGCACTGTTTGGGTTTTTCCTCTTCTAAGTTATTTGTAAATTCCATGTTGCTAAATGAAAAACCTTTTGGAAGGCAGATTGAGTGGAACAGTTGCAAAAACTACCAGTATATTATCTGTAATGTTCTCCAAACGGGGGCGGTTTTTGTTGTATGTAACTTTTCTTGTCTTATCAGGTGTAAAAAAAAAAAAAAAAAAAATAGTTTCCACGTGAAACCGAATGGGTACTCCTGTCCTTTAGAAATGTTAGTTTTCTCTGGAGTTAGGGACTTGTTTTGTGTATAGAGTTTATAGAATTCCTGGGACAAAGAAGGTGAAGTGTTTTCCTGTCTTTTCCAGGCTTTATCTCCAACATGACGATCCAGCGGCAGTTTTTCCCAAACGATGAAGACCAGACTGGTGCAGCAAAAGCCCTCTTGCGGCTTCAAGACACGTATAATTTGGACACAGACACTCTCTCTCGAGGGAATCTTCCAGGTAAGAGTCATTTATGTTATTTTCAGAAGACACTGTGAACTTTTACTAAATGTCCTGATTACTCTGTTCTATCTTAACTACATAGTGTGAAGGTAACAATAGGAAAACATTTGAGCTAGCTAGGAATTAATGAAAAGTAGCATGATATGGATTGTAGAATATAGATTGACGTAGGTTTCAGTGTTAATTCTGCCACACCTCAAGAAGGAGGAAGCTCGGTGTATAAACTGCAAAACAAAAGACAGAGAGCACATACAGACTTGAGCTTATGTGTCACTACCTGAGGTAATCTTTAATAGGTTTATAAGCAGGAGAAGACATACTTCTTTCTTGTTAGCGCACACTTCCTCTGCTGAGCTTTCCTTGTTCCCTCTGTTTGAAAATAGTACTGTGCCAACTGGCAAAAAATCAACTCTGTACAATCCATCTGTGTTTTTGCAAGCACTCGTTGTGGTCAGATGCCTAATAAAATTAAGGGTAATTGGCTTTATATGTTATGATGTATAACCTTGCTTTTGGGTTTAGTTCAAGACTGTCTCAAAGACCTACAGATTCATTCTACTACAATAAGTAGTTTGTAATTGTTTTCTTAATACAGCACAAAAATACAAGACTAAGTGCTTTGGGTGGGCTGTAGTTTATTGCGTCTTTTGAAGCAATAAGCTGTCCAGACTGTGTGATAAAGTGTAATTGCAGAACCTACAAGTTCTAGAGTATAAAAGAGAATAGGTTTGTCGCTTCAGGGAGCTCGTCGCTGGTTTGTGCTCCTTGTCTTTCTTCCTAGGGAATTTCTGTTTGATCAGATTACGAAGTTTTGATTAGAATCTTAACTGCCATCATATCACTTATTCATTCTTTTTCACGCATTACAGGCTGTGCTGTTTCTTTATATTAACTATCAACCCTATTTGATGATTGCTGTCTTAGGCACCCTTTTAAGAGTTGCCTTTTCGTGTGTGGTGTTATGTTACTTCTAAATGCACCAGGCTATGGCTCTGCAACCTCTTACTCGTTCCAGAGGATTTCTCTGTCTGAGCGCACTCCACCACCGCACACTCGATTGCCTGATCTTTGTTTTATTTTAGAGTTTGCAGCTTCAGGTTCAGACAACTGACATCACTGACCATCACAGGATGGACCACAAGGTGCTGAATTAGTGAGCAGGAACAAAGTTGTTCTGTGGGATACTCCATTTCATGGACTATCTCTTCAGCTATTTAATCTCTTAAGGCGTGTCTTCAACAGAAGAATTCCCCTGTTTGAACACAGCTGTGACAGCTGCTATTAGAAGTTCAGGATGTATTAAGATGTAATCAGGAATGTTAAGTTTAGCTGTAAAACTGGCAGGTCCTGTTTCCTTCTTACAAGAGTAAATTTGGTTTTTCATTGGGCCTTAATTTACAGTGGCAAAAATAGGAATCTGTAATTTGCTTACTAGTGCTTTAATCTTTCAGAGGTCTCTTTAAATGTTTCTAAAAATGACTGACTTGAAAAATCTTGAGCAGCTGGGAATTTACTGACTGATGTTTTCTTTTTCTTCCCTTACTAAGTTGTTGCAAACAAGATGTGCTTCAGTAACTTTTTGAAAGTCATACGGCAATGCCTTTGAAAACAGATCTCTGAAACTTTCTATTTGGCCTTCCTATTGCTCTTGCCCAAAGTGTTTGGGGTTTTGAAGAAGGAAGGTTTATTTTATTTTCCACTGATGGTAAAGACATTTAGCTAGTAGCTGGTATTCTGGCAATGAAAAACTGCATCTACCTGCCTGTGTGTTCTGCCAAGGATTTACAGGCTTCAGATACTTAAACAGAGTCTTCAACAAATAGCCACCACAGAATAGAGATGTTGAAGTACAGAAATAACTGTTGTGAAGAATAAGAAATAACTGAATGTTACTCTGAAGACTGGTCTGGAATTCTGTGTAAATTCTGTTTTGGTTTGATTTGTTTTAAATTCAGGTGTGAAGCACAAATCCTTTTTAACAGCCGAAGATTGCTTTGAGCTGGGAAAGATTGCCTACACTGAAGCTGACTACTACCACACCGAGCTCTGGATGGAACAAGCTCTGAAACAGCTGGATGAGGGAGAAGTATCTTCTGCGGATAAAGTCTACATCCTGGACTACCTGAGCTACGCCGTGTATCAGCAGGGGGACCTGGCCAAAGCCATGGCGCTCACCAAACGCCTGCTGGAGCTGGGTATGTGACAGCTCTGCAGCCCAGCAGGGGCTGGCTCGGCGTTTAAGCAGGTGCTCACTGTGGATTTGCAGCGAGGAATGCGGGGTCGTGGTGTTCTGACTTGTCTGTGGGTTCCTGCTGATGCTACCATTAACTTCTTGATGTGTATGTAATTTTCAGTAAAATGAGACTTGTATTTCCATAAGTTATATTTTGCTACCACGTTTTTAGATGGACAGTTAGAGTCTCAACTACCACGTCAGAAAGCGTCGCAGTTAAGGGTTGCTCCTTCCTAGTGAAGTATTTTCTGCTTCCTGTCGCTGTTGCTTTCTAACCACTTACCTGTCTTAGTCATTACTGCCTGAAATTTGGTTCTCTTAACATATCTTACTTTCCTGTGTTGAGATTACTTCTCATTAGGCACAGGCAAGAACACAATTAATGAAATTGAAACTAAATGGGTGATACCAAAATCTCTGCAGATTATTTAAATGCAAATTAAGCATGCTTGAGATGAAAAACTTGGAAAAACGAGAAATACAGAATGCAATACAGGGAGCTAAGATTCTGTTTTATGAAATATGAAAAATGTTTATGCTTCTGTAAATATTCCACTGACTGTGTAAAGGATGCCTTGGGAAGTTCATAACTAAACCTACGACAGCAAAGCCTAGTGAGAACCACTTAGGAACTGAAGCTAATTCTGTAAGGTTAGTGATAGTTAAAAGCTTTGTCACCAGGAATCTTAATTCCCATCAGGGAAGTTTTTAGGTTTAAAGCCAGTCATGCTGGAATGGCCAAACCCTTTTTCTTAGCACTTGGACCCCTGTGCATAGCGAGGATCCTGGCCTTGCAGTGAGCGGTTTCTTGACCGTGAATAAGCTGAGCTTAGCTCTGGAAGCTCATCATGTATTTTCCTGCAGATGAGTAAGGATATGTGTGTGCTGCTGCCCAGCATCGCTTCCAGCTTAGCTTGGGGTTTTAACTATCCTGGGAATGCTCTCCGACCAGAGTAGATGTTTCAGATTTCTGTTTGAGAAGCAGTCATGTGCATCTGTTTTCTTTTTCTTTCTGTAAATAGCCTCTTCTGGATACTACTTTACAAGTTGGAAACTGGCCAGTGATAATTTGTCCGTTTCTTTGTCAATAGATCCTGAACATCAAAGAGCAAATGGGAACATGAAATATTTTGAATATATCATGGCTAAAGAAAAAGAAGCAAATAAGTCCAGCACGGATTCAGAAGACCAGATGGAGAAGGAAACTGAGGTTAAGAAAAAGGATTACCTGCCCGAGAGAAGGAAGTACGAAATGCTGTGCCGTGGGGAGGGTCTCAAAATGGTAAAGTGGAGTAGACTGTTTTCAAATGTATGAAACCAACTGTGACAAAACTATGTCAAGAATTTGTATGTGTTGTGAAAGCAAGGAAGTTTGTTACAGCAGTTGGCTGTGTGTGGAACTGAGGATTAGTGTGTTGGATTTCTTCCCCATTTCGTTCTGTCCAGCAGACAAAAAGTAATGCTGCCGCAGGCACTGCTGGCTGACTTGGATGCACTACGTAATTGTAGTTATTGAATAAGGACGTTGGAAGTCTAGATTTACACACAATTGAATGACTCTGTTTCTTTAAGTGATTAAGTTATTTTTATTGTAATAGGACTGTGTAAAGTGCTACTTGTTGCAGTGCTGCAGACTAACATTAATGTTCTCAGAACATCTGTTTCTTTAGAGATATTAACATCATATGGGAATTCTCTGATTATCTCTTGTTCCACCTTGCTTCCAGACTCCTCGGAGACAAAAAAGACTCTTCTGCCGCTACTACGACGGAAACAGGAATCCTAGATACATCCTGGGCCCTGTCAAACAGGAAGATGAGTGGGACAAACCTCGAATTGTTCGCTTCCTTGACATCATCTCCGATGAAGAGATCGAAACTGTGAAAGAGCTAGCAAAGCCAAGGGTAAATGCCTTACGCTTCTTTGTCTTCTGGAATCTTGAATTTCGTGTGCAGTTTTCTGTATGAATGCATGTGATTCTGTCTCCTCTTGAGTGCAGATGTGTGTGCAGTGCACTCACGTTGCTTTTCTCACCTTGTAGCTCTTGGTGATGCACTCTTTGAAGGAGACAGTGGGGAAGCTGGAAATTCTGTGTAATTAAGAGAGCCAGGTAGCAGCAGTGCAGGACTGTCAGACTCCTCTGTCATCTGGTTTTTGTTTGGTTTTCTAGTTTTTGGTTTTTTCTTTTTTAAGTCTGTATTTGCCAAAGTTGTGACATGGAGAGGAGTGCCAGCCATTCCTCTGGTCCTGGAATTATTGTATAGACAAAAATGAATGGTTGATTTCTCCACTAAGTATAAAACTGATTTCTGCCTCTCAGGCTTTGAAGTTACCTGCAGATGAAAGAGCTTTAACAAGGCACTACTTTATTTGTTTGTAGTCTAAACAGCTTTTTGTCTAGAGAGAGCTGAGCAAATGGAGATAGGGGGATAAACGCATTAAGTATAGGACAAACTCTGAGCTTGGTCTGCAGCAAAATAAACTGGCAGTGGGTCATGCATGGGCACGTGGAGGACAAGGCTGTCCTTGGCCATGGCACTGAGTACTAGGAAGCCTGAAGGTGGTTTTAAAGCTCCCTAAAGGCTGATGTGTTGTATTTTTGAGGTAACATTCTGAACTGTAGGCAAGTACAAGCGATTTTCTTCTCTGTAAAGCATCTCCTCCTGCTCTCCTGTCAGGCAGCCTTACTGCAGGTCTGAAAATCAGAGCCCTTGTTGTTTGTTTGTGGATAATTAAGCCCCTTTGCTGCTGCAAAAGCTCTGGCATTATGTCTGTGGAGTATGACTGAATCACTTCTTTATGGAGTAGAAATAAGTCTCAGCTCTGAAAATAAAAACCTGTGAAAGTGGTGGTTATAACTTCTCCACTTGCTGAGATAATTGGTTTATTATAAAACATCGGCTTGTGCTTAAGACTCGGAGTTTCATAGTTCATTAACGTGGAAGCATCTCCGTGCGATTAATGTTCCACGTATCTCCTGTGGCCGAGGCCTTGCAGGGCTCAGTAACAAGCGTAGCAAGAGATTTATGTTTTTCGAGACTGACAGGTCATCTCCTTCTTCCTGATGTTCGGGATGTCCCCATCGCCACTTTGGAAAACGGCGCTGTCTGATTTGTGCCCAGCCTTCTGCTGTGCTGGCGGCAGAAGCTGGCCGGATAAATCCTTATTATTCAGCTTTGGGAGTCTCACTGGAGTCCTGCTTTGTGCCTTGATGCTTATACGCGTCTGCATGGGATGAGAGAGGAGAAGCAGCATGTTAAGAGCTCCAGTATCTGTTCTTAGTTAGTAGACATGGAGAGGCTTTGATTTACTTAGTTTATTTTAACAATAGAAAACCACTTTTTCTAATTGTCTGGGACTTTGTATGCCGTTTTGTGCCTCTTCCAATATTCGGGCTCTGCAACTCAGCCTTTCCCAGTTATGAATGATGGAGTGTCTGACAGTATGTGAACAAAGTTAAAGGGTGCAGGTAAGGTTCTGAGTCAGAGTGTTAACGTAGAGGGGATGGTGTCAAGTAAATGGAGCGCAGCAGAGGGAAAGGAAGGCCTTGAACCAAGAGTTCTCACTCTTTGTAACTTAGGAGTACAATGTGAACGTGCCCATGGACTAAGCAATTAGTTTGTGTTGGCAGTCAGCGTTAAAGGAGTCCATGCTGCTTTTGGGTATAGAAAGAACCAAAAAGGTAGGGTTTTACTCTTCTTTCGCTTACACAAGATCACAGAGCTGCCCGGATTCAATTTAACTGCAAAATTCCTCTTACATGTGCAGGACAGAGTGCTAACAAAGGACCAATTGTGCACATGCCATAATGTTGTACCGCTTCCAGCAGTTGTTGCAATATGAAGGAAATGAAAGCTGCTAGTTTATTCAGATGACTGTTCTTCTTGCCACAGAAATGGAAACATTACTGCCTGGAAAAGTTGATCTTCTCTAATGCTCTCTTTAAAAAGAAAACTCAAAAATCCCTAAAAAAACCTCTTTTAGCAAATTTGGAGACCCTCTCCTTCTCCATCACTGTTTTATGAATTTCCAGCCCCTCCGTAAAAGAAAAATCACCGCGAAAGGTGACCGGGTGGCTTGCGTGGCGGCTTGCGTGACATTTCCCCTTAGGCTTCTGAATGGTCGGATTGCTGTGATGCAAGATGTGCTTTGTAATGCAACTATTCTGATGGTTCGCTTCACAGCTGAGGCGAGCCACCATTTCAAACCCCATAACAGGAGCCTTGGAGACGGCACATTACAGAATTAGCAAAAGGTAAGAGAGCTCTATGCCAGATGTTTTGGGCCTGTAATGAGCGTGTAGATTCCGCTCATTATGGGGAAAAAAGAGGTGGTCTAAAAAGACAACTTTGGCTTTGTAGTCCACCGCTTTATTACATGCAGATCTGTAACAGGCTGTTACTGCTGAGTTTCTCAGTCTTTTCCTTCAGCGAGAAGTTCCGGGGGCGTATTTTGTTTTCTTTTTCTTTTTTTTGGTCATTTTCTCAGTGTGTGTTCTCAAAATGGTGATCTGTACAAGAAGCAAGTCTCTATGTTTAGTGTAAAAAATACATGATGCTATAAAACCTTCAGTATAATCTAGATTTTTTAAAAAAGATACTCCCTTCCCCTTGCTTTTCTCACCAACCAAAAATTGCCCTCCCTTTACTTGTAAAATCTAGCAGAGCAGTTGAAGTGCCTTTACCATGTGTAAGAGAAGCTTTAAGTTGTTACCGTGCGTGTCAGATGGAGTGGCGTGCAAAATACACGTTCGTTAGTCACACAGCATTTAATTATCTGAGATAATCCCCTTCTCCTGTCTGGGCTCTTCTACCTCCTACTGACACAAATCTGGTAGAACACAAGCTCATTTTCACTGGCTCCTGGTTCGTTCCAGCTTGTCTATGAAGTCCCGCAAGTCTCGAATTTAGCCAATGTTTTCCAAAATTGCCTGCCTCTAAAAGCAGCCACCTGCCCCCTGCCTGCCCCCCCGATGTTAGTAGTCGTGATTAAAGATTGGCTGCGCATTCCATGCATGCTAAGCCAAAATTCTGAAAGGAGTTAAACTTCTGGGTGAAGAGGAATTGTCTGTGAAACTCAGCATCATAAATTATTTGCAGGAAGTCTCTAGTTTAAAACAAAAACAAAAAGGAAAAAGAAAAAAAAAAAAAAGGAGGAAAAAAGTGAAAGGACAATCCAACCAAATTTTTCCAACCAATTTGTTTTGATTTGGACGTGGCAGCTACAGCTTCTGTTGCCCTTCTAATATTGCTAATTGAAGAGCATTGCATACCATCCAGACCAATCGGAACCCTTTCAAACACCTGTGGCTTGGCGCAAAAGCGGCCTGCGAGGTGGGTAAGCCTTGTCCTTTCTCTTTTTGTAGCTGAGCCGTGCTACTGTTCATGACCCTGAGACTGGGAAACTGACCACAGCACATTACAGAGTCTCTAAGAGGTAAGGGGACGTCTGCCAAAGGGACACCCAGGCTGAGGAAATCTGTCGTGGGACTGCACCGCTTCATCTCTAAACCTGGGGCAAATAAGGGTTTTGCATAACTTTTCTGTTCTTAGTCTGGCTTTAGAAGAAAGAGAATGGCCTGAAGCAAACGGGGCTGGCGTGTAACAAAGCGAGCGTCCTGCTGAAATAGAAGATAGCTCTAGATGTTAGTGGTGGCCGCGATGGATGGTCGTTCTGCTTGGCATGGCTTGTCTAGCGTGACTAACGTACTAAAACATGGGCCCCGTGTGGGGCGCTCTGCCGCTGAGCTTCGGTGTCGGTGCTTGCGCTTAAAACTGATGGGCTGCTGCCATTTGTGTGTGTAGTGCAAAGTAAAGCTAACTGATAATTTTTAAGAGTTTCCTAGTTTAAATGATTGAAAGTAGGTGCTGCTTTAATAGAAAACCAGTGTTCTTTCAGCTTCTTTGAAGGAAGAAAACCCTGAAATTAGAATGGCTAGTGGCCTAAGGGCTTTTATTTAGCTATGAATTTCTTTAAAAAGATAAGAGCACTTCAAAATGCTGGATCACAAGAAGTTGATTGATTCAAGAATTATTATAAGTAATGAAAACTAGAAAACCATTATAGCTGAGGTCTGATCCTTAAAGCCACGTTTGCTACAAGTAGTGGCAAGTTGAAAACTTTTATTTTTGTGCATTGAAAACTGCCTCGCACCTTCAGCAGCGCTGCAGGTCTGCTCACCCGTCAGAGCGCTCCTTTGGAAATTGTCCCGTGAGCTCCTACACGTTTGTTCCTTAAAACCACCTCCAGAGGCCCCCCCAGAATGACTTCAGCAACATAGGTCTTCCTGTTTGACATGTGTTGCATCTAACTTTTTAGGTTTTGTTTTTAATTTTACAGTCCGTCCATGTCTTATCTTGGTTATCGGTGATTGAGTGTTTTAAAGAAAAGCATCTTGGGGTTTGTCCTCTGTGACGCAGACCCATTTAGGGCATTTACTGAAGAAACTCGTTAATCCATTTGAACATAGCCTCATGGTTTCTGTCAAACTTGATGGCCTAATAATAGGAATTGGAGAAGGTAACCAGATCGCTAATTGAAATAAAGATGCATAATTGGCCCCTATTCAAACAGATGATCCTTAGTAAAAGGACTTAAATTTATTTAGAGTTTTGATTTTCCATTAGCGGGAAGTGTTATGTCTTGAGACTTTTGCGGGTGTCACAGTCAGAAAAAAACATTACTAGACAACAGCCATCATTAAAAGCCGATTCCCTCGTGAGTGTATGCGGCCAGACCCTGTTTACCATTGCCTTGGTACTGGATTTGTGACATGACTAAGTATTTCTCCTAGGGTTTTAATCTGGAATTAGCCATGTGCTGGTTTAGGTTTGGCGCTCAAGAGGATGGCACCCTGGGACTTCCTTCCAACCTGTCTAAGGAACTCACAGAATTAAATCACATTTTACTGAGCTAAGTTTTTTTAATTCCTTATCTCATAACTGGGATTGGAATTGCAAAGAAACCAACAAGTATATGGGGTGCAGCACATTGCAAAGTTAGTGAAGATGATTTTTGGAGGCTAGGAAAAGCCTTGAGGGTGGAGGACTTCTCTTCTCGTGCTTCCCCTTGCCTTTATATTCCTCCATGTGCAGATTATCAAGGATGTATATACTTTAAAAGAGAATTTGACATCTAAAGCTACAGTAGGGGGTAAAAGCCACCCCCAAAGCCCCCAGCTCCCAAGCCAGACTGCTTTAGAAGGATCATGTTATTAACGCTGGATGACTGCACTGCTCTTGCAGAACCTCTGCTAGAAAGATCTTTTCATTAGAGCTGCTTGAGCTGGTTTGGATTCCAGATGAATCATTACTCCTGAAAACCAAAAAATGCTTGCTTTAGTTTTTTAATAGCTGACTGCTCTCCCCTTTCAAACATTCTTTCCTAGCAAACGCACTTCTCAATTACCGCATTCCTCTTGCTGAGAGGACTACTGTTGGCTGCGCGGTACGTGGCAGGACGGAAGGGGCACCGTGCCAGCACAGACCTGGCTCAGCCACTCTGACACCGCTCTGAAAGCAGCTGCTTTATTTTTCTTTTTCTCTCTCCTCCCAGCTGCCAGTCAGAGCTTGTAGCATATGATGTTAAAGTTTCCGCTTCAGAAATACCAGTCCGTGCTTTTTTTCGCTCCCTGTTGCATCTCTACTAATAGTTTTTACATACTAAGTACATTTTAGAAAGTTTTTAAACGGAAGTGACAGTGGTGTGCGTGACCGTTATAAAAGCAGTGTTGAAATGCTGTGGTGCAGGGCTGGTGTAGCTGTGGCTAAGGATGTGGTACTAGCCCGACTTTTGAGCACATAAGCCCATGTAAATCTGGACAGTTGTCTGTTTTTTTTTCCTGATACCTCTTAGTCTAATATTATTTCTGCATATAAATTTTGTGCTAAAAAAAATCTCTTAATAGGATACCTGATACAGAATCATAAAGGGGAGAAGTAAATGTAATTACTGCTAGCTGTTTGTAATGAATATAAAAGTTCATAAAAAAAAACGGATCCTGGTGTGGGGAAGAAGAAGAAATCCCCCTACATGAGTTCAGCCCTAAGGAAATCCTTTCAATTGCTGTAACATATTCATGGTTCATGGCTGTCTTTTTACAAAGCCGAGTGGGACACCAAAATGCTTTGCTTTGTAGTCTGGGAATTTTGGCTTCTGGAATTATCAAATCCAGAATGCTTTTCATTTCAAGTTAACTTGGCAGGTGAGCAACTTAATTTAACAAATTTAACAAAAGCCTAGCGAAGAGTAGAACCTTGTGTGCATTTACTGAATCATGCTGAGCCTTGGACTATATAGATATTAAAAGAAAAAAGCTTGCTGAGCACAATTTAAGGCTGTTAATTCTGCATAATATATATGCCACGGGTGAGAGAGATTTTGGTGTGTTTTGGGGTTTATTTTTCATAGACAGAGATGGCCGGGCACCCGGCGCAGGGTGCTGCAGGCCCTCCCGAGCCCTCTGCCCCCATGGAAGCAGATTGTGTGATGCGACAGGGTTAAATCTTAAATCCCACTGTACCTCTTCACACAAAACTGTTCAGAACTACAGGCCTCCCCCTCAGTTTTGCTGAGCGCTGGCACTTGAAATATGGTTTCAGTTCCCTATTTCCTCCACCTTTCATAGACTTTCTTTGTATCCTTGGGCAATTAATGTTATTTTTAAAATACATATAATACTTTGTGAAAGGGTACAGTATGTTCCCTGTTGAAATACTCAAAGCATTCATTGCAATTCTCAATAACCAATATAGAAAGTAACACACTTGCTTTTTAGAAATTTTTAAAATTTTTTTTCTTAAAACCTTTATGTTAGACTGGGCAGAGGTAGCAAGAGCCTACACGTTGAAGGCTCGATGGACTTGACTGATGACTGTGTTGTTGATGACTTGTGTATTAAGGTTTGGATTGCTTGGGAGCATTATCTGTTCAACGTGGCTGTGGAGCATGTGGCTGCAGAGCTGCTTTTTTTGGGGGGGGAGATGGGAAAATGCTTCATATAAGTAGTCTCCTACCACTTTAAATCAAAGAAGGTTGCATTGTAACACTTCCTTATACTAACAGTGTTCAGAAGTGGGTCAATCTGTGTATGTGTTCGTGCAAGTCTGTGTTGAGAAGTCTCATTTCTTTTATCTATAGTTCATTTGTTGTTTAAAAAAAAATGCTCATAGAGATTCTGTAACCTGTGTCAGTGCCTTGTGTCATGTGTCATGCTACTGTTCCTCCCACGCTAAGTGTTTTGGGGGTTTTTTTTTGTTGTTTGTGTAGGGGTGGTGGTTGTTTTTGTTGTTGTTTGTGGGTTTTGTTTGTTTTTAATACGATTTTTATATAAAAGAAAACAACCTTAATTTAGTATAGATGTGAAAGTTCATTTGAGTAGCAAGACTATGATGTACTTGCCAGCGAGACTCTGGGCATAGTTATTCTGTCCGTCAGTCTTGTAAAAGCAGCAAGAACCACTGATGAGCCCAAAAGGCTGAGTCAGAGGCAAGGAAACAAAAGCAGTTGTGTCCGTTTTCCTGCAAAAAAGGGGAAAACGCGGCGCCCAAATCATCAATATTCCCATCCATATTTGTCACTACTAGAGGAATGGCAAGGTAAACAGAGAAGAGCCCAGGTAGGTGGTGAATGTGTCAAGAGAGGGAAGAGGAGCAGGGGAAATGAAGGTGCTTTGGCAAGAAAAACAAGCATTAGGTGAGCAGATGAGCAGTTAAAAAGCAAAAAAAAAAAGCCAGTGAGTAGATGAAATTAATATTTTTTCAAAATAACAAAATGTTTGTCTTGCAAAGAGATGAAAAACGTGTGTTTGTGTCCATGTACAAAAGGAGAGGTGTTTGTAAGGGTCCCGTGGGGATGCGCAGAGCTGCGGTTACTCTGTGCTTGTGCCCTTCTCTGCAAACACTGGCGTGCGGGGCTGCGGCTGCTCCGGCCGGTGCCGACCTGCCCGGGAGCAGAAAATGCTGGAGGCAGCAGTTCTTCTGTGCAACTGCTTCTCTACCTGTTCGCATCTTTCTCTGCTGACCAGTTTGCCAGTTATTTTAAATGCAGGGTTTCTAGCTGAAAAGTCCTAATTGACAGCAGAAGGCAGACGTTTTTAAGATGTCTTTGCAGCTGTGAGCTTGACTTTTCACATTTATATTTTTTAAAAAAAGGTTGGTTGTGGGGTTTTTGTTTCGTTTTTTTCCTTTTGTTTGGGTGGGGGGTTTTTTGTTAGGTTTTTGGTTTATTTTTAACCTTTCCTTAAGTATCTTTGTGTACCCGAAACATCTGCTAAACACCAAATTTGGTTTTGTAATAGGCTGTTTGGGTAGAAATTGTTCAACAGGGGAAGACTGGTAGAGAGTTTTATGCATTATTGAACTGTTTTCAGAATGATTTTTTAGTAGCATCGCACAGGTAAGTAAGAGGAAAGGACAGATCACAGCACGCTCGCCTGTCAGTGCGTGGCATGTGGACGAGCTGAGGTACAATCACACAGACTCTGCCAACACTAAATGAAGTAACTCACCTGTTCCTTTCCCAAGAGCTGCTTCAAAATGCATCAAATGCAGGGTCTAAATTAGCTTTTCGGAATGGTAAGAGCAAAATTGGTTTGTGCCTGTTTTAGAAGACAGCTTGAAGCACATTTCACTCTTCAGAATGCTTTCTTCAGTCTCGTGGTAGGTCAGTTATGGAAATTAGGGCCCTTAGTTTTAGAGCTTCCTTAAGCCAGTGCTGTAAGTGTCCTTTCTAGAAAACATGCTTATTAAATGCAGGCCTTTGTAGTGTCCTGGAAATATTTCTGATCATCCTAGCAAATTCTGGAAAAGTATGGAAAAAAGCCATCTCAAATTTGAAGTAATTAAAAATGTTGCATTTGTACAGCTAGCTCACTGCCTTATTTTATTAATATATTTTTTTTTCACTTAGTGCTTGGTTGTCTGGATACGAAAGCCCTGTGGTGTCTCGCATTAACACGAGGATACAGGACCTAACGGGACTCGATGTCTCCACAGCAGAGGAACTCCAGGTAACTGTTAGGACAGCTCTGGTGGTGACTGTGGCCTCATGTGCAGCACCGTGCTCACCGGGTGCTGGTTTTGAGGTGGCCACAAAAGCTCATTCAGCCCAGGGACAACTAATTTGATGGCCGGTTTTATTCCAGACTATTAGACGAATGAGTGGGGTTTTTTAACAGGGAGGAAGAAAAAAAGTTGTCTTTGCAGAGAAATAACTGAAACTCCTGCTGTTTGTTGAAGTAGATACCTTAAATCCTTTTTATTTATAGTAATAAAACTGGGTTTCATTGCTGCAGGGTGAACGTTCAGTGCTGTGGTACTCAGTGAAAAGTTTTGCTTGACTGATACTTAAGGACAGGGGGAGAGAATGGTGGTTTAGATTTGCCATCCCTTGGTGCTAGACAGCCATCAGTGTGTCTCCCTAGTGTGGGAAGGGCTGACTGTACCTGTAACAAGTTAATTTTATTTTAGAAGTACTTTTATTCATTTGCTTGAGGCTTTTAAATGAACAGCTACTTCACTGGTTCTGAGAAAGTGTTAATACCTAGAAAGCAGGACACCTTGAAAAGTGTTCCTGAGAGATGCTGCACTTCTCTGCTACTGCAGCAAGACTCTGATGATAAAAGCCCAAGCACCTGCTTGAAAATTAAGGTTATGATTACACAGAAGAGATGAAGAAAAATCAATCAATCAGCAAAAAGGGGCAGTAGATCCTCTTTATTGACATAGAGATCAAAAAGTGATTTAAACTTGAATGATATTAAAGCACCATGACCTATTTTGAAGAGAATATAGCCTGTAAGGCTTCTATAGAGGAAAAATATTTTTCTATCCTGGGCAAGTACCAGATTCCTGGCCCAGAGTACCCTGTGTCTTGCAGTGCCAGTGCTGCTGCTCTTGCAGCCAAACCTCTTGGGACTCGTCAGGAGTTTCAGAAGTGTCGTGCTCAGGTTCTGTGACCTGAAGGTCATGAGATCAGACAGCAGCGGGCACTCGGAAATGGGGGAGTATTTTTACCTGTTCAGCTGGGGGCAGGCAGAAGAGCTTTCCAGGAGATCTGCCCTTGGGGAAAGGAAGGTTCAGCTGTGGCTGTGCTGGGAGCTGGTGTCCAGTCGAGAATTGCGGAAGCAGATGGAAGGGCTGAGAGCCTAAAGCTCAGTGTCAGGTTCTGGCTCTATGCTGATGAGGAGTCCGGGTGAAATCAGAGCAACCTGTGAATAAACCCGGTAGGACTTTGCTGCATTCAGTGCGGTTTAGCAGGCAGAGACTTGTAATTTCCCATAGCTTGATTTTTAAACTTCATCTGTCGACGGGTCGTAGATGATGGTCAAATTCTTGTCTGGACAAAATACTGCTTTACTAGATGTTGTGCTTCTCCTTTCACTGTAGGTAGCCAACTACGGAGTAGGAGGCCAGTATGAGCCTCATTTTGATTTTGGAAGGGTAAGTCCTGTTTTGTCTCCACCTCTTTCTTCTTCACAAGTGCTATGTTTCTCTTTTTCAGGTGGCAAATTATGGAGTGGGAGGACAGTATGAACCCCACTTTGACTTTGCACGGGCAAGTAAAGAGATGGAGGAGAGATAGTCACCTGGTGAAGCCTGGGCCTCTTGGCTGTGGCACAATTTTTATTCTTTAACGTGTATTAAATTTTGTAGCTCTTCACCTTTTCTAATCCGTGTTAGTGGAGAAAGCCCTCTAAACCACCAGCTGAACTGATAAATGTTTTAGGCATTACAGAGCAACCAGGCTTTTCTTTAAAAATAATTATTCCAAGGTTACAACTGATAATTCTTAACAGAGCAAAAGCGCATTAACTTTATTGTAAATCTGAGGAAACGTTTAGAAATATTTTAGCTGGCCAGGGCACTGGCCGTGTAAAGCCATTTTTGTTTCAAATCACTGAGGGATATACAGCTGAGCTGAACAAAAATTTGGTGTGTATCTTGTTCTCCTGCCGTGTGCAGAAGATGGTGGTGGCATCAGCTGCCGTGCATCCCCGCACTGCAGGTCCCACAGCTGTGTCTGCAGCGCAGAACGTGGCTGAATAAGACAAACAGCTGCACGGTGAGAGCTCAATGCCCTCTTCTATGAGAAAGGCTGTGTAGGCAGCGTAGGGAAGCTCGCAGGGCAGCTTACCATGTAGGCCTGCGATGCAGAGAGAGAACTTCGGTCCTCAGAGCCCAGACGCAGGCATCTTGCGTGCTGGTGAAGAAATTTTGAACATGTAAGTGCTCTGTTACTGTAGTTTACACGCTAATTGCCAGTGCAGTCCTGAAACTGGAAAAAGCCTACCAAGGTCTTCTCATCTAACCAGCCTTTTTTTTTTTTTAAATTTGATTTAAATTACCAACCTATTTCTATTCCAGCTTAAATTGCAGACTGCTGGAAATAATGCCCCTGAATTCAGTTGGTTATTTATTGGGCGTACTTGTGGGATTTAACACCTTTAGATTAACCCTACGCTGTGATTCCAAGCCACCAACTATTAATCAGAATCTCTGCTCTGTAAGCACATGCTCAAAAGCATTGTCAATGATTAACAGTTTTTGTTTGGAAATGCATGGGTTAATTTCTGGAGCGATGATTGCTGAGATTTGAGTGCAGGCAAATAGGGGTCACACATGGTGGGCTGTGAGCTGTGATAAAAGTTGGTCTCATCACCCATCAAAATGGGGTTTTCTTCTTTTAAGTCAAGTGACAAAAACCCGTTGGATACCTAGCTGGGCTCTCGGCTGGTTTGTTACCCTGGGATGAGCTCCTGCGCTCGGCTCCTTCCCTCCTTCCAGCTGCAAGGAAAGAGCAACACACGGGAGCGGTGCAGCAGGGACGCACCTTGCTGCCGGAGCAGCTGCCGCAGCCCCCCGCACCTGGGATCGCGCTCCTTGGATTTGCGACGGCCCTGCAAAACACGTGTGTGCTGGGGAGGAGTGCAGAACGCTCCAGCACAGCCGGCTACAGCCCTGGCTCGGAAAGAGGAGCAGGAAAAAGGGGGGCGAGGGCCCCAAAAGCAGAAGCAAGGGAGCTGCCTTCAGGGCATGCTCAGAGCCTGGGGCTGAGGAGCTGCCCTTGCTGTTCCTTCTCTTGGCCAAGGACAAGAGGGGATAAGTGAGTGGAATTCAATATAATTAAATCTGTGGCTGTGAAGTGGATTTATATACTCATTTTCAGATAGTACAGTTGTTCTTACCCATTAGCAACTTGGGCTCATGCCTTCCCTGTCCTACAGAATTTTAAAATGCCTGGTTTATTTAAATTAATAGATACACTCATTGCATTCTCCCCTCCTTCCAAATAGAGGGACTGAGTTAATGTTTCCGCATGAGTTTGCTGCTGGCTCTGCAGCTGAATGTCATTGGCTCCTCTCAATAATCAAAATTAAATGCTTATTAAATCTGCTTGCTTTTATTCACAGAAAGATGAGCCAGATGCTTTTAAGGAATTGGGAACAGGCAACAGAATTGCTACTTGGTTGTTTTACGTAAGTGATATATTTCTGTCATGTGCTAGTCCCAAAAATATCTATTGCTGCATATTCTACACTGTTGAATGTTTTCACTACATTTTGTTTTTACTGAAGTGACTTGCAAATGAAAGCAGCCACTAACTTAGCAGTAATACATACTGGGTCTCTTCTTACCTGTAAAGTAACGGTTCTTCATGTGTGCTTAAGGAGGATTTTTTCCTCAAAGGTATCATCACCTTAAATGATTTCACTGTCTATTCATTTTTATATTGTGTAAGACTTCATAGCATGCCCATTGCCTAAACATTTGAGCATGTAACACTCAGGGACAAGGCCGGCTGTGGCACTTTGAACTACACAGGAGGGTTTTCGTTTAAGGCTGTTAATTGTGCAGCCTTTGCTTACTAATTGGAAGGTAGAATTTAAGTTGTTAAATTACCTAATTATATTTTAATAAAATGTGACACTTGCAACTTACCTGTGCCTTTCCCCACCTTTCCAGATGAGCGATGTGTCAGCAGGGGGAGCTACTGTCTTTCCTGAAGTTGGAGCCAGTGTTTGGCCTAGAAAGGTGAGCAGAGTTTTTACCCAGCATAAACATTTACAAAGAGGCTTTAAAATGAGTTTGTCTAAGGAAGATGAGAGTAGTTGTCATGGGAGCACACAGGTACTTAGAACTAAATGGAGTCACTGGAGTAGTACTGGTGATTCTGAGGGCCTCTGATGTTCTGTGCGTTAATGCATAGTAATGTTTTGGACTTAACCGCTTCTAATCCATTGACTTTGAGGAATATTTCTATACTGCAAAACACATTTTGAAAGTAGTCAAATCCATAAGTAGGTTTAGTCTTGAGGTGTAAGTAGGGAATTGTGTCCAAAAATCACTGCAGTGAGGTGGGACCTGTCTTATTGCATCCAGTGCCGGAAGGAAGGAAGGAAGGATCCAGACCACAGACTTGCAAAGACAAAGTTTCAAAGTTTTCAAATTTTCAAAGTACAATCACACTAAACTACTATTTCAGTTCAGTCAAAAATTGCCTACAAATATATACACACGTCAATTTTAAAGGAACATCTACAATACAAATACACAAACCTTGGCGTTGTCAAATAAGTTGGTGTGAGAGCACATGTCGCATGGAGCAAAACGCTGAGCGTTCCACCGTGTTTTCCAGGGAACAGCTGTATTCTGGTACAATCTCTTCCCGAGCGGAGAAGGCGATTACAGCACGCGGCACGCGGCCTGCCCAGTGCTAGTGGGAAACAAATGGGGTAAGTGTCCTGCACGTCATCCCCGCTGCCCGTCACCTGCAGGTCTTGGGCTCTGCTGGGGGTTCGCTTCATTTGCTTTATTCTCCGTGCTTCATAATGGAAAAAAAAGCAGCCAGAAATGAGGTCCAACCTTCATAGCTATATCTACTTCCTATCTCTCTATATATACTATGTTATCTATAGTATATATAGTAGCATTTTTAATATATATATATATATACACACACACACGTATTAAAATACATTAATACTGTATTTACTTTAGTACTGTATTTTTATATATAATGCTATATATATACACACACGTATAAAATACATTAATACTGTATTTACTTTAGTATTGTATTTTTATATATAATGCTATATATATACACACACGTATAAAATACATTAATACTGTATTTAGTACTCTATTTTTATATATAATGCTATATATATACACACACGTATAAAATACATTAATACTGTATTTACTTTAGTAGTGTATTTTTATATATAATACTATATATATACATACACGTATAAAATACATTAATACTACATTTACTTTAGTAGTGTATTGTTATATATAATGCTATATATATACACATACACGTATAAAATACATTAATACTACATTTACTTTGGTAGTGTATTTTTATATATAATACTATATCTACTTTAAGTCTTTTGGCAGCTACTAGAATGTTTTTTCCCGCTTGTATTTATTAGGCCAACTTCACATGTGTCTGTGTGTATTAAAATACTACAGAAAATTATTATAATCCTGTGCTTAACTGAAAGCTGGCCAATAGCACAGATTTAGCTTAAACAGAAGCATGAGTTAACCAGGCGCAGTGATCAAATACCTTTATGTCTTTGCAGTATCCAATAAATGGCTCCACGAGCGGGGACAGGAATTCCGAAGGCCGTGCACTTTATCAGAGTTGGAATGATGCAGACTCATCCTCTGTCTCTTGCAAATCCAGTCTGTGTAAAATGCACACACCTCCTACAGTTTACAGTTGACTAACACTCCACTACAGGTTCAGTCTTCAGCTACACCAGTGTTTCATCTGTGGACAAAACAAACATGCTTTTAGTTCCCTTAAAATATCCCCTTAAGGTTTTATGAACAGAATATATTGTCTATGAGTGTTACAGGAAAAAAAAAAAAAAAGAAACACAAAAAGGACAAAATACAAATCAGGGCCACAACTAACAGTGTGTGTGGTGTTCCCTTCACCATCGCCCCTCGGATGGGCACGGAAAGACAGTGTTTGCTCGGAGTCCTCCTGGCCACGCTGCTCCGCTGAGGGCGGGTGGTTTAATGGGAGGGCGCCCGAACTAAACCCATTCCTGCTCCCCCATTCCCAGACATCCGACTCCTCGCTTTTCTCCAGTGCCCGACTGCTGCTGTTGAGAACTGCGGGTACGGTTTGTGTTTCTTTGGGGTTATTATTGTGTTTTAGCCTGTTTTTCCACTTCCACAAAAGCCCTGATTTTTAAACTTGTCTTCTCAGCCTCTGTGGTCAATTTGGCTCTTAACCTTGAAGACATGAGCCAGCAGTTACACACGCATAGACAAGATGCTCCAGCAGTGCTGCGTCAGACACAATAATTCCAGCCCACCTTCCCACCATTTCTTTTTAAATATTTGTCCACATAAAAAAATGCTGCTTTTATTCTGTCTTAGTAGTGAACTCCTACATCTGTTCCTTGGGCAGCAGGGATGGGAATGTTACCGTCTTCATTAATCAAAGTAATTGTGCCTTAGGACACTGGAATTTCAAATTGGTTTTGAGGTAATACACAGTCCTCACAGACCGCTCTCCACCCTTGTCCTCCCAGTTCTCGAGGTTTGTGTGAGAAACAGATGGCCTATTTATAATCCTAAATCTTTTTAGATGCTTTTGATTTTGCAAACGTATTTTTGTGCTGCGGATGCTGAACGCAGGCTGCAGCAGTGACATGCTTTTGCCCACGGATGCCAGAGAAGGTGCCCGCTCTGGACAGTTTGGTGTCGCTCACCTTGCGCGGCTGCGCCTCGTGCCACCTCCCCTCTCCTTAGCTGTCGCTGGCCCTCGTGAGCGAGGAATCGGTGGGAAGGGGCCTCGTCCCGAGGCTCTGGTGCTGCTCACGTCGCTGCTGCTCTTCCCACCAGCCAGGGCTGGAGCCATTCTGATTCACGCCGCCCACGCAGGAAAAAAGGCGTCCCCAAAGTCAGTGGTGCTGCATGGGAAGAACTCGCTCGGTGACTTTCAGGGACTTTAGTTGGTGACGAGTCATCCTCACGCTGAGATGAAGTTGAAGCCTCTGAGGGAGATGAGACTGTGGCTGCTGTAGCTGTTGAACTTTGTTCTGCTCGTCCCCAGCACAGGAAGAGCTCAGCAGGACGGGGAGAGGCCGCAGGGGGTTTCGCTTTCCTGAGCCGTTTCTCTGCAACAGCAGGATTTTTAGCAAAATGTCTAAAATATTCCACTAGCACGAGGACAAGAATCAAAGTGAGCTGCACCAGACTCTACCTAAAACAGTCTGATTTTCTGGATGAGGATGGTTTTACTGATTGAGGGGTCAAGCCTGAAGTCTTTACCAAGGAAAAAATTCCAATTTTAGTTAATTGGATTTTCTGCCTGAATAAAACCTTGAAAATTGAGCCAAAAGGTAACAGAAACCAACTCTTAACATGTTAGAAATACCTCTGGAACACTGAGAATGCAGTTTAAGGTACTATAGTTTGAGAAACTGCAAACTTTCAGAAGACACTTTAAAACCTTTGCTGGAAAATGCATTGTTAAATTTCTACTGAGCCTGTTAGCAATGGGACCTACGTAACTGTTTATCCTGAGCCCTGCACCTTCTCGCATTTTACCTGTGCTTTTGGCAGATGTGAAACAAAGTCCATCCAGTGCTTACGAAAACAAATAAAAAGAAAAATCAGAAATAGTTCCACTTCATGTCTGTACTGCTCATTCATTCAGAATCGCTGCTACACTAGAGCAGTATCTGATATAAACAGATTCAGCAAAGGAATCACAGCATATTTTTGATCACTGAATTGTAATAATTTAAAAAAACCCATAGCATTTCTACTCACCTGAGTTTTCTCCCCTTCACACAGTGTCATTCATCTCCATTCCTATCCATGGTTTTCCCATCTTTTTTACTTTCTTAAGCTCCAAAAAAGGTAACTGTGGCTGCAGGTACGTCCAGCCGCTTCCCTGCAAGTAGAAGAACACAATGAACAATGTGGTGTTAGGAGTCTTACTTTGGGGCATTAATTTTCTCTCAGTAGCTCCAAGGCATCTGTAAATGCTTTTAGAAAAGCCCATCCTGCATAGTTAACAAGCACAAAAAGAAATCAACGTGTTGCCACCGTGAACACATTGAGAAAACAGCACCTGGTTTTGCTATTGCGGAAAAGCTTTTTTTTTTTCCCCTCAAGCGAGCAGAGGACTGACTTGACACATTAAAATAATTGAAAGTTTAAAACTGTAAAATTTAAATACTGAATAAAAAGTATGAATGACTGCTTTAGGTACTGCTGTAGTGGAAGAAAACACCGTGGTCTTTACATGTCAAATGAAGAAAGGAACAGTCGAAGAAATGAGAAAAATCACAGTTCTATTAAGCAATGGAGGGTTGTTTGTTGGGGTTTTTTTCCCCATCTCTGTTCAACCAACACCAAAAGGTGAATGACAAACTTGAGAGAAGTTGTGGAACCTCTGGGGAAGTTTCCTCCCTCCCCTCAACTGCCACTGAGTCCTTCCAGTGTTAAACCGCATTTTAAGAACAGTCTCTAAGAGGCATTACTTGGAGAGTAAAAATGGTTTAGTGCATGACTTTTTAAAGCTCTGAACTACTCAATGACTTGCAAATCTTGGGGGAAGAAAAATAGTTTGTCTTTTGACAGTGGACTATTTCACTCAGTCTAAAAAAAAAAAAAAGAATCCCTCAAAACTAAAACTCGGGTCTGCTGAGGCACATCAGATCGAAATGTTCCAGATTACTAGACGAGAAGGGGTAAGCTGATTTTTTTTAACTGCAGAAAATCTGTTATTTCCTCTTTTCTCCTGTGCAGTCCTGTCCATGCACCCAACACTAAACGTGAAGGATTGCACAGGCGCTGCTGCTGCTTTCTGCCTCATGCCTGCATTTCTCAAAGGGCTTTTGGATCAAGACGGGGGCTCCTGTGTGAATCTAGTTCTGTATTAAAGGTTATTGACAACCATTTGGCTCACAGTGACTGACAATTGAGAAATTGCCTTACTGTTAAGGTTTTTTGTAATAAAAATTTTAATGTAAAAAAAAAAAAAAAAGGGCTTAAAATAAAAGCCACTGCCATTAGCAGTGAAAAATCCTCCACATCAAACTCTCTTCCTATGTGGCTGTTGTAAATCCGACCTCAGGCTGAGATTTTTATCACCATATGTGTTTCCTGGAAACCAAGCTCATTTGTTTCACTCCATAATCTAGGTGGGCAGGTGCAGAAGATGCTCATACCACAAATTACTATTAAACACGTTCTCAGACCCAAGCTTGGCATCTCAGTTGGAAACACACCATACTAATGGACTGCAAAGTGGTGGGCAGATAATCCCAGGCTGGAAGCACATTGTGCTCAAAAAGTGGTGAAAAGGAGCTGAAGTGCTGGGAGGGAGGAGGGCGGCTCAGCCCCTTGTCTGCCTAACGTGCTGATTTACGGCAGTGGTTGGTGTGGGATTTAATAGTGACATGGGAACTGCACAAGCTCCTGGCTTGAAACTCAAAAAACAGGCAGAGCAAAGGGGCAGCTGCTGAGAGACCCTTCTCCAGGGATGACAAATCCATCCATTTCCTGAAGCCATGAGATCATAGTTCTAGGGAGGGGAAGAATGATCAGAGCATCCTACAACACACACACCACCAGCGCGACAGGAGACAGCACTTACCTGTAGGAAGGTCCAGTTGATGGCTTCCATAATCAAGATTTCTGTAGTCCATACGCTACAGCTGTTCCTCTGCTTCACTCTTTCAAAACGGTGGAGCTCGTACTTCATTTGTGGTCATCAGGAACCTGCAAAAAAGCACAGCATGGGCTGGTCAGAAGCCTTGGTCCCTTTGCCTGTGGAATGGAGCCCTGTGCTGCTGATACAGCGCTTGGCTTGCGGCTGGGGAACAGCCCTCCCTTCCCCACGCGGCTCATGTGCTTGCACATTTGGCAGCCACAGGATAGGAAATAAGGCTAAAGCGTACCAGCATTTTTTAATTTTGGAAATGTGAACCGATTCCATCCCAGGCTACCCCACTCATGCTCCTTCACTGCTGCCGTGTCCCGCTCAGCAAGCTGGGCCAGCACCAGGAGAACACGAGCAGCTGGGTGGCTCTGTCCTTTCAGAGGACAGGGCTTACTCCAACCCTCTGAGCTTTTTGGGGTGTTTCCTCGCCCCAGGCCGGTAATGGCTGGAGTTGCCCCTTTTGGGTAGATGTGGCCACCGAGCTGGTATTACCAAGCCAGGAGCACAGGGGCTTCATAGGACGAGATGCAGGACCAGACCAACAACTCAAGTGCAGCTCCCTGAAGGTCCTTAACCACCCACCCACCCTCCTCCAGCCGCTGGACTCCGACCTGCCTCTGAGAAGGACTCGTGCATTTCATCATCCAGCTACATTTCCTGTTCCAATAACCAGTGACTCACCTGGCTCCTAAACCAGGCTTGGAACCAACTGCAGATTACCCACTAACCTTAACCACAAGTGCCTGTTGCCCCCACTTTAGGCTGAGCTTAAACGTAGTCAGCTCTGCCTCCGTTTGACAGGAGCTGCCAACAGTCTGACAGTGTCACTAGGACTGACTGACTCATTGCAGCCCGAGGGCTGCTCTAAATTTAAGCATTACAGAGTCAGAAATGAATGCACGGAGTCAGGAGCTGCTCACCCCGAGGTCAAGATGAGTTCAGAAGCACCAGTCAGAGTTCATCGTTGTGGCAAACAACATCTGTCTCTCTCAAACCTTAAAAGAGAGAAAGATCGGCACAGGGAGGGAGCATCTGCAACCGCGGTGGGTCAGACAACTTGCAGGTACCTGCTGTGCACATCCACTTCACCGAGCCCTCACTTCTGCAGCTGTTGAGCAGCAATTCCCCGAGATAACTGTGTGTGGGGGGAGGTGTTGTGTAGCGTTTGTTAGTTTTACTCAATCCTCCATTTTTTCTGGTCTTCAGGTCTTGAAGTTTGGTTGCAACCAAGCTACTTGCAGCCCGACTAAAAATGTCTCAGGAGATGAGTGTGGGGAGGGGTGGAAAGAAGTAGGACTGAGGAAAGAGGGTGGCGCATCCCCAGGGCAGGGCAAAGGGGCTGCCACATTTTGGGAGAGCACCTAAAGATTGCTTTTTTATTCACAAACTTTTGCTTCAACACAACAAGTGATGAACTTGCAGGAAAGTTTCCAACTCCTCTTTCCCCAGGCTCTGCGCTTTGCCAGCTGCTCCCCCCGCCCTGTTCCACTTTCCTATTGTAATTCCGATTGATTTTGCAAACGGGCCCCTGCAGGCTGCATGTCCCGCCTGGCGCAGTATGGACAACTCATGCAACAGGCATTTTGCACTCTCTGCAGTCCCGCCGGCATTTTTTCCGTCTGCCCACATTCAGCAGCACATGGATCAGCCACCAGGGACTATGGGATGACGAAGAAAAGCCATGTTCTGAAATTGCCTCCAGAGCAACCCTAAAAGGCTCCGCATAAAAGCGTGGCACCTGGTACAGCCACCCAGGGGCTTTACACTATGTTTCCAAGCTATTTCTGAATAACTGTTTTCCCCATTTTTTACATTAACTGCTGCCAGGCCATTTCTGAGGGTGGAGAACACTAGGGCCGCAAACCAGCACAACACGCAGGGCAGTGATTCAGCCAACACGGACACAGCGTGGGACTGTTGAACCCGTATTTCCCTTTACTGGGGCTCCTTGACAACAAATTCAAGGGACAGTGACCCATTTCCACCCATGACTGACAGGCCCAAGCTCTCTAGTCCTGCCCTGCAAAGTGCTCTCGCAGTGGAGCCCTCACTTCATGAACAGCCCCACTGCTCTGTGCCAGCAATCACACCCTGTTCCACAAAGGCTCACTAGAGGCAGGGACTTGCTGGTTCCCAGGCTCAGGAGAACGGACCATCTAGTATCAGCCTGGCACCTCTAGCTCAACCCAAAACATCATCCTAATTTCTCACCAGGCACTGCAGCACTCCACCTCCTTGTCTGCAGCTTAGACACTGCTAACCTCCCTTCCTGATGCTGTCTGCCTTTCTCTTTGGGTTTATCTCCCAAAAAACAGCCCTTGGGACATCCTGCACATTGTAACTCAGCTTAGCTTCCTCCTGTGGGCTGGGACAGCGGTGCGCAGCTCCGGCTACGGAACAGCATTCAGAGGCACCACGCAGGCATCAGCTGTGGCTGTACAACCAAATCACCTCTGCCTGCCGACCTGAGGAGCCCCCACACCCCCTTCTGAGGAGCACCGAGCACGAACGCCGTCAGCGGTGGGCACCAGAACACATGCAACACAAAGGCAGCAGCTCGCCCCGGCTCGTTTGCTTCTCTTCCCCACTTCTTTGACTCACCTGTTGGAGAAGCCAAGACTCGGCTGTGGTCCCTCCTCCTCACCCCACGTCTGGAGCACAGGACGCAGGGCCACATGCAGCAAGGCACAGGTGCTCAGGTGCTGCAGGGCTCTGGAGTTTCAGAAGTACCAACACAGCAGGGCTGAGTCTCCTGCAAAACAATAAAATGTCAGAATTTGCACTGATGTTTGCTATGCATTTGAAAGACCCACTGCCTGTCTCCCCTTTGCCCCTGGAGAGTCTCTGCTCAACAGCCTGGCTGGTCAAACAGAAATGGCTGCTGAAGTTGGCCACTGGAGCCCACACAGATCAGTCCATCTGCTGTTTTAGAGAGGCAGTGTTGTGCTGCAGCACATCCAAAAAGCTTTCCAAGAGCAGCCAGGGCCTTCTCATGCCGTTTCCCTTCTCTATTCTTGATCAGGGGTTTGCGTTGTCTTTTTTTTTTTTTTTACATGCTACACATTTAATTCAGCAATGGTGTCACACAACAGCTGTAACAGCCAGCCATCTAACATCAGCCTTCGGGACTCCCGTCATAGGCCAATATTAATCTATATCATTGATCCTATAACTGGAGGGGACGCAGCAAGGATTTGCCCCAAATGCTGTGTTTCTAGACCCAGACTTGCAGCAGCAACACCCACGATGCCCAACAGCACCCTCGAGCCAGAGCAGAGGAGGACAGGGTGCTCTCTGCCACCCGTTTCTGTCTTGGGCATGTCCCTGCCAGGCCGCCTGTTCTGGGGGTGTCAGCCCTGGGGTGCTGTAGGTTTTGTGAGGAGCGATGCCCCACAGCACCCAGGCTGGGTGGATGTCTCATCCCACCCCATTACATGCCCAGCCGGCCTAGGAAAAAGGCAAGGGGTGCTCCTTATCCTCAGGCTGCTCATGATCCATGACTCCCATTACCCGAGCAGCAGAAATTTTGGACAAGGAGATACTCTTCATCTCCCAGCAGGCTGGGGAGGGAGAGGGGCAGCCCGTGCGGTGCCCATGGGGCAGGCGGAGGGTCTCCCGTGCGCCACACGACCCAGCCAGGCCCCGCGTAGCACCCCGGGGACCGGTCCCTTTTGGGGAAGCTGAAGCCCTGGTGCAGCAGGGGCTGAGCCCGTTCCAGCGGGATTGTGCAAACTCAAACCCCAGTGTTTCTCTGCAAGGCGAACTTGGTCCAGATCTCCGCTGTGCACTTTGCACTCTGACTGTGGTGACCTCATGCTGGCTCCCTCAGCAGTGTTTAAAGTCCAGGGGAGAGGGGAGCTCACCTGCCTCCTACGCACAACGGCTCGGTCCCACTCCTCCCTGCCTGCACGTCTGCCTGGACAGGGGCTCCGAGGCCTGGATCTGGACTGCATCATGCGGCTGCTTTTCCAGGCAGCGGTTCTGTGCCTGACGCTGGGCTTGAGGCAATGCACTGAGGAAACGACACAGGAGAACACCGTCCACCAAGCTCCCCAAGCAGAGTCATCCTACTCAGACTGGGGCATCGAGACCATCCGGGACAGCTTTGAAACGGTCAACGGCTACTTCGATTCCTTTTTGGAGCTGCTTGGGGGAAAAAACGGCGTTTGTCAGTACAGATGTCGATATGGTAAGTGAACCTCACTCCTGCTGCCACACCTCTCCTCGCCCTTTCCCCCTCATGTGGAAACTCGCAGCACTCTCCTTCCTCAAGACCACAACCAGCTCCTACCCATGACCTGACCCCTGTGCTGCTCGGCACCAAAAAGTCACCCAACTCCTCCGCTAGTGCCAGCACAGGCACACCGAACCCTCATATTTCCCTCTCAGACTGATCTTGAAGCCACTGCCCTGTGTGCAAGCGGACAAGAGGAGAGGATGCAGGTTTTACAGGAAGGGCACAGAGGTAACCAGGCAGGTAACCCTGCAGAGAAGGAGCAGGGTAGGCAGCGAGGCCCTGGAGGGGAGGACGAGCAGGCCCTGCGAATCTGACTCAGAGGGGTTGTGTCACCAGCAGCCCTAATCTCAGCAACCTTGGGAGTGTCATTATTCAGCAGTTGCGAGTTGGCTAATAGCATGGGCTGGAGGAGGGGAGATAACAGCAAGGTACACGAGACCGGCGGTCACCACGGAGGAACCTTTAGTACTCAAGGCAGAACAAGGCAGCTGCTGCTTGCCTTGGACTTTAGAGTGATTTACCAAAAAAGAAGGGTTTGGTTTGTTCTGGGGGCAGGACAAAGGGGGTGACATCTCAGGGGGAGCAGGCAGGGCAGGGGACTGGGCGCGCAGAGGTCTCTGGGTGCTGGGCAGGCAGACGCACCAGCAGCATCAGCCACCAGCAGGATTCCTGCTGAAACAACCTGTTTGGGAACAGCAAGGTGGTTTCCTACAGACTGTGTCCTCTCCCCAGCCTCCCACAACTGTCCCCTCAGCAATAACTGTCCTCGGTCACCTTAGCCTGCCCAGCCACAACTGCCAGTCAGCCCTTTTCCCACCACCTTCATCCCACGTCCCTAGTGACCGCCTGGGCAAGATGCTGGTGAGCAGGGAGGCGATTTCGACCCCTCTCCTTCCTTGAGCACTGGTTTTCACAGACACAGGCTCCACGCTTTGGAGAGATCCCACTGACTCAGGTGCAGTCTGCGCACATTGCATTTGTTCCCGAACACAGGCTGCACGCTGTGCCTCTCCAGCCTGCACAGGGCTGTCTGTAAATGCTCTCCGAGAGATGCAGCCGGGGGGGAAGCATCTCCCCCCGCTCCCCAGCCAGCAGCGAGGGTATCGGGGGCAACAGATACTGCAGGGCTCAGACCCTAGCTCCCTGTCAGGGCGAGATGGCAGGTGGGCCACCCTTAGCCAAAGTGGGGCCACAAGGAGAGTTTTAAATTAGCCTTAAAGTTGTTTGGTTTGTTTTGTTTCTAAATGAAGTCTATATATCAGTCCGCCTGCTCCTGCCAGCTCTGCTCCCCAGGCCCCATGCTAACAGCAAACAGGGAGCAGCAAGCCAGGCTGATATTCAGAGCTCATTTCAGGGAGCCTGAGGACTCACCAAGTCCTGGAGAAGTCGTCGCTCTTGGGCATATCCCGAGGCCGGGACTCTCTCCCTGCCCCTGTCCCCGCTGCCCTGGCCCTGCACTCTGGGCAGGGGGAAACGCATCTCCACGGAGCGGTGCGAATGCTTGCCTGCTCCCTGAGAGCATCCTGCGTCTTATTGAAGAAATGTTTTACCTAGAATGGAAAACAAACAAGCACATCGTTAGCCGTGTTCTCATCTTCTGCTAAACAGCTCATTAATCACTGGCTGGAGGAGTAAACTATTGAAAAGCTGCCCACTTGCCTCCAAGAGTCTTTCTGGACCCTTCCAGGACCATTTGTTCGTGCTGGTCTCTAGCACAGACACTGCAAACTGCAAGTGGAGGGGCCACAGCGATGATCCCAAACCAGTGAGACCCAGTCTGTGCTCAGAACAACAAACACAAACCATTTTCATCACCTTCCTGCTGAATAAGGGCCCAACTGCTTTTTCCCCAGGCACAAAGCAAAAATTATGCCTTCTACTTCCTTCCATTTCAGCCACCGATAATAGCTTATTTTGCCACGCTAAAGGTCAGGACTCAGCTGTGATTGCCACATCCATCTTCAGTTGAGCACGTAGCACTTGGCTGTTCTGGCTATAGGACTCTCCTCTTGGTTTTTCAGCAGCTAGTGAGGTCTGAAAACAAACAACTTGATGGATTACTCCCTTAAATCAGGACATTAGGGTTACACTCGCATTTGCTGGTGAATATCTCCTCCTCCTCACAAAATCTCTCTGGGCATCTTCGTGGGGGGGGAAACAGCCTGAACTGGGAGTACAACCCTTGATAGCTTCCTTCAGCTGTCTGGCCAGGCAGGACTTCAAAGTTTTGCCCAGCATTTGGTCCTGGGGGCGCTTAAGATCAGGAGGAACATCCAGGCTGTGGGAAAAGAGCCTTTAAAGTCAGGCTCTCCACATAGTGCTAGAAGGTCTGCTCAAAGCCTGCTTGCCTGGGGCGCAGAAATAACAACGGACCACTCAAACCAGCAAAGATCCCCAAGACCATCTATTCACCCACAAATACATTCACTTCCCGCTGCCAGTGTACCAGTACCGCAGTGTCTGAGACCTCCTGCATCGCCAGCAGCTGTTCCAGCCAGCTGGCCTTTTTCCAGTCTCTTGGCACAGCTACAACAGCCTGGAGATATTAAAATGCATTAGGGAAATGTGCTTCCCATTAGAAACTCAACTTCATTCTCCTCTAAGGCCGTGTCAACGAGGCAGTGCCCTGAAATAGATCTTCTTCCCAAGAACGGGCTTCCTCAGCGATGCTTCTACGCATCAGCATCGCTCCTCAGCATGCTGCTGGGCAGGGCCCACTGTGCTGGCAGCTTTGGTGTTCCCTCAGTGATGCTCTGCAGCAAGCAGACAGAACACAACAGGCCCTTGGTGAAACACCGCTAGAAAACAGCCAGGGTGACCCCCCCAAGTCCCTGCCCTGTCACAGACCTGTCTGTAATGAGGAGCAAGCAACGAATGATAACGAGAGCACGGAGTGGAGGCTCACGGAGAGTCAGGAGCGCCGATTATTTCTGCTTTGCTTTTGTTTTCCGGTTAGCTAGAAAACAAGGTGTAGGAGAGAGGTTAACCGTGGTGTCTCAGACTTTATCTGCTGAGAAAGAGTTCACAAAGGGGCACTTTACAAATGATTAAGCTTTGTTTTTCAGAGAGGAGGGGGGCAGGTTTCCTGCAAGGGCTCATCTTGAAGGCAGTTCAATGTTTTGTTGGTTACCACAATTCTCATGTCAGATTTTTTTTTTCCTCAGGACAACTTTCTAAGACATTATAATAGCTGTAACTTCAGCTTAACAATTTTCTCTGGAAACTCAGTTATCTCCATGTCCCCAGACAGTCTCACTTCTACTGTGACTTGCCACCTTATCTCATTAATTGACAATGTGCTGCAGGAACATAACTTACTGTCAATATTACAAGCAAGTCATTAAAATTTGACCCCATCCTGCAAAATCCACCTTGGATTTTGAACTTTCCTCTGCCTCAGACCTCAGTTCAGGAACATTTGAATTCTGAGTCCCAATTCTCATCCCCTTCCAAAAGAACAACTAGACTGTACATGGCAACCAGACCTGGGTTATATTGCATGTGAGCCTCAGGTTATATAGATTCAGCCCATATATAGACATCATTCCTTCTCTCAATAGCATAACCATGAAAATAGTGTAATGTGCAATGTGTTGTGAACTCAGAACTTACCTTGCCTCAGCGTCACCCAACAGACTTGAGTTATGTTTTGGTGTGAAGATAATCCTATAATGATGGCGTGCTGCAACCAACTGATTTGTGCCCTTTGTCTACCTGCTCAAAATAACAATGCTTTCTGCACTAAAAAATTACATCTGGAGCATGAAGCAGATCTGACCTATTCAAAAGGGGCCAAAAAAGGTAGAAACACAGTAGTAACTGCTGTACTGAGAAACCCCTTCCCACAGAAATGCCATCGCCTGGCGGTAACCTCAACTAGAGGCTTTATCTTGGCTTGCAGACAGCTAAATCCTTGCTGCACAGTGCATTTCTGTAGGCTTGGAGAAAATTGGCTATTAGTATCTCACAGCTGGACGGTATTTCAGTTTGTTGTTTATTTCTTGCAAACGTGTTGTTTAAACAAAACCTCTCTGGCAATTTTTTAATTTAGAAGGTGCTGGGAACATTCCAACGTAAGACCTTTTGAGGCATTCGGCTGTGAGGTCTTCTCAAGAACACGGCAGATTTATGGCTATATTAACCACCGGTACTTTAGGTACCTAGACAGAAAAAAGGAAAAAAGTGTCCTGAAAAATTAGCAGTGCTGACAAGAAGAAAACAGTGGAAGTGTTTATAAGAACCCAACCCTGCCTGAAGGGCTAAATTAGATCTATTTTTATGTCTATATAAATTCTCTAGCAGTGCTCAGGGAAGCAGAAACTTAACTCTAGAGGTGATGGACTTAGAGAAGGCTCAACTCACACATTTTTTTGTTGGAACATTCACACAGCTTACAAAGGTTCCCTAGAGCAGAGTTCAAATGTCTTGTTTTAACACCTCATTTTGCATCTGAGATCTCCCTTTTGTAAACCCAGCTGGGACAGAAACAGAACCAGCACTGAACACAAATCAAGGGACAGTAGAGAGAAACATGACTCCACGACGGGCTGGTCTCCACGACTTCTCCAGTGGAGAGTCCTCTTCCACCTTTAAACAAGCTCCTTGCACAGCTGAGTCAAGTGAAGTAAAGTAAAATAAATTGCTGCTGAACTACTGATAGCCAATCATCTGCTGGACTCTTTCTACACTGGATAAATAATTATTCACAAAGGAAATTCTTGCTCCAGGAAAGCAGAGAAAAAGGGACAGAAATTATTTGTAAAATGTGGCAGTGCATCACCACATGCAGAAAACAGACCAAGACCACCTCCTGCTCTGAGCAACATCAGACATGCATGCTCTAGCACAATTTTGCAGAGATCCATAGCTCACCAACACTCTGAGAATGAACTGAGGATAGAAAGAAATCCCCTTGCTAAGCTAGTAGGTTAGCTAGTGGTTTCTTGGAGGAGTTTAAAACCCAGCCAGGTGATCCCAGCTGCGCAGAGCTCTCAGGAAGCACGTGAAAAAGCTCCTAGGAGATTCGGGAGGTCTGAGGTACTAACTCCACCATGGAGGGCTGCTCAACCGCACAGCCCCATGCTGCAGAGAGGGACTTGCCCATTTTTAAGAGCTGGGGAGAGTCTCAGACCTGGGGACTGAACTCAGACCATTTTAAACATTTGAGAAGTGCTGGGGACCCAGTTCATGCACAAGCCAGTGCTCCAGTAGCCATGCCAGAGGAGATACAAGCTAGGCCAGGCTGTTGAGCCTCGCCAGGAGTGAGCTGAGAGCAGTCTCAGCCAGCTCTAGCACCTTTCCTTCACTCCTTGCATCTCCTGGAGGAGAATGAAGTGTTTGGAGATGCAGACCAAAGGGGAGCTGCCTGTCACTCCTTGCTTTTTGGTGCTACTCTCGGGAAGTTGGGTTTTCCTAACAGTTTTCCTTTCTTTCTCAGGGAAGGCTCCGATGCCGCGACCTCACTACAAACCCCAAGAACCCAACGGCTGTAGTTCCTATTTTCTGGGGCTCAAGGTACCTGAAAGTGTATGTACTGCCACAGCCACCATTCCCAAATGATGCAATTCTCTAACCACAGCAACCACCTCACAATATTGGGGAGGGAAAAGGCTTAGCTGTGCTACGCAGCGACTGTGTGACGGCTTCTCTTTGCAGCTGAAGCCAGAGCTCTGGAAAAGCGAGGAAATATCACTTAAGAAAAGGGGGTACCCAGCCAAGCAGAGCACCGTGTGGAGAAATGTATTTTTATCAAGGCCTTGAGCAATCCCGTGCCCTTGCAATAGAACAGGGAACACGTTCAACACTGGGCAGCTCAGTGACAGAGCATGATGTGCAAACAGCAATACTTGAATGCATTCTCCATACCTGGCCCTTCATCCCCTCCCATGCCTTTTGCCTTTGCCAAGCACTGAAATAAACCTGCCAGGTTTAATACTGCACCCACTTGTTATTTTAAAAGTAATTAATATTGGAATCACAAGGAAAAGCACTCCCATGAGGCTCTATGAGCAAGAATTACTATTTAGCTCATGCATTACTGCTGCTCATGAAGCCTGCAGCAATTAGGCAGATGCCTGCTCTGAAAAACCCTCTCTTTACAGCCCATTTTTCATGTTAGAGTAGTTCCTGAAACTACATTTCATTGCAAACCTTGTGAGCATTTCTGTGGTCCCTCCTCCTTATGCAGGCAGTCATGAGCGCTGAGTGCAATGAAGAAACAATTCATCTCCTAAATACCACATGAGAAAGGCCAAAAAGACGAAGAATTTACAACAAACTAATGAGTCCAGTCTGTCCAGGAGACAGGCCTTCTGTCCCATCACCTCCATGGCACCTCTAAGCGAGCAGAACTCCCCTGCCCAAGCTGTATTTGTGCTTGACCTTGCAAGTGCATCTGTGAGAAATTAGGCATTAATAACACTTGTAGCAGATTTATTAGACCAAAAGGTGGGATTTGTCAGGCTGGGGGAAAAGGAGGAAAGAGAAAAAGGGCCTTTGCCACTGCTGGCGAGGACAGGATGCTCTCCGGTGAGCTCTGCCAAATGAGAACCAGCAAATGGTCATGAAGGGGCTGTTCCCCATGTCCCTACCAGAGGTGACAGACAGAAGAGAAGTGAATGTGGTCTGTCCTGCATTGGACCTGCATTAATGCCACCGCTTTCTTTACACGGTGAAGGAAAAGCATGTTTTCTCTCCTCCTGCCCCAGCTGTTGGGGGTAACTTCTGGAAAAGAAGCCAGCTGGGCTCTGCAAAGCCTCACCCAGTTGCAGCTGTTTGAGTCTGAGGCCAGGAGGCAGCCATGGGACACTTCTTTTCTTTCCCCAGCTAGATTTGGGCATCCCTGCCATGACCAAGTGCTGTAACCAGCTGGATATTTGTTACGACACCTGCGGGGCCAACAAATACCGCTGCGACGCCAAGTTCCGCTGGTGCCTCCACTCCATCTGCTCCGACCTCAAGCGCAGCCTCGGGTTTGTCTCCAAGGTGGAAGGTAGGCTTCCCGGCTCGTGGCCCCCGCGGAGAGAACAGGGAGGTGAGGGTGCGGGCAGGGAGCCCTTTCCTTGCCAAAAGAAACAAAAATCTGCAGTAGGGAGCAGCGCGTCTGTCCTGTGCTTGTCACAGATGGGTCAGAGCGGAGTGAGAACACATGGTTCTGAGATCTGCACACACACACACACACTTCTGTCCCAAGACTGGACACCTAGAATTATTTACATTTGGAAAACATTACAAAACACATGTGGAAAGGAAAAAAAAGAACCAAAAAAAACCCCCCTGGAAGCAATTCCTTCAACCTTTGGATGCCTGCTCTGAGAGTTCAAACACTTTCACAGGAGATCAAAAAACCTTCCAGAGCCAGTAAGCCACACACTGAAACCTGTACATGGCCAAGGGCCAACAAACTGGGAGAGCCAAGGACAGGGGCTGTCTGGGAGCTGGTTCACAGGTAAGAGATGACGATGGCAGCAGGGACACACCACAGCACGGGTGGTGGCTGAGCCACTGTGGGGAGGTCTGGATTGCTCAGGAGCCCCCGTGCTAACAAAGATCTAGTGACGTGTCAGCAGTTCAAGAGCCACCCTGGTTTTGCCTAAGTTTAAAAGCCTCAGTCTGCAAGTTTGAGAAGAGCTTTTTGGTAAAGGCTGCGTTTGGTAACCTCTGTGAAAGAGCGTCCAGGCCACCAAGACAAAACAAAAATGTGGACTGAGATACAAGTGCTACAGGCCAAGTACATCCAATCTTCTATGGTCATCCTTATCTACAAGTCCTCGTGCAGCCAGCCTCTTCCTATCTCTTTAGATTTTCCCTGCCAGTTTTTCAGATCTCTCCTTTTTTCCTTTCTGCCTGCAGCAGTGGAGCCAACAGGCCCTGAAGAGTTAAGGTGGAGCAGTGCCCACACTCTTTGGCTGAGCAAAGCCACCTCTGGCTACAGTCAAGTAGGACTAGATTCCCCCAGCACCTCTTGGTTGCCGCAGGAAGCACAACTGTTGCTAACACAAACAGACCTCTGAGCCATTCTCTCCTCCCCTTGCTCTGCCTCCTCTTGCCTTGTGCTCTATACCTGCTGCTCCCTGTCCTCAGGGCTGCTCCGAGCAGCTCCTGTCACACAGTTCACCACCATCGCAGCTCTTCTCTGGGATCCTTTCCCCTGAGTCACTGGGAGTTCAGAGAAAGCAGGCGGGGGAAGAGCAGCTGCACTCCCTTCACGTGGGCACAAACATCCCAGCTGCAGCAGGGCCAGTTAACCAAAGCCTCAGTTTTCCCACTGACATGCTGCCACCTCTCCAGCTGAGCTGACTCCCGAAGCAGCAGGAGCAGAGCGAGGTGCTCAGAGAGACCGAGGTAGAAGGAGACAGTCCCAAAGACCTTCCCAAATCTATTACGCATAGAGCAATCGAAATTAGTGCCAGTGAGTAAGCTCTAAAAGACCTGGTATTAGCCTGTTTTTTTAATGACAAGCTGTTTTGGGCTTACTTTTGGGGAAGAGAAGGGGCTAGTAGTAAGGCAGACCATATCGAGAGCTCCACTGTTGCAGCTGCAGTAGGATTTTTCATGCTGGCCGGCAGCTGGCATTGTAACTCCCAAAAAGCAGGAAAGCTTGGTTAGTAGCGGCTATAGGCAATGGAGGGGAGAAAGAGCCAGGAAAGACAGTACTGTGGAGGTCTGCTGGGATGCCTGCTTGGTAAACGGTGTTATTTGCAGTGCCCCACATGATCCATCAATGAGAAAAGCCTGAGAGAGGCTAGAAAGGAGAGGGGTTAGGGGGAAGGAAGTTAGTGCCAGATTGATGCCACCCTGGGGAGGAAATAGCCCTCAGTTCAGCAGAAGGGAACCTCTGGATTTATAAGAAGTGCAACGCCCACGCTTCCAACTGCAAATACCACACAAGTCAGTGCAGGGCTCAGGCTAGAGTGCTTCCACTCAGCCCTCAGACATCCCAAAGTGCCTGTTACTCACCTCCCTGATCTTTTCCTCCTCCACAGCTTGCGAATCCGTCGCAGACACCGTGTTCAACACTGTCTGGACCCTCGGCTGCCGGCCCTTCATGAACAGCCAAAGGAGCGCCTGCATTTGCAACGAGGAAGAGCGAGATGAATTGTGAGGAAAAGCAGACACCCGGCCTCCACGAGCCTGCTGCCAAGCGTCCCCTCTCTGACACCGCACCTCAGCACAGCGATTTCTCTCTTGGCCTCGCATGGCACGGGGGGACCTGGGCCAAGCAATACACATCAACTACAGCTTTTGGGTAGAGGGAAGCAAAAGGAGAGACAGCCTGCGGCTATAAGAGCAGTGGTACCTGTTGTCCACCACAGATGCAGTTCAACAGCCCTACCCCTTTTCCAAGTCCATCAGCCTGAATGATCCAACGCCAATTTTCTCTACAGACTGATCAGGAGAGAGAGGCAAGATGTAGTGATGGTTATAAACAAGGGGCTTCACTTGTTTATTTGCCTTAGACACACGTGTATTAGCTCCCCCAGCCCCTTAACTCTTTAATTTGCAGTGCAAGGCATTAGGTTTCTGCAGCCCCTGAAAATCCCAGTGCATGGACACATTATCTACATTTTTCCACCACTGGTGAGAGACTGAAGAAGAGGGGTAATTTACTTTCAGTGTGTTGCTCATACCCATCCCTGACGTTCTCCAGCCTATCATTACACACCCTGAGAAGACTCTACTCATTTAAATATTTGTTGGATCCCAAAAACGATTTAAAACATCCAGGGACTCAGTAAGCATAAGAAGGACTTTAAGTGTGTTTGATACAGGCACAACTCCTCAAATTTGGGCAGAAGGGAACCAAAGCCCATTGTGTCTGGGATGTGAAATCCCAGCACTCTCCCATAGTCTCAGGAGACGAAACCACTTTTCTTTGGCAGTGTCATCCAGACCTATTTAATTATCTTCCTCCTATATCATTTAACAAAGCTTTTCGCTTAGGATCCCTTTTTATACAAAATGGCTGGGTATCCACCTCCAGCTTTTGCACAAGAGAAACAGGAGGCTTGTGGTTGCCTTGGATGAGATACGCGAAATTCTGGAGGCTTATCTGTCAGGTGGGGCAGGGCTTAGATGGTACCGCTGTGGGACAGAGATGCTGCCAGCTGAGGAGTCATCAGCAGTCTCAGACAAGCATTCTTTCCAAAACGCAGTTAATACTTCCATCTGCTATGGGGAGCTTTTATTGCATGCAAAATTAGGATTTAAAGTGGTCTACGGAATTTCATCTCCATAGAACATTTGCAGACAGCTCTCATCTGCGTTTCTTGTTGAAAGGAAGTTGCTGCTGGGTGCGCGTGTGATGCCACATAAATACTTCAGTGTCTTCTGCAAACATATTTATGGTTATGTTCTTCCATCTGCCACAGAAAAGCTAAGGCTACAGAAGGGTGATTTCACAAGAATGGAAAGAGTTTGTCTTAGTTATTTTTCTCCTAGTTTGTGTTTAAATGCATAGACGGAGCTATAAATTATTTAAGACCCGTATTCCCGTTCTTGCCAGTCATCTTTGCTTTACAGTGAGCAGCAATGAGACATTCATCTGGCCCCAAACAGACTGAAACAACAAGACCCCACCGGTATTAAGACCAGGAAAACGTAAGTGACCACATGATGGATACTGGGCTATTTTCCATTAAGAAGGACCTTAATTTACACTGATCAGACACAATGACGCCCTTCCCTAGCCGTGCTAATTCACTCGAGAGTGAATACCGCATTGCCAGGGTTCATTGCAGTGTGTGTCTATCAGAGCATGAGGCTGCACAGACAATCTGATCACCCGTCTAAGAAACACATATTTTTGGCTAGGAATGGGAAGGAAACATTTCTCGCTCCAGACACTTCACAAATTTTGTATTTTGTTGGTGAAATGCTGCCTGTTGACACTTTTAAATGTGAGCATACTCTTATGATTAAATGACAAAATTTAAAAACAACGGCAACAAGAATCTATCTTGTCTACGCTCAATAGCCAGCTGGCTGGCAAATGTCTTAAAGCATTTTATAGTTCAAGTGATATCAGGCTAAAGCCAAGCCAAGCAACTGACGACAGATGATGATATTCACTGGAGAAATTGAAGGGTTCTGAAAAGAAACTATCTACACACTGATGTTTTGGAGACATCACTAATATAAATAATAATTTCTTCATGCTTTCAGACCACCATTCATCCCAAAACACTACCGACTGCTACACGCAGGGCATTAGTGCATTTTTCTCTACAAAATTAAGCTGTGGTAATCTGAAAAACCTCATGAGCAGCTCTACAAGGAAACTTTTGAGCCTTCAAGTGGTGGCAGGGACTCAAAAAAACCACCAGATAATCCTGCATAGGAGAAAACCAGAGCATGAACTACAGTAAAACTTCTGCAGCCGAACAAGCAACTGCCTTCGCTCCCATCCTGCTCTGAACGAGAAGACGACATCGTGCTCACCCGACAGCTTCCTGTTGGCAGAATTATTTGCAATTCTTGCTGGTGTTCAACCCATTCGGTCAGCGTGCCCTCCCCTCGCAATGGCTCCTCAAACAGCAATCTCCATTTCTGCTGAGGACACAAAAGCAGGGACTGGAAGAGCATATAATATGTGTTTCCTCCTGGACATCCAATGTTCAGATGTTGCCAGAACACCAACCACACATGTCGGGCAGCCCTGATGCAGCTGGGATTTTGAAGTACGGTTGGCAGTGTTGGTCGGACCCTGGGGAGCACCAGCATTTCCTCCCCACATTACTCTTACAGATAATTTAACTAAAAAGCTGCAGAGCAGAAAGGCCGCTTTGTATGCATTTGTCAGGAAGAACCAAATAATGTGCACAACAACAGAAATAAGCCAGGAAATGAACCTTTCCTTCCATCACTACCCCACGTCCCTTTCACACGAACAAAAAAACTCAAGTTGCCTCTCCAGAAGGCACCAGATAATTAATTTCATTGCCCAGATCTTGTTTTATCAAAGCGAGTATATTTAGCAGGGATGCCTGAACAAAGAAGTGATAGTGGGAAATTGCCCGGAGTTGTTTTCATTTCCTTTTCATTCACGTATGGTTAGATAACACAGGAAAAGTGTCTTTCCACTTACACTTACTTATCATCATAGAGACATTTGCAGTTATTCTAACACACACACACACATGTGCGCACACACATCCCAAACTGGAAAAGCAGCCCTGAAGCCATTTAGAAAACTCCTGAAACACCCAGCCCATCACATTCCCATTCCTCACTAGAATCTCACTCACCAGAAGAAATAAATCTGTGAAGTGGAATATTACTGAGGTGATTTGTGTCTCACTTCTAAACAGTCCCTTCAAACAAAGCAGCAACAAATTTTGGCTTTGGCAGCAATTTGGCTGCTTTCAGCCAAAGTAGAAAGTGGGTAACGCAGGCTGGGGGGACTTCTCACCTGCCAGGAGACTGCGAATACACACAGTCACTCAGACAATGCTGCCACGTCTCCTGTCACCGGGCTCACTGGGGACAAGTGTCCTGAGGACTAACCACATTACAAATGATTGCTGTAAATACCTAACAAGCATTCCTCTAATCCCTCTGTCAGAGCCACAGCCTCTCTAGACCAGGGTAATGCATTGCAACCTTCAAACAAAGACTTGGCAGCAGCACGCTTGCGAGCGGGGGGGTTTATAAATGTTTAATGGTCTTTTTCTTACAATCAAGGTGCTATAGCACTTACGAAAGGCACCACATTTTTGGTGTGGGAAGAAGTGGGAGAAAAATAACAATACACTAAATGCAAGAGTGTTAAACTGCACGCAATCATCAAAAGACACTAAAAAAATCTAGTCTTATTAAATACCTTTTACTATTTAAAAATAACATTTAAATGTGCCTGTGATAGATCTGAACTTTAGCTGCCTGTAACGACAACCATTTTATAGCTCCAAGGATCTTACACGTTACGAGATATATATTTTTATACATGTTTTTATTAATGCTCGTCCAAAATCTCAGCTTCAGCATCATTCACAGAACTGCATAGCAAACACATTCAGCTATGATACTATTTGTACTGTCTGATGAAAGAAGGGCTTGAATAACATTTCTTTAGTCAAGGAGAGAGTCCTGTGAAGCCTGCAGACGGATACAGGGAAAGACAAAGTTGGGTAACGCTTCAGGCCTGCAAAGCAATAAGGTCCCTTCAACCAAAGGGTTGTTGGGAAGAAATGCAGGTAAAAACCAAACTGTTCTGCAGTCCGGGTCGCAGTCAGTGGGCTGCCTCGTGTGCCAAACATAAATCACAAATAATCACCACACAGTTAGGGGAACAAGTCCTGAGGTTCAAGTGGGGATTTACCAAATACCCCTTGTTTCTCAAACAACCATGAAAAAAGGCATTGATAAGGAAGGTTGGTCTCGGGCAGAGATGCTGTTCCGGTGGGTGGGTTTTAGTCGTCAAAGTCGATTCTGATGGGGCCACCTGTCAGGATGTGGTTTGCCATGCGACCAGATTCCTCCTCTTCCTCCTCCTCAGTCGCAGCCGACCTGCGCACCCGTCTCCGGCAGCCCTGGGCGCAGCGAGAGCTCTCGTCCAGCGCCCCGCAGACGAGGATACGGCAGTGCAGGAACACCTCCTGGAGGGTGGCAAGACAGCAGGCCAAGTCAACGCGCGGCGTTGGGAATCGGAATCCCATCGCACGGCCATTTCTGTCCCCGCATCAACAAGGTCTTTATCCACCGTCGCCATCCCCAACCAAACTGGCTGCTCCATCTGTTTTCCTACGTGCCCAGTTAAGGCGACATTTTCCAAGTGCCTGGCTGAGATGTTAGAGCGTGGCATCTGTCTGTTAGCCAAGGGCGAGACACGGAATACGAAAGCATGAAATGATGCTCCAGAGGAAGGGATGAAAATGCCAAGAATAAGCTTGGAAGAGCTCGCATGGACTGGTAGGAGCTGCATGGTAGGAAGCAGGCAAAAAAGACATGAAGGCCCACAAGGAGATGGAAACGCACAGGAGAATTTGATGCAAGCTGGGAAAACATGAAGCTAGGAGATTGAGGGGCAAAGGAGGAAAACGCAGGCTGCTGAGGGGCTAAGACTGGTAGCAGTGGGGAGAAGGAGAACACAAAGGGCAGGCAGATAGCTGCCTTTTCTCTCTGCACACTAAAGGATTGCTGCTCCCTGCCCTCTAAATGACAAGGAGAGTAAGCAAGACCCCTGCAAGCAGCAATTAGGAAAGCAAATATTTATGAATGGTTGGTCAATGGTGAAAGTTTGAAGCAAAATCCATTGCACAGGCCAGGAGGGTGCAGGTTGGAGGCAGCAGTGGCAACCAGACAGCCAAGCAAGATTTCTGAATTTGGAAAGATCTCATCCATTTTAACCCTCCCAAGGCTCTCCAGGAGCTGGAGAGGCAGATTTATGCCTTTTGGAGCAAACAACATTGGCCGAGCATCACAACAGTGACAGAAAGACCTGATTTCTTCTAGCACAGAAAAGCAAAGGTATTTGCATTAGGAAAATGGCGTTATCCTTCAACTCTCCTCCCACTACAAAGCTTCTGCCCCAGTGTGCCACCAGCCTGGATGGCCTGGTTTCACATGGAATTAAACAGCATGGGAGCCTTGTATCTGGAAATCTGGTATCTATACTCACAAGAGACAGGGAAGATATAAGGTTGAAGAGATTCAAAACTATAGACTGTCTTGTTTTAAAGACAGGACGCCGCATAACGTGCTTAACTCAACAGGTTTCTGTTCGGCGACTGGGAACGCTTTTCTCTCCCAGCATACAAGTCCACTAAGACTACCCTGTAAACAACAATTATTTTAACCTGCTATGGCGGTGATGTTCCACAACTGTCCTTCATATTTTATTTTAGTTGTTTTCATCACTCTCTCCTAAAATAAGTGTGTCAGGCTCCTGAAAGACACAACTGCTGGGACAGGCACAGCAGCATCTGCCTTGGGCCAGCCATTGCCTCCCCTTTGCACTCTAGTATTAGCCAACTCTCTGCTGAGACTCTTCAGTCAGATCAGGGCTGATGTAATATCTAAGAGGTGATTTTTGAACTTACCTTGTTGTCTTTGCCCACAAACTTGAACACAGGAACTTGGAAATGCTTGGCGAGATGGTCCTTTGACGTGTACTGTTTCACGGAATCATCAGAAACGCAGCTGAGGAAAGTAGGGGAATAGGCTTTAATGGGTTTCCCAGAAATGGAAAGAGAAAAAACATCCCAGTCTATTTAACCAGAGAAAAGAAAGGAGGTCTCGGCTGTCTCAGTCCATGTTACTTCCTCTTTGGCCACAAGAGAAAATTGGGGAACGATGGGGGAAAACGCCAGTGATGATAATGGCATCTCCAGACATGAACAGCTCAGCAGCAGTGAGCTGGCAGGACATGGTCCAGTCCCTTCGGCAGATGGGCTGCCAGAGAGCTGCAGGCACGTCTGTCCTCATTTCACCTTCCTGTGCAACAGTCTGCGGTGATCAACACAGTATATACTGTATATACAGTATATAATGTATTACATACACTCTGTACACACATATGTATGTACATAAATCACACTTAAAATGAATAGGCTGTTACCCACATTACTAAAATATCACAGATGATACTTCTAAAAAAACCACGATCTACTTTGCTTTAAAACATTTATATTTTTCTTCCTGCTGGACTTGATCAGACAACTCAAATTCACTACAGCTAAAATTAATCATTTCAATTTCTCCATCACTAGCACTATACAGTCATGCGAGAAGTCACAGAACTGCAATAAAATAAACCACTTTTATAAAAAGTCACATTTCAGGTGCAGTCTATTTATAAACTATTACAGCCTGTTTAGAGTTTGACAGAGAAACAGCAAGACAAAAAGTTATGGTGACTTGATATTTACTACTGCCTACTGCAAAGCCTTAGCCATGTTGAGAGGCCCACATGCTGCTTTTATGTTGCATTGCAATGCAGCTTGTCCTTTCTAGCAAGTTAATTCCAGAAATGTGGACTTTGCAAGACATTAAAAGAAAAAAAATTGGTGGTGGAAGAGACAAGAGGCAACGGTGTGACAGCTGAAAAAAGTCCTACTCTTGCAGCAACCTTCGGCTTCCATCTTTACACCAGAAATATGTACGGCGTTGTCAGAAACACTGATGTTTGACACGTTCAATTATTAAATAGCAGCGAACCCCACATCTATACGTAGCTCTGCTTTCACTAGAACGCGCGTTTGGAAATCTCTATGCTTTTCGGCTGACAGGGCTCCGTGGGTGGCAGCTGCTGCCATCCCTCCCAAAATGGCCCTTATCTGTGTGCTGTAGAGCAGTATATGTTCATGGAAGCACTAAGTATTGGTCTGATAATAACATTATTTTCACCACCATGTATTTCTGTAGCTTTTCTCAGCCAGTGGAGGTCACAGTCTGAAGGGATATCCTTGTCTGCAGCACTTGTCTAGTTAACTTGCCCTGGGAGGCAAACATAAAAAGGTATCCAAGGGGAGCTAATAAATTAAGACTGTGCATCTAGAAATGTTGACATAGATTCCTTCCCCTTGAGGCCAAACACTAGATACAAGTTGTTTAGGATAAGATCGCTTTTAAAAGTAGCATTCCTGAAGGCATCTGATTGTCAAGAATGACACTTAAAGATTTTTCATAAGTGACCGGCCAAGCTTTGGGGTCATAAAGTCGACTCATAGGCAGGTCCTCGTTTGCGAGCGTATAAACTGTGATGCTTCTTGGACACTGGCTCAAACTGACTCCTAAATCCGAGGTTCTCCAAAGGTTCTCCTTCTCCGCACTGGTGGCAAGAAACCTACTGGTTTGGGACTAGGGAGAGGGAAGATGGAAGAACAAGGAGGAACCAGGGATACGTGGAGCCCCCTACCATGCCAAGTATGTCATGCATTGCAGCACGACAAAAAGAGCTCAGAAACCTCCCTGGTCAAGCCCTTTTGTGTTGTGCACGGGGCCATACCTCATCCCACCCCCTCCTAGGAACCCCCCAGCCCTTGCTTCCCACCTCAGAGAGGTGAGAAGGCAGCAGGGAACACAGGTATGGAAGGAAAACTAGCGACTCTGGTCAGGATATGGGGAAAACAGCCCTTTCCTGGGCAGGATGTGCTCAGGTTGGGAGCGGAGAGCAGCTGTGCCATTGGAGATGTGCTCTGACCCTCTCACTGGGGGGCTGTAGGGTAGAGAGGAGGGCTTGGAGAATGAAATAACCACCTCAGCGTACAAACGAGGGGCAGCCCAAGGTGTAACGAGACGAGCCTTGCAATGGAACTACCTTAAGCACATCACGCTCAGATAAATCGCAGCTCCTGGCCACATCAGATTACAAGGGATTGCCCTCAGTGACACAACCTTGCTCCGATGCCCCAGAGAGCCGCAGTGTTTATCGCCTGTGCAATCAGTCAATGCCTTTTATTTATTTTTGTTTTGAGAATGAGGAAGAACGAGATCAGAGCTGCCTCGGGGCTGACAGGTTGTGCTAGCAGCAGTACAGGCTGTTACAGAGACAGCGGGGAGGGATCTGGGAAAATCCTGATTTCCAGCATGGTCACATCAGCATAGGGAGAAGACTGAGGAGCCCCATAGAAAAAGGCACCCGCCTGTTGCCAACTGGAGATGGCAGGGAATTAACAGGGAAGAAAGCAGGAGAGGGAATTTTCCCATCTCTCAGGCTAAGGTATATCCCCTCAAATTTAAACAGTGTTTACCTCTGGGAGCTCCAGTTAACTCCTGCAGGTCTGATGCTACATAATCAAACTGATTTAAAAATCCCATCTTTATTGCCTTGGGCTTTTGGGCCTGGGTTGATAGAAAGAAACTGGGTTATTACAGAACTGTTTGGAACAGGGAGAAATCAGCAGTGTACTCAGCTAATTTTACTTTTTAATTGCTGCGAGCACACAGAGAACGAACTCCAGTTAGCTGAATAGCAGATCATCAGCCTTTGGTCTAAGTGAGTGGATCCATTTAAATACAGCACGGATCAGGGGGGCCGGCATGTCTGGGGACACTGGGGCTGCAGTGATGGCTGGAGAGCAGAGCAGGAGGAATGAGGCTCCAGCCCACTTCTCCCGTCAGCGAAGTTTTAATGCCCTCTGCAGGATAATGGTACCAAAGGGGCTGCTGGTGCTGTAAATCCTCTGAGTAGTGCTGCGGTAAATTCAATATATGACATTTTTTGCCTTTTCCTTTCAGCTCAGGTTTTGGCCACTGGTTTGAATCCCATCATTTTCACTCAAGGTGGGAAGTGAATGAATGTTTGGAGCCTTGACTCTTTACAGAGTCCACAGGAACAGCCAAGCCAGGGAGTCCATACATCAATCCTTCCATTACAGATCTGCTTATAAACCCCAGAAATGCCAGGAACAGAACTGCAGCCTAGGAAGGAGGGAAAGCAAGCAAATGCCGAAAGCTTTGTCATAAGGAAATGAAAAGAGTATTTTTGTGTACTGTACTCTGCAGAACCCTTTTGCTACGAGACAATCACGTAGCACTTGTCAGCACCAGCTGTAACGGTGGATGACAGCCTGGCAGCTGAGGAGATAATAGTTGTCCTCATTAGATGGTTTGGCAGACTGAACACAGGACTTATATGAGCCCAGTCCCTTGACTGTTGGGCTCTGACACTTCGGTATGTCTTAGATATTACTGTGGCTGGAGTTTCCTCCCTAGAGGGCAGCAGACTGGTTCCCAATTCCCACAGCATTGTCTGGTTAAGCTGCCAGGCACTGCTGGATGTAAATGCTCCACAGCAACATTACACTGTGGCACTGTCATGTTAGCACCCATCAAGTGTCTGAAAACAGGGCTCATCTTCGGAATCACAGCAGAGCCCACAGCAATGTGCCCCAAATCTCTGACACAAAACCCGTTACACTGAACCCACAGATCCCCCCTGAGTTTTTTTACTAGCGTATCCTGGAAAGATCACTAAAACCAAACGCCTCAGAAAATTACAGCCGAACTGAGGGACCCTAAGCTTGCTGCATTGACAGGCATCAGAGAGAGAGAAAAGCAAGGGGAGCTCCTGCATCTCCAGCCAGGACCAGCCATAGAGTCTTCTGGCTCATGTTATAATAAAGCCATTATGAGAAAATTAAGAAACTTGCTCCAGTTGCTGCAGCGGCTGCGCGGCAGTGGCACAGAGCCATCGGGGGGCTATGCCGATTGGTTTGGCACTCTGCAGGCTGGCAGAGAGGACATCAGGAAGGATATATTTTCTACTGGAGCCAACTCAATTATCCACAAGCCTAGTTACAGGGAAATATGTCCTGTAAAGGCCGCGCTCAGAGTAACCTGTTTCACCGCCTCCCACTGTTTCTCCCAATCACTTCTGAATGGGAGAGCGGGTTTCAGCTCAATGGCCTGGCTGCTGGTTGTCGCTAGAAACACAGCAGACAGGCTGCCGTAGAGAAGCTATAGCGTTTCCTGCATCACACAGACAATGCGACTTAGCCTCCCTGCCAGTTCCCATCTAACAGCCAGCAAGGGAGGGAACAGTGAACTCACCCATCTTGAATCAGGTAGTACTTCAGGATCTCATCGATTTTGGAGGTGGGAGTGGCAAAGCAGCTCTCAACCAGTGTCTCCAGTCCACTGACATGCACCAAGGGTTCGATCCCAAAGTACAGAGAGTCCCGAAGCTTGAGGGTGGGAGGAGCACCCCTGTAAGGTTCATCAAAGTCTTTGTCTTTGAAGATCTCAAGAGTGAAGGGAAAGATGCCTTGGTTGCGGCTCATGATTTCCAAGGGGGAGTTCTTGAGGTTGGGCACATAACCTTCGGAGATGGTGTACCGGCGTGGGAACTCACAGGTCACTGGGATCAGCAGCTTGCTGGTGCGGACAATGATGTCCCCGTTGCTTCCTGGAGTCTGCTTTGGCAAGCCAGTCACCAGATTGGTGGCAATGATTTTATCATTTATTACCTGCAGCAAAGAAAGGAGTTTAAGGGAAAGGTGAGATCACTGAGAAAGACGTCTCTGAGTTCAGACTAGCAGTCAAGTTTACCTTGTCCAGGAAGCTCAGACATAAACTAGCCACTGAAAGTACAGCTTGTGAATTCATATGCTGCGACCAGAATGATGCTCACCCTTACCTACAACCTAAGGGCCTCTATCAGTTTGCTGTCAACTTTGATGCACTGTACTTCTGCATGAAGCAGAGGAATTTGCTTCCAGTTGCTACTCATCTGCTAAGATGAGTTCTCCGGTTCCTGACCAGTTGCCAGTATAACTTTTCAAACATTAGCTGGGAACCAGATTCTGTCTCCACATGAGGGTGAAGAGTGACACCACTTGTGCTTTCTGCACCAGAAAGACAGTGAAGTTGCCTCTGTGAAGTGCTGGGTGAGCAGAAAGCAGTACCCATACTGACAGGCACACACCACCAGAGAGGAGATGGAACAGGCTCTCCTACTTTGGGATGCCACCCCAGGTCTAGTCTGCGGCCAGCTGCACGGCAACGTAGGAAACTGCTTTGATGGTACAGCTCAATCAGCTTTATTCCCCAAATAGGCCATAGCCAAGTCCCCAAATCTGAGAGAGACCCCAAGAGAAAAGACAGCAGTGGGTATACATACATCTACAACAGTGCCGCAGGACTTCAAGGAGAAATGGATGTTGACGTGAGTGCCATTGGATACTCCTTTGCACGAAGTGTTGATGAGGGAAAGGTCCAGGCCTCCAACCAGGTCCTTCGGGATGCTCACCTCAATAGAGCTGGACTTGCACAGCACTGGAACTACGAGAAAAGTCCCCAGAATAACAGTCTGTGCTACACAGCTATGAGGGAGTATCAGGGAAGTAGGGAAGGGCTATACCAATTACTGTGAGGGGAAAGAAAGTGCAGTCATATGCTACCTTTAAGGTACTATCTAAGCACAGTAATCTAACTACCTATCTTACATTCCCACTACACAACACAAACATTGCCCCAAACTCTCCTGGCACAGCGATGCCACAAAAGACAATGATGATGACAGCTATACTTGCAGCAGACACTTAGCTACACAGTATTTCCAGCTATACTTAATACTCAGCAGAGGTTTGATTGATATCTCTTCCACTGCTGTGTCCTGGGAAGAGCCTTTCCCACGTATGGATATCAAATTCACAACACTCCAGGCAAAGCCATTTTTTAAGACCCTTTATCAGGTTTGACATCAAAGCCAGAACATGTCAAAACAAAGCAGAGTAAATCCATATAGATGCCAAGTTAAAATGGAAGCACCTCAAAATACCATAATAATATTTTTATAAGCAATAAACCCAGCTCTGACAAACAAATGCAATTAGCTCACTCATTCCAACCTCCTTCCAACCTTTGAATTTTATTACAGATCTCCATGTGAACTTTTAAAAAATGAATTCCATTACATAAGAAGCAGACAAAACACAGATTGGACAAAATGAAAAAGGAAAGAAGGAATAATCCTCAATAAAAAAGTAATTTATATATATTTTTTTTCCTTGGGTGTACACATATCTATTCAGTTAGATACAGGACAAGTGTACTAGTGAATATATTCTGGTATCTTCTCAGCCGGAAAAACACCCCCCCTCCAGAATTTCCATTTATCATATTTTAAAATCACATGACAAAACTTTTTGCAAATATCGTAGTTCCCCAAGGTTTTTCCTAAAATTAATTACAGTCTCAATCCTTGACATTCATATCATCTGCCTTCCCTTAGTTTCGGTCAAGTTAATTATGTAATGCAGGATTCTAGATCTTGGATACAAGGCACGCTGCTAAAACACGTGTTTTGCCCCCCTTAAAAATTTATCATGTCCCAGCTAAAATATAATATTTATATCAGCTACTGTGTACCTGCAGGGAGTCTTTTTTATTAAAAGTTGATCTTTTCAAGGTGATATGCTAAAATGCATGCAGTGTGCCCAAAGCAATGTGCTCTCATAATGACATTGCTGGGTTAGAACAGAAAATTAAAGAATTACCTTAACTTTTCCTTCATCCGCAGTAGAAGGCGAGTGGGAATAACCGAGCCATGTCAAATGGCAAAGCTCATAAAGAAACAAAGGGACTTTGAGAAGACGGTGCAATGCAGAGATTAATATCCTTTGGAGAATGGATTGGTTCAATTTGGATTTAAAGCTTCACCATTTTAGTGACTTCTTGATGAATAAAAAAATGTAACGTTTTTATAAAAGTGTAATTCAGGGCAAGAGAATTTGGATCCCAACTGCAATTCTCCAAAGTTCAGGATGAATTTACTTCAGGCTATCTCTGTTTCTAGATTTTTTTGATTGGCACAAAGGGGAAGAAAGAGGAGACACCTACTTAACCTCTGCTCTTGGCACTGCAGGAGTTGTCTGTGTGCACTCCACCACCTGGGCACAGAAACAAGCAATGAAACCTGTGAGCAGATCCAATTTTGTTTCAAGCCAACTCATCACTATTTGGGAAAACACTCTGGGAAGCTCCTTATACCGACTGTCTCAGAGTAACTGGTAATTCAATTCAAACCACGCTAGACATTTGTACACAGACGAGTAATCAATACCGAGAACAGTGCTTCAGTTCTACCAATTTAACAGCGGTGCTGCAAGCAGAGAGACTGCATGGTTCAGCACCCGGCAGGCCTGATGCCACCAAGACAGGCTGCAGCAGCATTGCAGGGAGAGCTGAAAAGCAGCTGGCATGGTAGCCATGATTATATGTAAACATGTTATTCCGGGGGAAGTGACGAGGTCCTGACTGCCAGGACTGAGATGTCTGGCAGAAATTAGTTATCCTGGACACCCAGGAATCTTCTTTTAATTACAACTTCCTGCATCCCTTCAGAGAGCCGCACTCTCCTGCCTTGCTGCCAGCCGCCATCTCTTGTATCCCTGCCTTGGGCTCACCCCAGCCTGTGCGGCTCCCGAGGGTCTCACCCATGTCTCTGCTAGTTGAATGTTTCAGTTCTTCACCCTCATACACTGCAGAGCATCCCTAAGTGCTGGGAAAGCCTCCTCATTACCGCTTTAAACTCTGCTCTGCACCAATGCCTGCAAGTCCACCACTCATTTTGCTGTCTGCTGTTACTGGCACCATGTTCCTAGTCCAGGCTGTGGCTCCTTCCTTGGCCTTTCAAAGCACAGATGCTTGGAGCAGGGCTTCTCTTTTTGTACAGACTGCTCAGCAGAACAGGCTCTCTGGGGCTGGGGAGCTCCGAACCACTGCTACAAACACAAATAAATACACCATTGTACCCTGCTTGGCTGCACACAAGGCTTGAGCATGGGAGAGGGGAGAAAAGCAGTTCACCATCACATTTCAGAAAGAGGTGGGGTACTAGGGTGGTCTGCAAAATTCCAAACATTTCCTTGGCTGGTATCTTTGTGAGAAAATTGTAGCCAAGGATGTGATTTCTTGTGGAAGATGATTAATGTTTGTTCTGAAGGTAGAGACAGTGCAGGGGGTGGTTGATAAGCTGCAGATCCAATTGCTTCAGGCAGCCGTGCCTGCCCTGCATTGTTAATTGTATCACTATAAACCTGATTAGATGCCATAAAAAATTGTGTGGTACAGTTCCAGATATATTCTGTCATATCTGCTCAAAATTGCAGACCACTGCGTGGGGACATAAATTTAAGCAATCTTGCTTTATGAGATGCCATATCCCGAGCCCCAGCTTGGCACCCGGCCGTGCTGCTGCTCTCATTAGCAGCCTCAGAAGAAGGAGAAACACTGGCTGGGAAATGCATGGCCTTCTAACCCTGCTGGGGTTGCCTCAGGGAGCCAGGATTGAAGAACATTGCTCTTTTTTGGCCCATATCCATCAATCAGACCTTCAATCGGTAAGTATAATCACAGCTCTTGGAAATCTTCATCTCCTCCTCCTCACCGGGCTCTGCTGGAGCAGCAAGCACTACCAAACCCCAAGTGTGCCGTGCTCACCCCTGAAAACAGCACCCTGCATTTCTAAAAAGCTTAAAAAGCAGAAATATCATCAAGTAGAACCATTCCGACCTCCTCTCTGAGGCATATCTGCCCTGTTGGCCACCAGAAAGTCTGGATCTGTTCCTCTCACTGATGTCTGGGCATTCTGTAACACATCAGACCACGGGAGATTCTGAGCACACCAGGTAACACCAGCTCATTGGTATTATCTAAAGCCCGAGTGAATTAGCCCATGACAGGTTCCCTTTAATTGCATCTTAGATCCTGCCCTGGCTATGGCCTGAGTCCAGCCCATGAGCAAGTTCCCATGGAGATGTCTGAAAGCAAGCACACACATTCTTCACGGGCCCACCACGGCAGAATACAAGCAGAGAGCTATGAGGTCTGTCTCTACCAGGACAGGACCACGTCTCCTCCAGCTTTGTGCTGAGCCTGACAGGTCCAAGAAGTGGCCAGGCAAGTCAGATGAGGCCCACCAGAGAGAATTACACCTGTCTGCTTTTCGCATGCCCACATAGCTCTCTTCAACACACAGTTTTTACTCAATGTCCCTTCAGCATCTTCTCTGTAAGACCTTTGCTTTCAGCACCTCAGCAGGGCTTAGTTAGCTGTGGGATTATGAGACCCAGAAGAACCTCAGGTGCAAGACCAGGACTGTAAGAAGTCATTACATGAGGAGCTACAGATCTTCTGCTTAACTCTCAATGCCATCAGGAACTTTTCACTGATCCTCTACTCCTTGCACTCACTGCTACTGAGCTAAACTGTCCCCTAGGAGCCCGGATGTACTTGGAAAAGAAATTCACTCAGCTCTTGCAACCGAAACCAGGGAACATTTTTATTCTGTGTGCACGCTATAGGTGCAAGTGAGAAGGCAAGAAGGACGCCCTGCATACAGGAATGGAGTAAAGTTCTGATGGAAGGTCTTCCAAGGATAATGTTGCCTTTCCCTCTCTGCAGCAGAAGCAACAGTCAATTTTCAGATGCTACCCTGGGCACTTTTCCAAGGGAAAGCAGAAACACCTAGTATCAGAAACAATTCAAGACATAGGAATGGTTAATGGAAGGGCTACAGAGATACCTGGGGAAAAGGGCCTCTCTAACCCCCATTCTTGGAAGGGACTGAACCACTTCAGTTGAAATTTTAAAAGCCCAGTTTGAAGCATGGAAAATTTCAGTTCCAATACCATAAATCCGGCAAAGGCATACACAGCTGAATCAGAGCAATAGGAGATGTTAAGCAATCTTAATTGTAAGTGAATACTGCCAAAAGCGTCTGTGATGCAAGATGCATCCAGCTGGGTCCTGTGTCTCTGTTCTCGTGTGTGATAAAAAGAGCAATGTCCCCAGGCTCTCGGTTTTGGACGATCTGTCATTAATGACAAAACTCCATTAACCAAACTGGAAAGGACAGACTAAGATAACACAATAAAAACATGAAGAAAAGTTCCTTCAGATATACTTTTGATGTCCAGGGGACAGAAGCTGTCCGAGAGATTTTGTTGACCTACCTTGGCAAGTGTGGTTGTCTTCCGACAGAACAAGCCCCCTTGGGCATTCACACTGGTATCTGTCTTCCACTTCAATGCAGGTATGACTGCAGCCTCCATTGTTATTGTGACAGCCTTCAATTTCTGAAAAAAAACCAAAGGAAAATCAGCACATTCTGTTCCGCCGGCAGCTGCGCGGCAGCTACGCAGGCTCCAGCATATACTCCTGGCTGACTAACAAACACTGTGACCACCACAGACCTCAAAGGCAACAGCGCAGTGAAAGCTTGCTTCCAAGAAAATGCGCCGGAAACCTATTTTTAACTGTACAATTTCCCATGTTTGTCATTTCGCCATGAAGTTTACAGGGAATTCTGTGAAAAAGCTTACCAAATTAAATCACGGGCTATAGCTCGCATACATAAAGTGGCTGAATAGGCAATCTTCAGCTTGGACTTTTCTGACTCCTGAAACATCCACTTAAACTAAGTTTTTATATAGTTTCTTATTTCAAAAGGTGGGTGAAAAATCCTCTTAAAACTTCTACCATGCGAAACCATACTCAGTCTTATAGTCATCACCTGAATTAAAGCCCTGGGATTTTCAGGGGAGGTGTCTTGGGGAGGAGAGGTTTGCAGGCAGCAGCTCCTATCCCCACCAGGGAAGACCAGAGAGAAGATGACACACTCTTGGTCTGTGGGCTTCCCAGCTGGGATGGAGGTGGAGGTACTGGATTCCTGCATCCCACCTTTGCAGGCTGAGGATGAAACTCTGGTGGTAGGGCTTTGTTTAGCAGGAATTCTGTTAGTTTGTGAGTTTTAGGCTTAGAGGCTGTCTGCCCTGAGGCGCATTATCACAGGGACAGAATAACACAAGTTCACAGGGTAAGGTTGATTCCCTTCCTAATTTTCCTCAGTTCTAAAGTGCAGAGGAGAGAGGGCAGTGCAGCCAATAGAAGGATTTGTCGTGTCTTTTCTTACATATTTTCTGTTCAGGTGAGGCATTTCTCTGAGGATGTGACTTTTCATGTAAAAAATTCCTAGCCACTACAGCTGCAGAAAAGAACCTGAAAGGTCATCCAGATACATTCTGAAGATTTGAAAATCTAAGGCAAGTAAGGTCATTTCCAGTTGTTGTTGGCTTTCTGTTATAAAGAAAATAACAGGTTGTTTTTAAATAACCTTCACTACTTTTTTTTAACCGTTTGGGATGATGAGTAGTGCTAGATGTTCTCAATGAAACAATAGTACATATAACATAAATAAAAAAATATTTCTCCCTCAGCCAGCCATCAGAAATGACTGTGTGGTTTTCACTGAAATATAAAGAAAAGAATGAAAATCCCATACTCAACGCTGCACATTGCATGGAAAACAACAGCCTGAACACTCCACAAGAGTCAAAGTAGTGGGTGAAGCATTGCAAGGGAAATTTTGAGATACTTTTAACCCTACTAAGCCTCACAAGCTCACATCATCAAGCTAAAGCTCTTGCATTTGTTCTTTGTAGCAACAGCTGTCAGGTGGCTCACAAGTAAATCATATACTCTAATGGTTCACAAAGCTGAGGACACATCTTTAGAAATAAAACTCACTAACAAGATTGTAAAGATCCCCAGCAGCAGTGTTAAATTTGGGAAAAGCACCATTCTTCTTACGGAAGGGGAAATTAAATGATATATCAAAGGCCCTGAAATCCAACTGCAGGAACAGCAGAAATAAACGAGTTTCCAAGCGCAGACTATTCCAGCCCTGTCAGAAGAGTGCAGTCCTCAGGAAAAAAAACTGTCACGTAGCACAGCTGGTTACGTGACAATCCTCCAGCTCAGTGCTGGATGTGGAAGGGACAAAGCCCACAGATCACTTTTGGCCCCACACAACAAGTCCTTCAGGAGCGCTCTGCACAGCAGCTTTCCCCAGGGAAGTGTCTGCATGACTGATGTTCTATTAAGAAAGCTCAGACAGGAGATTTTCACAGACACGAGATGAAACGTGCTTTGGTATCACAGAGGGGGAAAACAGGGACCAAACCTGCAGCTTGGAGCCATCTGTCAGTGAACTATGAAGAAGAGTGGAGTCCAGCCCAAAAATACAACAGCAATCCCTCTCTCTCCCTGCACCACGGATGTCTACCACACAGCAGCTAACGTGAGGCTGCACACAGGCTGCAAATGTATTCGGTTCTGACAACGGGTAGCTCAAAGGTGAGGCACAGCTGTAGCTATTACTCTAGTCTGAGGCACCACAGTATCTATGAATATGCCACAGAGCAGCTTTGCCTGGGAGGGGCCACGGTGCTCTTCAGAGCTGACAACAGGAAACATCAGGCATGAGTCAATTTTTGCTGGGTTTTCATATTTCTGCTTGAAGATGTTCATACATTGTTAGTGACAACAGATCGGACCTATAATTTGGTCTTTAAGCCCCTGCTAAGCTTCCACTCTAAACTCAAGAAGGGTTTTCAACCTGGCTGTGCCACCACTGGGAGTAACCGTAGCAGCTGCACACGGCAGAGCCCACAACTAACTACTTGCAAACAGTCAAAATGCAGCGCTAATCTCCAATCTAGCTTCTGTCTACAGACTGGCACCCCCTCTCCTCAATCTCTATTCCAGGAGGGTAAACGACCCTCATACTATAGTCTAATGTCTTGGCTTTACCCCACACGTAATGCCCACTGTCAAAACCCAGCAGTGCTAAACCTGCCTCCGCACAACTATCATACGGATCCCCAGAACCAAATCCCAGCATCTCCAGCAATAACCAGTTCTGTCTGGACAACCAATCTTTTGGATCCACTACTGCCTCTGCCCCCATGGAGATAAATACAAGCAAATCCTAACAGGAATGAACAAGGCAGAGAGAACAACGAGGACAGTCCTCTCTGCTCAATTACAGTATTTCAGTAACAACCCCACTGGCAAGCACAGGAGTGATATGAGTGACATTTAATCCCAGCTGCAAGGAGCCAAGAGAGAACCAGCGCTGCAAGGGAAGTGAAATGATGTATATAGTTTCCAGCAGACTGTGATAGCTGAAACCTCACCTTCACAGGTTTTCCCGTCACTTCCCAGCGTGCGCCCGATCCCGCACTCACAGCGGTAGGAGTTCTTCAGGTTAACACAAAATTCACTGCAGCCTCCGTTGTTCTGCTCACATTCATTTTCATCTGCAAGAAAATCCCACACTGTCAGAACGTGATCCCCTAGTAAAGACAGGGCTGGCAAAAAGGGGCTGATCAGACCGTGGACTGGCTTTCCTGGCCTCGTAACATGGATCAGGGCAACAGAGATGAGTAATCCCACTTCTCATCCTAAACTATTCCGCACTCCACTCACAAAGACATTAAAATGAAGTTAACCTGACTTCACTGCGTGTAAAACCAGGCAAATAGCAGAATCAGTCAAAACCAAAGCTTATCTATTTTTGTATCACTACTGCTAAATGTGGCCAACTATCCTACAGCAATTTTAGATGACTCAATTCTTATTTCAAAATAAAGACGCAAGAATGAAAAACAGCTGTAAACATATAAACAAAGCTGAAATCAAACCAAAACATTTTAAAGAACCTCATGAAGCTTCCCAGAGAAAAGTCATGTCGTGAGGAATTTCATTGTTTCAGCTTCTTGCCCCAGGTCTGCTCCCTGTCCCAGAAAGCTCAGGTGGTTCTTGCAGAAGAGAAATGTCAGCTCGCCACAGTGAGACCTAACCTGGGCGCTGGTGCTCCACAGGCCACCACAACCATGAGCTGCTCAGACACTACCAAAGAGGAGACAAAGAGCTCCGTTCTGAGCTACTCCCTCTGAGGACTCTGCTCCTCGCTGCCTCACAACAGCCCCCTCTGCTCTGCACCCTTCACAGAGCTGTGGCTCCTGCCTCAGAAGCTCAGAAGAAAGAGCAGTGCCTGAGCTGGCATCCCAGGCTTTCTGGAGCTGACTCTGGATAAAGGTTGCAGAATGACCTTGTAATAGGCCTGGACTGAGTTTTTATAACCTAAAGCCATTTATCCATGGATAGCACCTGTGTCACGTTTCTGTGCTGGCTGCATTCAGCTCTAGATTACAGCACTCCGGGGTGCTGAGGATCTTTACTGAGAAAGCAGCACACTAGATGCTTTTGAATCTCTTGGTAAAGCTCTGAAAACTCCTCCTAATTTTCTCTGTTCTAAAGGCTAAAGCTCCTCTATGTCTGTCCACCCTTTTTTTTTTTGAAGATACTGTGTTCTCTGAGGTTCTCGTTCTTCAACCTGATTTAATCTCTGTGTGCAAAGAGTGAATCAAATAGAGAGGAAGGGAGAATCATTGCTATCACTGAGCCACAAAACTAATGATTTCTCTTAGGCCAGAATGCTGAGGTTATCCATCAAGTTTCACATGTGGTTTCACCAAAACAGCTTAGAAATTACCATTGACTAGAAGTCAGCAGCTTAAAACCAAGAAAAAAGAAAAATATCGTTTTAAGAGACAGGTCAGAGATGAGCTCTCTTAGTTTTAAGTGGTCCCACACATACACAGTACCTGCAGCTTGCAGCTGGTGGTGTCATCTTTTTCCACAAGCGACGTGAATTGACTATTTTTAGCAAAAGAAATGGCTAGTACCCTGCTTTGGGAGTCAGAAAGCACGTCCAGGAGACACACAGAGACACTTCCCTTTTCACAGATGTGAAAACTTTCCCTGCTAACAATAAAACTAACGCTGCTTAAAAACAGAGGGTGAGGAGGGAAAGGGCTACTGGCAAAGGCACAGAGATGCTGTTAGAAGGTCCTGGAGCTCAGCTTCATCAAGGGCTGTACCCAGCGATGCACCTGCCTGGTCCTCCAAGCTCTACAACACACAGCAGATCTACTTCTGCTCTTCCTCACCAGTGACAACCAGCACTTCTGGGACACAGGCTGGTTGTCTTAAGACTGGGTTAAGAGAGTGCTGAACCCATTGTAAACATGGCTTAGTCCAACATGGATGCAGGTATTCAAGAGGTCAAAGACGATGACTGAGTTGGTGGATCCATGACAGAAATTCAAAGACCTAATCTAACCCCTAAGTAAGTTTGCAAATGAGAATATAAGTTAGGATCAGCAGTTTTGCTCCGGGATTCAAAGCATATAACGTACTGAAGAGAAGTCAGCCAAGCACGGGGAGGGTTCATAGACAGAGCTTCTTAATGTTACTGCAGCATCATCAGCCCCTGCCTTGGGATAAGCTGGGAAAGGCAGAATATTCTCTTCTCCCTATAGGAAAGGCATAGGAAAAGCTAATACAGATGTGTTCAGTTTCTCTGGGAGGCTGACATGGTTGCTCTCAGAAATGTGACTGTGCAATTACACAGCACAACAGAAAGATGAGTGAGCCATACAACAAGAGAGGCAAGTAAATCAGTGTGATTATTACAGCTGAGGTGTTGGCCCATCAGGTTATTAAGAAGAGTGCACAAATCCTGCCTGGCCTGGCCATGGGGAGATGAAGGCAGCTCCAGCACATGCAGGCTCAGGACTCAGGAACCCTGCATGCCTCCCTGCTGCAGGAAATCCTTTCCTGCGAGCCTGCCACACATTTACTGAGTGCTGGTGCTTGTCAAGGGCACTTCTGTGCCTAGAAGTCTTACAGAGAAGCAGCCAATAAATGCTTTTAGTTAGCTGAGAGAGCTAGGCCAGCCACTCGGCTGCAGAGATGTGGAGCAGCTTTAGCAAAACCATTCTGTAGAATCCGTGTGAGCAAGTGTAAATCTGCAGCAGGGTCAGGCTGCCCTCTCCACAGACTGTAATGACTGTGGCCCCTACCCTGATGCCCACAGACTCAAGTGAAGGAGTGTGAAGAAAGAAACGACCCACGCCTGCTTTGTCAGCTATAGTCCACATGGAAGAAACTCATCTGCCACGCAGCCCACAGGCACAACTCTGCTCTCAACTTCTCCACCAAATCAAGCCTTGAAGACGAGATCCCACTTCCCCGAAACAATAGCACCCCTTCCTCCCTCCATGCCACCTCTTCCTACCCATCAGTGTGGCTCTGCAGCTCCCCAACTGCCACCCCTCCCCAGCCCCGTGAATAGGACCTTGTCATGCTGCCCAAAACCACTGAGGCTGTGCTGTGACCTGCAATCCTTTGGCTCTCCTCAAACCCCAGGCCCTGGACAACATCCCACGAGGGCAGTAAGTATGGCAAAGCTCAGTGCACAGCCTTATGCCGGCCAGCAAAACTTTTCTTGGAGGAAAGAGGCATTTGACAGAGCAGCTAAGAGGAAATCTCTAATGACAGACTGCACAGCCTTTCCTGAATATCAACGAGGCTGTACCACGATCTTGCAGGGACTCTGCTGTGACAGTGAAGCGGCTGTCTTCAGCAGCTGGCCCATGCAGAAAGCAAACCTGGCCTCTGACCACATGTGTCTCCAGAGGCACCCAAATGTATTCAGCCATGCAATGTCACAGCCCACCCTGCGGGGAGAGCCAGAGCCAGTCACGGAATCAAAGAACCTGTCCTAGGCAGCAAGGGGGAAAAACTCTCAGGATACTTTTCCTTTTTTCTACTGCTTTGTAAGACAGCAGAGCAATGAAACAAAGCGGAAAGCAAGTATCAGTAACTGACACAAGTTATTTCCATCCTTACCAAGACACGTCTGTCCATCAGGTCCTAGTGTTGTCCCCAGGGAACATGTGCAGTCACTAGTGTCCAGACAGGAGCCCTGGCAATCCACCACATCACAGATGTCATAAAAATCTAGGGCACGACAAGAATGCTGTCAGCACAAACCACTGAGCATGCACCGAATATGCTGTATTTGTACCATCAGCTTCACCCCGTGTTGAGTCCATCAGTTACAGATCTAGCCCACATTAGGAAAGCTGAACCACTGAAGCTGATGAGAAACAATCTAGTTTAATTACTGTAAGTCAGAGATGCAAATTTTGGCTTTGGTAGCATGCCAAGACAAACCACAGGGCCCACAGAGAGCATTAAATCACTGCGGCCAGGTCAGCTACAGGAGTTTTCTGCTGGCTGAACAAAGGCCAGAATTCATGGAGGTGAATCGATCCATTATAGACAGGCCAGCACCTGCACTGCATCACCTGACACAATTTGGGGCGAGAAAGGCAGAAACCAGTCACCACCTCTCTCAGGTTTGTGGATGTTCTCTGCAAAGGGGTTTCAGAAAAGGGATCTCAGCAGTTACTTACGACCACAGTACGCATGGAAACAAACGCTCGGCTTGGTTAAGTGATACACGTAGTACCCGCCCGGACACGCCTTGACGTCAATCGTGGTATTCCAAAGGCAGCAGTTCCCGTTGAAGCTGGCACAGGCTTGGCGTGGGACGATGCCATCCGACTCTCGCGGGTGGCTGCCATTCAGCCAAATGGGAGCGTGGGTGCCACAGTGGTTCTCCGGGATGCAGAAGGTAGGCATGGCATCACCAGCCATGCCAGTGAAGCGATACCACTCCCCGTTGATTTGACTGTCGCAAGTTGGCTGGCCGTGGGAACCATTTATCTGATGATCCGTGTTCCTCCAGGGCTCGTTCAGGCTGATGTAGGCAGAGCAGGGGTCCAGGGCTGAGACGTGCGACAAGAGATGAGAGAGAACATCTGGTAGATATCAAATCAAGTTGTTGACTGATAATTGCAAGGAACTCACAACAATTTCTTTTTCTATTCTTAAGAGAATCATTGTGATAGAGATCCATGGGGAGAAACAGCGATACGAGCTAATTGCCTTATGGAAAATTTTGACAGCTCAGCTTAAATGTCTTGGAAGAAAAAGTAAATTAACAGAGCTCTTATAACATTATGCAGCTGACTCACTGTTTAGCTGCTGTAGAGTATGACGGGGGGAAAAATACCATATAAATAAACCTGAGGTCCAGAGGGTGATTTTTCTGTAGGAAATATGACCTAGGAGCACTGGATCAAGCCTAGGACATCCACCCTTTGGTCAGGTGCTAACTGAGCAACTGCAAGCCCGTCCTGAACTACTGGTAACTCTCCCACATGCCTTGGAGAAGATGATCAGACTTCAAAGAGGTTATGCAGCCTTTCTAAAAATCCATCCATAGTCCATGGTCACCCTTACTGTTAAGTTGCTATAACGACAAGTCGGAGACAACCTTGCAAAGCATCATTTAAAATATGAGCTGCAAGACATGCAACAGGAATGCTACATTCAAGGTGCACAGAGAGAAAATATTCCATTTCAGTTATTAGAGTCCTATATAACTGTAAGTCATCTCTAAGCATAATTTATCAGGTCCTACTCAATTCAGGGCACAATTTTAAACAGCTAAATATAAGAACTGCTATCCCAGGTCACAATGAAGTTGATCTACAGCAGCAGGCTGTCTCTAACCAAGACTGTATGCTTAGGGAGGTGAGGTAGGAGAAAGACACCCAACTCCATTTACCTGGGGTTTTGTTCTCCACTGCCTCTCCTCCAGCACATTTATACCAATGTGAGATGAAAGCGCTGTAACTCAAAACCTGCAGCAGGGCCAGTGAGAGAGGTGGCAGCCCCCTGTACTTATAGATCCACTTAGATGTGCCCTGGCCTCCTTCAGAGACTCTGTCCCCCAGTTCCTTCTCTGCCAAATATTAATTATCTCTACAATTCACACTATCTATTGTGGTTTTGTGTGATGTTGCCACCTCCTTGCATCTGAAACAGCTTCCCCAGATCTTTTTATTTATTATCTTAAAACCTAGAGAGCACGAAGGTCTGAATTAGGACCTTCTGGGGAGCAAAAAGTTCAATTCTTTACACAGTCATGTCCCTTGCAAGCCCACAAACCCTCCTGATCTCCCCAGGAGATCGGATGTTTGTGAATGAAGTGGGTGTACGTGAGGGCAAGATAGAAACATGCAGACCTCCTGATATGTGCATGTCTGTTCATGCAGCGCTCAAGGAGTGCGTCCCTTTTCAGAGGCCTTTCTGAACCATCTGCAAACAATTAAAACACAAGAATACCATAGGGAAGAAAAAAACCAAAGAACTGAAGTGCTCGTTACATTTTCAGTCATCTCCGAATTAACCCTGATTTGACAGCTTCCTCACTAAAAGTCCAAAGGTTTCATTTTCACTTATATTTAATACCTGATTAAGCACCACTTACCTGTGACTAGCTATTCCCTATTAAGCAAAATGAATGTTAATACTGTCTTGAGTAAGGAAAATTGATTACCATTTGCTAGAAATTAGGCTAATAAAACCAACCATTCTGATTAAGTGCATCTCAGACTGGAATACCCTCTACTTTCCACACCACATTTCTTTTCAAGTTCTAAAATTGCTCTGTTTTGTTTAAACAAAAGAGTCATGCAGTTCGGGTGGGGGGAGATGTTATATTGTTTCTATTAGAATGCTCTGGACAGAGACCAACCATCTTGGTTAATTATTTGATTTGCTTCACTGACTTTAAAGTAGGAACTACAAGTGCTTCCGAGAATGGACTCATTTAGCTGCATCCTCTGTAAATATCTGTCTCACCGACATGCTATCTTGTACCTTCTCACAAGTATAAATCTCTCTTGACAAACGTCCTTACACCATCCTCAGCCACAGACATGTTTTGCTTGGCCTCAAATCCAGCATAAAGGGCAGGAGCAGTTGCTGTAGTCGTACGAGTGCTGCAGAGCTGCAGGCTGGCACGAAGGGAACACTTAGCACCGTAACTCCCGAGATACGCAGAGGAGTGGATACGCTCCCACCGCAAGCAGCCCTCAGTTCTGAGCAGTGCAGGGGGAACCACGGCACAAAATCTCTGATGAGATTCACCAGGCAACCCCTCGGGAGCCCTCAATTTCACCTGCCTCCCCTTACCCACAGACAGCAGCAGCACCATTAGATCTCATCCTCCAAAAGCTTGCTTAACTTCTTGTGAGAGGAAAAGATGGGTCCTGCCTCTCCTTTGCACAGAGCTGAAAAGGCTTCCGCTGGGCTTCCCTGAGTGTAACTCACTTGGTTTCCACAAGATGATTTAGTATGGCCTCAGAGTGAGTCACTGACTAAGTTAAAAAGGTTTTTGTGCTGTTAAAAGCCAAATGAGGCGAAGCGAGGAATGCCCTGTCAGCTTCCCAGCTGGGCAGCGCCAAAAATACACACGCTCTCATTAGCTTTCATATAGTATAATTAACTTTATGAAATATTCTTTGTAGTCAGACTCTGAAAACACTCATCTAGGAAGATCACATTGTCTCCCAAACATTCAGAAGATAATTTAAAGGCAAAATTTACTGAGATGAAGATGCAGTGGCTCAAAGGGAACTGGAAGAAGGCATTTTGGGGGAATGGGGTAGCACACCCTCCCATCTTTCATTTCTCTGAGAGCTTCAGGCAGGAGTGAAGGGGAGGCAGACAAGCAGAAAAAGCAGACAGCACTCTTTCAAAAACTGCAGACCCTCAAGAGCCGCCCTCGGACTGCAGGGCTGCCCCGAGCCAACCTCCCTGCAGACACCGAGCAGCCTTTGGCAGTGCAGTCTGCTGAAAATGAATTTGAGTTTTTTAAGAAAAAACTCCACAAAAATACAGAAGCAACTAATCAATCTCTCATCTCTTCTCCCCAGACAATGAAACCAGAGGGGTTTTGCACAAGACATATAACTGTCTCCAGCTCCCTCCGTTTTTCATTTTTCTTGCCTCGATTTTTTCCTCCCCAACACTTCTTGCGTGGCCTGAGCAATTCAGCGTGACAAGCATTAGCTACGAAGGAAAGCTTTTCCATTTGTAATCTTGATAATATCATTAGTTCTCTAGCTGACGCACCAATATATATATAGGATGACGAACTGGGCTCTAGCAAGCATTCCTAAACCCACTGTTCTGCAGAGAGATTAATCCTGTGTGTATTGTGTAACGGGAGGTCTCAGCCCTGTCACAACTAAGCAATGAAATGAGCAACACTGCATTATGACACTAAATTCAGTTCAGATTTGTCAGAAAAGCAGGTGAAAAAGTAGCATAATATCTACTCACAGAATCTCCCCTCTGAAGGGAGAAGAAAATCCCACAGTGCCATGGCAATAGAGATTTTCCCAACAGGGGAGCCTTCGCGCCCTGTGACAGAAAGGCCTTTCCAATTGGAAAGCATTTCACACCACCTTCAAAGAGGATATTTCTCATGTCTTCCAGTCTTCTATCTAAGAATACCAAGGCTCAACACCAACCTTACAGGCAGCAAACAGAAATAAGCTTGAAAGCAATGCCTCTTCACTCACCCATCGAAGACACTGGCTGCAAGCGGATAATGAAGCCGATACAGAAAACCAAGTACTGGAACATCCCACTCGGCCAAGGAACAGTTACCACTCAAGTAACCGAGGCTCAAAAGCCCTTGCACAGGCTGTGGCTCTTGCAGCCTTCCTCTCGGCAGAGCTTCTGACCCCAAGCTTTCTGAAGAGCAAGTGTGATAGCTCTCCTGGAAGTTTATCACAGGAAGAAGCTGAAGGGATGTGGGGTACAACTCCAGCCTTGACCTCCAGCCTTGACCGCCGCAGAGCAGCTCTACCCCTTATTGACAACTTACTGATCAATCTTGTTTTTTGGACTCAACCCGCTATTGTTTTCTGGCCTGACTGCCCCACAGTGACACCTCTGCTATCTTATCTGGAGAAGAATTCTAACTAGGGGACACCCGGACATCCCAAAGGGATGGAAAAGAAGAACAGATGGGTGCTTGTTGTTATCTCTGCTCCTTCCACAAGTCATACGACTTCATGGCTCCGCACAGGCAAAAAACACCAACCAGAGAGCCTTAACTGCAGGAAATCGTGGCCAAAGAAGAACTGAGCCTTCCAAGCAGAGCTACAATGGGAACATCAGTCAAAATGAAGGACTGGTATCCCACAGGGAAATAAACTGTTCCAATACTACACAAAGACCCTTTCCACTCTTAGTCAAACAACACGATCATTGCAGTAAGATTATCAAACAAGGCAAGTAAAGACATTTTTCTGCAGTGGTCTTATGATCTCTGTCTTCAAAAAAGAAAACCAAGCCAACAGTCAAGAAACTTGACATTACAGAATTAACTTCTAAGCAAAACTGAGTAATTGAAAACCTCTGCCTCACCGGTCCAGCCCAAACTAGGCTGAGCTGCAGGTCATAACCACACACTCTGGCTATGGATGAGACGTAGCACACTGAAATCTGTTCTCTGCTAAAGCAAACCAAGCACCACGACTAGCAGTGAGAGATGCCAAGGACAACACGAATAAGCAGAAATGGATCTTCCCTCTCATCCCATGAGCTATAGCTCTTATAATAGATAATAGATTTAAAGCTCTGTTTTTAACCTATATATATCTACAGGTCCCTCCCTGCTTACAAACAATGGTCTTACAGTTCTCTCCCAGGAAATTATCTACAGCCAGAAAGCTCCGCAACAGCAAAGAGGACACCGAAGCCTACAGTAACAGCACAGCCAAGCAAGGGGAGGCATTTCCCCATTCCCTTTGCATCCTGCATTTCTGCAGCAGGCTGGCATAAGGAATAACACCAAAGCTGATGCACTAGCTTCAAATCCCAGTAGAAAAAAAGCAGCCAGGCTATTTTCATACCGAGTTTGCATGAGGTAAGGAGCTGGGTATTCGCCTGCTTTATAGATACTGTACATTACAGAAAGTTCTCAATAGGTTCCCTCTGTCTGGGTGTTCCCCTGGCAGCAAAATGCAATGTGCTGTTCTGCTTCACCGCAGCAGAGTCTTTTCCAGTGGTGAATGACTCTAGGGAACAACAAAAGAAGCTTTCTAAATAACTGTCATTGCTCCCACCACCACCACCACAAAAAAAAAAGAAAAAAAAAAAAATCTTTGTAGCTATATTGTGCTGACAGCTGTGCAGTACCAGAGAAGTTTTTTTCAGCAACAGGAAAGGAGAACAAATTCACTATGCAAAGCTAACAAGGCAGATAACCCTCACAAGGTGATTATGTGAATTCCCAGAAGAGAAACTAAAATTGAACGGAGAATAATACAGCAAGCCACAGGAAGTTATATTTTGCCATTTTCATTGAGAGGTTGATTCATACTTAAGATCCTGGGTAAATAAAAGTGACAAGTTTGAATTGAATTTCCTATTTGTGTTAGAATTGTGTGTATTTCTCTGAACCACTTAATTATGAACTGCTTTTATCTTTGTAGGTGGTATATCAGGCCTGACACCAGTCATGCTTTGACAGTTACATGTAAGTGACAGACAACTGACAAATAACATAGGGAAACGAACTGCAACCCAGCAATTTTGAACCTCAAAAATGTCGCAAACAGGCCCTATCAAGTTCTCCAAAGGGATTAAAGCAGGAGATGCCCCAGGATTCCCGGAGATGACACTATCCCAAATCACCATAACATCTAATTTAAGGAAACAGTCTAAAGCTGGAGAAGATTCCGTGCGCTGCCTTTAAACCTTTTTGGGATCCACAGGAAAGGCAAAGATGATCTCAGTCTTCTGGAAGAAGCGTCACCAGAGGCAACGCTTGTGTCAGCACTTTCTTGTTGCTTTGCAAGTTATTTCAGGTGACACACATAGTTCCAGTTCCCCCACAAACAATAGTAGCCTGTATCAGAGTAGGCCATGGCAAATCTATGCCTAAGGGAGCTGGAGAAATTATTCCTGAGAAGGGAAGCAGGAAAAAAGCCCAAACAACAGAGCGACAGTCGTATTAAAATAGAGGCCTGAGACTTTATTTTGGTACCCAGAAGATAAGATCTTAACCTGCTGCTGTCTCAGTCTGGTTTATGTCTATTCTTAATGCAAGAAAGGATGCTAATTTTGCAGGTGGCAACCACGCTTCTCATCCCACCCCGAGATTTGGAAGGCTTCACCATCCTTCTGCAAGGAACTCTAATTCTTCAAAGCATTGGCGAGGCTGGAGAGCCTCATACTTTTTACAATGGACTCATGAATAAAGTGCTTTGGCGTCTGCTGAAGCTGACCTTTATCAGAGCCATCTCTCAAGACACACCAATGTTTGATGAAAGTGTGTGAAGAACAGCTCCTGGTGCAGGAGTTAACGCCTGCACTGCCTAGAAGGAGCAGCGGAAAAGCTTATCAGGGCTTCCTGCTGCTGAGAGGAGAATCCAACACAACAGGATCCCCGTCTGCGATTGATTTGAGGATGTACATTCACAATAAGCCTTGACATGCTGCCCAGATGGATTGCACGAATGTCAAGGACTTCCAGATAGGCCTCGTTGCTGTAAACAACTTGTCCCAGGACACGGTGCCAATGGGAAGGGCTGTTGAGATCAGGGAGTGAACGTGAGTTGGGTGAAGTATGAGCAAACTCAACGCAAGAACCGGTAAAACACCGAGACCCCATTAAAATCAGACAAGTACATAACTCCTTGTGAAGAGTAGCAGTTATTTCCCTTCCTGTAGTGGTGCCCAGTGATGCAGAACTCGGTGTTTTGAGAGTGTTCTTCCACAGGTCCTACAGAACTCAGTGTATTTTCCACAATCCTCAGTTTCTAGATGTAGGAACTGGGGCATACCCACAATTACAAAACTAATCAGGGGTAGAAAGGGGAGTAGGACCCATCTGTTACAAGTTCACAGAGCCACAACGACACAGCATAACACCAGCTTCTCTGTACTTCAGGGCTTAGGTACATTGCAAGTGTAATTTCCATTCCTGTATTTTATTGTTCGCCCCTTTAACGTCGGTAATTTCCATTACTGTATTTTACTTTTCACCTCTTTAATGTCAATATAGAAATGATTTTTTTTTTGAAGGGAATAATTGCAATCTCTTAGGTAGAAAAATACTTCAGATATTAAAAGCTCCTTCCTATGTGAAAATAAAGTCATACAATGTGGCACAGAGGAAAGCAGTTTGCATTTACAACTCCACACAAAAACCAGAGAGGAGATTAAAGAAATCGTTCCACTGGCTCAGACAACTTGACCAGCTCAGGGCAACTTGACCAGCTTTACTTGACTGACATAGTGCCAAGGTCTGACAGGAGCAGCTTCAGAGCATCACACAAATCCTCTTAGACCCAATGTGGAAGTGTAAGAATTCACAGCAAGGTGATAGTCATCACTGCCTGCCATGTAGGAAGGGTTACAGGGGAAAAGAAAGAGTTTCTTCTCTGCTCTTCAGGAAAAAGGAGCCATGAACACCGCCCCTGGAGAGACTTGCAAGGTACAGCCTCACAGGCATAGCAAAAAGGGAATCTAATACATTTCTCCAGACAATCTGGAACTTGACATGTTTATTTGAAAGCTCCCTCACAGAAGGAGAGAGAAGAGAGGTTAAGCAAATGAATAACAAAATTGATAGAAAAAGCAGCATCTGAACACTGCAATGCATGCTGCTGTTCACCCTTCGCATCTTACATTAAGATTCAGGCAGCACTGCCTGCTCTGACATGCTGCCAGTGGGACAGGACCCTATTACCTGCCTGGCTCCCAGGCATGAAATAGCGACTGCAGGAGAGTTTGTTGATGTTGACATACAACAATATGTATCAGGAGAGCAAGCAAATGTCACCCTTCCCTTCAGTGTTTGCATTCAAGGGCAACAAAAGCAGCAGCACTGAGTTTCAGGTTTGTGGCACGTCACCCACCCTTTGGGGTGGAAGGAACAATTTGTGCAGGAACAATTTTGTCACAGCATTTTCTTGCTTTCAATATAGGGAGTGTGGTGCTAGATGTCAAAGTCTTCAGTTCTTCTGGATGCTAAAACGGAGGAGCTCTTATGCAACTGTTCCAAGCAGTTTGTCTAGGGAGGGCAGCAGCTCATCTGTACACAGCAGACGACTATGGGTTTGCCAGCATTGCTGAGCTCAATTTCAGCAGTGATTAAAGGCACGTCACAGATAACAGTTCCAGCTGCTCCTCTCTGGCCTTAAAAAACACTGGAGAGTGTTAAATGTTTTAAGAACTGGCCGATCACAGAATTTTCTTTTTAAGTAGTCAATGGACATGATAAAAATCTTCTAGCAGCAAACATCTCATCCTAACATCTTATAAAGTCCGGACAAAGTACAGTCTGATTCCCAAAGTTAATGAACAAACAATACATCACCATGACAAATCAGGACACAGTCATTCAAGGGCTTCCTCTGAAACAGCAGTTGAATGCAATATAGAAATACACTGACACCACTTGGTACATATTTGAGGTTGCTGGGCATTACATGCCCATATATATTCTTACCCTGCAACCTGCCACATGTCTCCAGATTTTATCACAGCCTCCACATGGAGCTACTATGCTGGTCAAACAAAGGCAGATCTTTGTTAGACCCAACATCTCTACCTCTACCTCACTACCTCAACTGCTCCTGAGATCCCTGTGTTACGCAGCTAGGCATGGCAGCAAGATCTCCATCCAAGCTTCTTCAGGAAAGCTATTATCTGCATCACCACGGCCTCAGTGATGTAAGGTCAAGAAGAAACAACCTAAACGAAAAGAAATGGAGGAAACTCAGCAGAGCTGCCACACATACAATATTCTGTTAACTGGGGAAAATAATGTTGTTCAAGAGCACCAATTCAAAAATTGAATAGTTATTTATTGTTCCAGAAGTACATTGCTCTTTTATACATATTTCATAAATGATACAGGATTTTACACATGTTCAGAATTCTTTTAAAGAAGGACTTTTCTCCATGCTCCCTCCCTCATCCCAAACACACACCAAGGATTCAGCTACAGGATTGTGTTCATTTTTTTCCCCTTAAAACTCACCACACAAACAGGATAAAACAGATAAAAAAAAATAATCACACAATGTAAATAAATTGAAAGACAGAGGAAAAGGGGAAGGGGGAAATAAAACTAGAAACATGCACCCATTCGGTCCAACATGCCATTGAGTGAGAAGAGGCAGCAATCCCAGCTGTGTTTCCACATCTGCAAGGCACCTGGAGTCTAGTTAATACTGATTTGTTTTTTCTTTCCTAGTTTTTTTTTTTTTTTTCTTAAAAAAAAAACAACACAAAAAAACCCCAAACAGAAGCCTCTTTCCATGACACAGTGAGGAGTAGTAGTGAAACATCAAAAAAGCAGCCAGTCTTTCTGTAGATAAAACTTAGTGCCCTTCTCCCACCTTCATCCTGTCTCCACAGTATTTATCAGCAGGATGCTAAAACAGACTGACCTGCTTTGAATGAAGAGATGTTTTATCTGCTTAGAAATCAGCCAGCCTTGGCTAGAAGAGAGGGCAACGGATTGACTTTCCTTCCTCTATTTCTTTTAGCTAAGAACGAGAAATGTCATTAGCCACTCCTAAGAAATTCTGACCTGTGGGTGCAAAGTTCATTTAAAGCTACTTAATTAGGGGAAAGTTCTAGAGAACTGAAGTAGTTCTGTGTCCTGCACTCTAAGAGCCCCAGGCTTTCAAAAAGCCTCTGGGCAAGGAAAATGCTTTGACCATGTATGAGACCTTTTATCCTGTTACACAAGCAAATATCAAGTTTAATTATTCCATGTGCCAGAACTGTTCATTTAAGCAGGAATCATGATTCTGCGACAGTTTTATAATCTTTTAAACCTTCATAATTTCATAGTCCAGGTGGCTATCAGATTTGGGGCAGGAAGAGGGGAAATATCCCTCCCTTAAGACTGAATAGAAAAAACCTCTCATGCAATGCTGCCACTGATTTCTAGAAGGAGCTCAAGGGCACTGGGACGCAAAGTTTATATAGTTATTATGGAATAATCCAAAATATCAATTATCAAATGTCCAGAAGAAAACTTGTTCCTTCTCTCACTTGGCTACAACCAGTCTGTGCTACAAATAAGGAGGAAGGCAGTGGAGCACATGGGGTGGGCTGGGAAGGGGAAGCTCACGGTTTTCCAGTAGAAAGCAGTCTTGTAGTAACCTTATAAAAGAGACCAGGTCTGATCAGAAGTGTGCGTGTTAATGGCGGTGGAGTGCAAGTTCTGATCACCAGCCATAGCTCCAGGTGGCTTGGATTCTTTGCTCCTTTTTTTTTTTCTCCTTTATTTTTGTTGAGAGAGAAAGAGAGATCTGAATCAGGTAAAGGAAAATTTAAAAAGCTAAGCAGGCTGCTGGTGTCTTATCAAGAGGCAGACCCTGCAAAGCTGGAAGAAGACACCCCTACACCCCCAGCATTACATTCTCTTCATGAACCCCCCCAATCCTGTATTTGTACACAATTGCCATTCAGACGGTTTTTAAATGTGACTATTTGCCAAGCCCTTTTCAGAACTAACATTCCACAATGTCCCATCTTCAGGGTTTAAGAGATTTCCCCCATACAGTCCTTTGTCTTGATTAAAGGTAAAAACCCTTCACCCCCACACCACCTCCCAGCTTCCACCTGTAATGCTTTAATTAAAAAGGCAAGAGCTATGAACAGGTTTTTTGCCGGGGTTCAGAGCTTCTTTGCTGATCAGTCCTTTTCCTCAATTTGCTGGATGGGCAGGTGAACCTGCAGCGGGTCTCGAAGCCTCTTAAGGTCCAACTCTGCCTAAAAGTAAAAGACACATTATAAAAGAACAAGCTCTCAATATACCTTGCCCAATACCATTCCACTTTACAGAATGGAAAACTTTGCCGTAGTTCCTTGTTTTTCCTGTCCAGAATGGAAGCATTCAAAAAGTAAAACAAAGTCACAGGCTCATATTTGGGAAAACCATTCTCAGCGCTTTAAGACATTTGCTCTGTACTTCTCTCAACTTGTCTACGTGCAGCCACTTAAAAGGAATATGGTAGGCAAGGCTTGATCCCCATAAACTGACTGGAACACTTTAAAAAAATATGGCTCGATTAATGGGAATGGTTGTTTCTATAAGAAAAGCTCCATGAAAATCCAGTCACCCAAGGGTACCCATATTCAGCGTGGCATGAGAAAACGCAGAGGTCTTTGAGTTTTCTCATGAAACTAAGAGAGCCTAGTCCTAACCTTCCTCTGCTCCCCAAGCAGCTCCTTCTCCAAGGCAAGAGGAGAACACATCTTGCCCTGGATATCCTACACTGTCACTTCCAGAGCCTGGGAATAAACAGAGAATGATCCGGAGCAGTGAAAAAGAACGTGGTAGCTCTGCTTTTTCTGCCTGTGCCATCCTTCTGCAGAAAGGCTCTCAGAAACACAAGGCAAAATCTCTACCCATCTCCTTTCTTAAACAGATCCCACAATGTGGACAGTCTGCCAAAAGTGTCTGTCTCTAGAACATGAGAAATCTGTCCCCATTGCTTCTAACAATACAGCTAAATTTTTTGAACGTTATTTTCCAGGACTGCAACCCAGTGCACTGAAGTGCTATGTCAGGAAGATGTTAACTGAATGGATGCAAGTCTTCACTCCTCACTAAATCCATCTGGTGTGGAGGAGCTGAGGAGGAAATCTTGAATCAGGCTCCTCTGAGGCATGAAGTGCCTGAAGCAACTAAAGACTTGCCAGCAGTTTCTAAAAGGCCCTTACAGACAGATATAGGCAACCATTTCATGTCAATTTACACATCCAGCAGTTCTATTCCTGGGCATATCAAAGCCAATCCAGTGATTGCACTGGGGCTGTGACAAGAAAATGGGCTGAAAACTTCAGATACACCCATTCTTGTTTGAGGTGCATCTATTAATAGCAGCTAAGAACTAGCAAGCAGTAATTTCTTTGTCTTATTGCTGGAAAAATTCTTGTTACCTGAGCAATTGCATCCTTGAGTTGATTGTATTTCTCTAGATCAAATCGTGTCTTTTTGGCTCCTTTATGGAAAAATAATAAGTACTGTCTGTCTCTAGCTTCTGGATAAACATATTCCTAAAAAGACAAAAGGAGAGAAGATAGGAATAAAGCCACAACAGGATGCAATGCGGGCTGCCATTAGTGCAATACGTATCAGATGCATTTTGGGAGGATGACCAGTTTCTGTCAGTGAAGGCACGAGACCAGACAGTATTTTTTAAGCTCACCCAGTGTGGTGGAGTAACCCCAATCCAGCAGCTAAGCCCCCACCCAGTCACTCACTCCCTCCCCTATAGCCAGATAAGGGAAAAGAATCAAAAGGGCAAAACCCAAGAGAAACTTAGGAGTTGAAAAAACCCCCAAACAACAGCTTAATAAATGAAGAAAAAACAAAAAAACCCAGAAGAGTGGTGCAATAGCAATCACTCGCCACCTCCCACCAGCAGACCAATGCCCAGCCAATCTCCGAGCAACAGCTATTTTGGAGAAACTCCCCCCAGTTTAGTGCTGAACATGACGTTATATGGTACAGAACATCCCTTTGGCCAGTTTGGGTCAGCTGTCCCACCTGGGTCCCCTCACAACACCTCACTCACCCCCAGCCTGTACCCAGGACTGAGGGGAGCAGGGAGAAACCAAGAAACACAGAAGGCCTTGCTGCTGTTGAGCAATAGCAAGAACATTGGTGCATTATCAAGGCTGTTTTGGTCACAAATTCAACACACAGCACTGTAAAGAACATGAACTCCATCCCAATCAAAGCCTGTACAGTCAGGCATTTGCTTCTCTACCACTATGATACACTCCAGCAGCAAGTTACCATCACCACCCTTCTGTCCTGAATGTGTGAATCCTTCCATGCAGAGAGAATCAAAACTAACATGTTTCAGGTTTCAATACCAACAAGTTTTTGGGGAGAAACGGAGGGGAAAAGAGAGCTATAAATACTGGAATAAACCTTTGTAATATGGTCCTTACTCTCCTTTTCTTAAGGTCATAAACATGCAACGGCTAATTAAAGCAACTCTAGATGCTGATGAGAGATGAGAGATCTAGATGTTGATCTCTCAACCAAGCTATGCAAGCGAGAATAAGAACCCAATACCACAGCTTTTACCAGCAATTCTCTACTGTAAAATTCACAACTTTCTAGAGCGTGTAGATAACTCGAAGCAGCAGAGCTGTTTGCACCAAATCCCACACACAGCCTCTACAAAGCACAGGTCTGCCTGCTGAAGTTAACTCTCGCTTGCACTGGAACATGATGCAGCCTCTGTGCCTGCTGTGCAGCCAGGGATCAGGGCTGCCAGGTGGAGAAAAGCTGCATTTGGGTCAAGCCAGCCCTGAAATGCCGAGATTTCAAGGTCTGGCTGAAGAGGTACTAATTGATACAGATGACAATTAAAACAATAAATCTGAATTCAAACATGCCAGAAGTTCCAACCACACTTAGTGGAAACTATTGCAGCATGTGTCCCCAACCCCTGAAATGATGCAGCTGACAGGCCCCTGGGACACCGTGCTGGAACGCCTGGAGCAACTGTTCTGATGGTCTTGTGACAGCAGAGACTCTTTGAGCCTGCCCTCCCTCATTATTTAGGTGGGACTATGAAGTTTAAAACAGGAGTGATGAAAAAAAACATGTACTAGAAAAACCACACAGTCTGTCACAACTACAATGATCCAGAGAAGGATCTTTCATCTGGATGGGAGGCCAGATCCAAGAAACGCTTAAACAAAAGCATTTCCAACATGATCCCTGAACCTTTGTCTCCTTAAAAAAGCCAGAGAAGACAGAGATGTGTTCTTCCTTAAAACTCAGAAGGTACCTCATGTACCCATAGTTCATTTGGGCTGATAAATCACAGCACCTGGAGGTCTCCAGTGCAGGTCAACGTGTGTGAGGCTGCGTGCATGTGTGCAGAAACCATTATGGGTCAGTAGATGATCCTGTCTAGCTAAAGCAGTCAATTACAGAACATACATATGCATTTATGGTAAGACAACCAGAAAATCAGCAGTGACCACCACCAGAAGAGCCCACAACCATACACCACCATCCCAGACAGCACAAATTAAATCAAGTGGCATCTATTTTCCAACAGAACAAGGAAGGCGCAAGGCGACTTCTAACAGGTAAAATTTTCCTATTTCTTTAGGGAGCAAAGTTCAAAGCAAGTCTTCTACTGAGGGGTCAACATCAGCATAACAAGTCCTACCTGGCGAGTCATTACGAAATAAGCATACATTGCCATGGCACTACCATAGGTGATGAAATAGGTGACTGGTTCCATAATGTCCCAAGAATACTCCCACCAGGTGAGGCGGGCCAGAATCCCAAACTGAGTGGCCATGTAGGCCAGGCCTCCCCACAACACCAAGGTTGTCCTCTTCTCTGCTTTCCTGCTGAGCTCCATCCTTACCTGCAGGAGATAGAAGTACATGCCTTATATTCTCAAAAATAATTTTGCCAATATAATTAAGAGATAATGTAAAAATAATACCTTGTGTTTATATTAAAAATCCTAAGTGGTTTCATACACGATTTGAGTTTAGGTTATGCAGACAAATCCAGACTTCTATCAATATCTTGCCATCAGCCATATCTTCCCCTTAGCATGCTCTGGATACCTTGCAAAGCTGCTTATTTCTCTATGTTCAGAGAAGTTCTGCTGCATTAGCCCTAGTCTTTATTTACTATCAAGTTAATTTCCCAATATATAAACCAAGGAAACAAAAAACTTCCACAGAAACAGACATGGTTTGGTACACACTTAGTGAATCTTCTGCTTCAGTGATCATAAAACTATTCAAACCATGCCAGCACCTAATTAAAACCCTGAAATAAATGAAGGATGAATTTGGAGGATAAGTAAAATACAATGAGAACTTACTTTTTCTAGTGGTGCTAGTTGCTCCTTCAATTCCTCTAGTCGCCCTATCAGCTCCTTCTCTTTATTCAGCTGGTGCTCCTCAATGCACAAGGCAGTATACAACTGCTGAACCAATGTCTTGACATCATTCAGCATTGTTGCGTTTTCATGGCTTAAGAGCTCTAGGGGGGAAAAAAAAAAAAAGGCCGCTTTATATGCATTTATCCGCAGAACTTCTCATGTACTCTTCAAAAACTGCTACTAGTCTGCACAGGAAATGCATGAAACTATCTTTTCAACAAAGAAGTATTTGGAAGAGCTCCAGCACTCTAAGAAAATGCTATTTCTTCAAAAGAAAACCAGCGTTTATTATTGGGTATTCCTAATATTTGATAAGAACAAGGAAAAGAGATCCATGCTATTAGCTTGCCAGGTATCAACAGCTACTTCTGATCCATATTTATATACAAGACTTAATAAAGACAAATGAACAACTAAACGAGTCCGATCCATCACATCAGCTGTCGAGAAACAGCCAGAATCCAGACCGTCTGCAACCATGGTTATTGACGGTGGCCACCAAAGATCTTGGGTTAATGGCCCCAGAACGTGCAGTCTTATAATAATTATTTTGAGTAACAATGCCGGGAATTGTTTCTCAGCACTCTGTGGGCTACCCCATGCTGTGCTGCCTCCAGGACAATGAAATTCTCTCTCACAGTATATTTAAATAAAGGCAGTAACAGGGCCACCAGAGGAAAATGCCTTTATCCCTGCATTTCAACACAAAAAGGATTCCTAAAGGAAATCAACTTGTAAAGGATTTATGACTAGCGGTATATTACACACTCCATATGAAAAAAAAGTTTCAAATTAAAGCAAAAGAACTTGACATTAGCCAAATAATCTAAAAAACTGTATTTACTTTTTTTTGTAGCATCCTTGGGCTTGTACCTAGGTCATCTTCTCAGAATAATGATTTTACCAACATAGAGCGCAGAACTGACATGGAAAAGTCACAGGAACCTATCTAGACTTGGCCTGCAACTCTCCAACGAGCAACAAGTGGAAGAGTTTCAATTGATTAAAAGCTACGGACAGCTTAAGTTTTAACACTAGCAGCTAAAAGGAAAGAAGTGACTCAGTTGTCTGTGCCAAGGCAAAGCACACCATATCCCCTCGCAGCTAAAGGGCTCCTGCTCCCCTATGGGAAGAAAATAAAGGAAAACAAAATAAGGTGTGTGTGCTTCTACTGAAGCGACCATCAAAAAGTACTTAGTACTTAGTACTTAGATTACAGTGTTGTGGCATTTCCATTTCAAAATACACAGGGTGATTCTGTAAAAATGGAAAAGCAACAGCTGAAAAGTTAAATAGAACTAATCTCAGTGCCTGGAGCACAAATCTGATGAAGAGCAGTTGAGGGAACTGGGGCTCTTTAGCCTGGAGAACAGGAGGCTGAGAGGAGACCTCCTCGCTCTCTACAACTGCCTGAAAGGAGCTTGTAGCATGGAGGGTGTTGGTCTCTTCTCCCAAGCAGCAAGTGACAGGATGAGAGGAAACAGCCTCAAGTTGCGCCAGGGGACGTTTAGGTTGGATATTAGGAAAAAATACTTCATGGAAAGGATTGTCAGGCATTGGAACAGGCTGCCCAGGGCAGTGGTAAAGTCACCATCCCTGGAGGAAGTTAAAAGGCATTTAGACGAGGTTCTTAGGGACATGGTTTAGTGTTAGAGTTAGGCACGGTTATGGTTGGACTCAGTGATCCTGAGGGTCTCTTCCAACTGAAATGATTCTATGATTCTATTTACAGGCACACTCATTTTAATACAAGCTAACTATAGAAATCTCCATGGCAAATGAATCAAAGGCAGCTGTTTCATGTAACCTAGGTGATCCCAGAGCTCACCTACCAGCACACAATGGGCACATCTTACAAGCGAGCCAACCAAAACCATGCCGACTCATTAACACAGACTTTGCTCTCCCAAACATTAGGTGACATGTATGAATCGCCTTACCTTGGGACAGCAATTTCTCCAGTGCAGAAATAGACACCATGTTTGCATTCTCATTTAGTTGTGAACAATAAAATGCTGTAATACATTATTATTTGCCTCGCAAAAAGCTGCTTGGAAGCTAACTACACCTACAGAGGAAGATGGCACACATCAGCAGGTCTCCCAAGAAACCAGCCACCTAGGGTAGTCTCAGACCCAAAAAGAAATGGTCAGTTTCCTGATTTTTGATCAGTCAACTTGCTTTAACGTGTCATCTTATTCAGGCTGCTCAAGATGGTAAAAGGAACATCAACAGTTCCCTCACAGCTTTTGCCTTATAAATGATTTTGTTCGTTATCTACTGCTTGAAGAGAGGCATGCCCAAAGACTAGGGAAAACATCCAGATAAATAGGGGAAGGCATTTGCACCATCTAACCTCAATTGGATGTGCAAGTCAAGTTATAAATCCTCCCTAATTTGTTTGCCTATGTGGCTAAAAATTCCTTTTAGAAAAATACTGCTTGCAAACTCCACATTTTTGCCTGCAACAATAACAGAACTATAAGGTAGACAAAAATCCCCCGTTATCTGTGAGCCAAGCAACAAGCAGACCAACACTTCCCGAACTGGTCCTTCTGTTTAAGGTATAAGTATAGGTATGCAAGAACCAGGAGCTTCGTTAAGCCTAATAAGTTGCCTAGGAGAAAAGAGTAGATGGTAGATGAAAATACCAAGTTCCTGCCACTGCCAGTAACTCTGGAGTGTCTCAAAAACTTCTTGCAAGTTTTCACATCTTGAAAGTTACACAAGTACCCAAAAGCCCGGTATTTAAAAATATTTTCTTATTGACTCAAAATACGTTGGTTTCCCCTGCTATTGGATTCTCAGTAATGTAACCTTCCAAGAGCAGAGTCTCATTTATTTCACTGTTTGTTAGCTAACAGTTTCAAGGTTTATTTGCAATTATTTAAAGTACCACACTTAAAAGGAAACAGTGTTAACTGTCAGGTGAGGGAACAATTGATTCTTCTAAATCAGAGAATGTAAGTTTCAATCTAATTCCCATTTTGTATTGTACTCATTCAGAATGAGCTAAATTAAATTACTTTGCAGTCATCAGGAGAAAATTCAGAAAAAATAGAAATTGAAAGAAATTACATTTCTTCATTTATTCCTTTTATGGGAGGTACTGGTTTTGAGTAGAACGAATATTTGCTTTTCATCACTGACTATTCCGATTATGTGGATATCACTAAATTAGATTCCAAGGGCAGGACTAGAAACCGCAAGATTTCCTTTAGAAATAACATTTCATGTTCTTGAAGGAGTTAAATAAACCATGCTGCAATTAAACAGGGAACTGAATACTGCATTTTTTTTCCTGATGTTTACCAGAACCAGGCTGGTTTACCTCTCTTTGGTGGTCTAACATGGTACGTGACATCATTAATGATCAGTTTGAAGTCATCCAGCAGAAGCAAGTCTATGCCTGTGGAGGAGGCGACACGCGTGCCATCTGTAAGGCAAACACAAGCGACTCATTAAACAGTTGAAACAAAGCACCTGAACATGCTGTGGCTAAGCTGTAAAGCCATCCCAAGTCCAGTTGTTGGACTTCTGCATTTTCCTACAGAGGATACTCTTTGTCAAGACTGATACATATACTGGGAGACCTTATAATGCCAATACTAGCTGAGCTATGTGTGCAGCTGCTTTTCTAAATTTGTGATATTTGGGATCATCTTATAAAAAGAAGTTCCCTCCATCCCACACACTCTGAATATTTTACTATGTTTTCCAATACCATCCACTTAAGTGACCTTCATCTCTTCCCACTGGCCTTAGAAATTATTTACATGTCTGGTATTGGACAGTTTTGACATCACTAACCCAGCAAAGACGTCCCTCCCAGGCCAAGACTTTTAAGGAAACGCCTGCTTCGATGGCACTTTCATAAGACATCTAACGATGTTTCAGAGCTTTGGTGGCTCACAGACATCTAGCAATTGAGCAAAACGGTGAAGTAAGACACGGGAAACATTACTGAGTTTTCATAGCTAAGCAAGATATTGTTTCCTTTGTATCATCTTTTACACCGAGCTCCTTATAAATCGATTAGAACATCTATATCAGTAGCATAGCTTGCACCTTTCCTACTAAATAGTAGGAAACTCACCAAGAACACCTCCAGCAGAACTGGAGTCTATAAGCTCAGCATTAGGAATGTTTTCCTCGTCCTTCGCTCTACAGATTTCCTTGGCAGATCTGACTACATAGAGATAGTTAACAATATTCCTACTCCAGGAATGGCGTTTCTACCTTCTACTTTTCCAGGAATGCCACCATAGTAAACTTACGTTGAAAAAGCAAAAGGTTGGATGAAGACAGCTGGCAGGCAAGTAAATCAATTAGTTTGTAAACAACAGTACCTGCTGAGTAGATTGCAACCCGATCAATTCCTCGGTCCTCTGCTTGCAGCTGTTGTAAGAACACACCAACAGAGTCTGAGATGGGTTTAAGCGTGAATTGGCAACGTTCACGCCGGGATGGAAGATTCACAGAAATCACAGGTAACCCGTTTTGGTAAACCACCGTCACTTCTACAAAGACGACAAAAATACAAGTTTATTGTTAAAAATTAACAAATGTTCTTGTAATAGTTCTGTACTCATCTCACGGGGAAAGAGGCGAACATTGTTAGAGCTGAACATACAGCAGACTAAGTTTTTGGTTCATCTCTTATCAAGAGATGCATGCACCAAAGAAAAACTGAGGGATGTCAAAAGTTTTCACTCCCATTAACTTGGCGGTATCTGTTAAACTTCCTGTGCTTTGCAGAAAAGTAAAATACACTTATTCTAAGCACAAACACATTTATACTGAGGGCAACATGATATCTGAAAGCCACAACATAGCAGCACGGTATGTTTTGGTTAGTTTTTGAGAATCAAATTATTTTGGTCTATGGAAGACAAAACACTGAGCAATTTAATCAGGATTTATAGCCCAGAAGACAATGGCAGACTGTGTATATTAGGAAACATCAAGGAAGGACCTACTTTAAACATTTTTATTCTTGTTTAGTTCTGGTTTCCTCCTCTTTGTCCTGAGGCAACAAATCTTTAAGAGAGCAGTCAGGAGTATGAGGTTGTAGGAACAGGACTCTGAGTTTAAGCTTCAAGGTCATTTCATCTAAAATTCATAGGATCAATACGCTTTGTACTCCAGCAGACATTACTTCCTAGGTGTAGATAAAAGGACGTTTTCCATTTCTTTAGTGCTGTCAAGAGCTTTTTCAAGAGCATTCTTAAAGATTTCAGTGCACCTTTCTAAAATTGATGGTAGTGACCTGTATGAACTGTCAGGCGGTTTTTATTTTAGTGCCAGAAAGACAGCCCACTCTGTACACACATAGAAAAGAGAAGGTAAAAGTTTGTACTCCCTAAGCCCTCTACTGAGTCACAAACAGTCAAAATTCTCCCTAAGTGGAGAAGTTACTAAGATATAGAAGCACACAAAAATGATTCACGTTGGAATGCTACATATTTTCCTTATATAAAAACGTAACATCTTTTTTATTGCACAGAGCATTTGCCGTGTCTCAAGGATTGTGCAGTCGCACCCACCCACATGGCATCTGGCTCAGTGTTCCCACCTGTTGGAGCTTTGGCCAACTATAGGAACCACACTGTCTACTTAAACTCATCTAACTCATGTATTGATATGCCAAGTCAATTTAACCAGCCAACGTCAAAACTAGCGGGTCAAACAACTCAACATAAGTAGAAATAGAAGTAAATAATCTAATTATAACTATCAAAGGAAACTATTTCTCAGCATGCCACTGTTAAGAAAGTTGTGCAACCAACAGCCTTTATTCTTTCCCTTTCAGCGATTTGCTGCCAGATGATGAACTCATTTATCACAGGATTGTTTGCATACTAGAACAAGTCTTGGGGCGACATGCCTCTCCAAAGAGGGGAGCTGATGGATGGTGAGAAAAGGTGTGCCAAGTACACTTTGACAAAGCCAGAAGAGTTCTCTTGGGCTTTTGAGTTTCCCCTCACATGCCTTCATGAAGTGAATCTAGCATCCAAAGGCTTTTTCCCCCTTCTGGGGGTTTGCTCTCCAGTGCTGTCAAAGCTGGGGTGGAAGTGACCAACTACAGACTTCTAAAATGACTACAGCATCCCAAGAGGCTCCAGTATTTGGAAGCCTATAAGTGCCTCTTTCTCAAGACTCTGACACCTGACAGGATTTTAGTAGCTTCAGTTTTCTGAAGCTTAGAAACTCAGAGACAACAGTCAGATATTTACTGGGGGGAAAAAAAACCCCTGCCAATTTATGAGGACAGTTAAACAGATTTTCAAGCTCCTTATCAGCAGCTGTTATGACACCAGCTATTGAGTTTTTGCATTCTTTCACTCAAGTATTTGAGCAAGAGACTGGTAAGAAATAGATTAGCATTAGCCACCTTTGTGATAGCAGGCTCAGAAGGAGTGATCAACATGTTTAGGAGCTTAAAATAGCCACTTAAATATTGAATTCATTGCTTCTGTGAGCAGCATACCCAACATTAACGTATGTACAAGACATGAAAAACATTATTTATCTAAAATGCTACCTTCACCATACAGACAGAGAGCCAATTTACTGCAGAGGAGAACAGATAACAACGTTTGCACCAATACTTTGTGTGTCCCCGTTGGTACAACACAAGGATGCAGCTTTGGAGGAAGCACCTGCCAGCACCAGCCCTGCTGCATTTTAACCCTCCATGGACCAGATGGAGGCCACAGGGATAAATGCAACAGGTCAGACTGCACCACGAGTCATCGATGCTGGCAGCACACACAAAACCTTTCTCAAGGATTTCCACCTCAGGTGAAATGCTGAAGACCAAATTATTTCTTTTGGAGGACAAATTTGGAATTACAGCTGGTTTACATTTACCTTACAAAAAGCTTGTAAAAGTAATTTTCTCGCCTAATTCACTGGTGGGGAAAGTCCATAATTCCAGTTGATCCTCTCATCACCTCCCACACAAGTAATGCCTGGTCAATTTTTATTGCATTGGAGAAGGAAGAGCTCAGAGGTGAATAAAAAACAAAGTAGTAATCCAAAGGACATGTCAATAACACAAAACTAACAGACAGCAACAGACAGCTCCAGTAAAAGTTATTAACACAAGATGCTGCGATACAGCTGTCCGCCTTGCCCTCCTCTGCTCTGCCAGCCCAGTGGATTGCCTGCACGAGGGTAATTACAAGTTACTAAGTGGACAAAGCATTTTGGCATTTCACTAATTATAGAGCTAACATTTCAGCTAATCTTCGCTGATTAAATTTCAAACCAGTATTTAAATACATGGGATAAGTAAAAGAAGTAATTGTATATAAGTGTATTTCACCTACATTTACAGACACCTTCAACCTGGCCAGGGACGCTGCTAAATAAGACCATGGAAGATTTTAAAAGCTTTACACGCTATATTAAGCATGAGGTTGCTCTGAGGTATGAATTCCACAGGAGCACCACAAAGTTTTGACTCAACCATATGTGTACCAGTAAGAGGTCATTAGTATTTTTTAAAAATACTTCTGTTCTTGCATAAGAACAACTTGAGCAACACATTAAGCCAAAATAAGGTACAGTAAAAAGAGTGTGGCCAAAGAAGTCAGCGTTGAACATTTACTACTGGTAAAGGTGAAGTTTTTGCAAGAAACGACGAGAAATATTCAAGCACAATATGAGAATAAAATCAAATCAGGCAAGTAGCTACACATTTACATTACCCTCTCAACCTTACATTTGTCCTCTACACTTCTACCTATTTAAGCCTTCAGGTTTTTATTTTGAGTTCTCCACAGCAGTCACGTTCTCTTTGTGTTTGCACACAGTCACTTTATCCTGGCATAGAAAGCAATTGTGCCAGAACCCTTTACTTTATTAGCTTTCAGGCTTCATTAACAAGCCTTAACGGAGAGAGGATCCACTAACCGTTTGTGTCAGTCGGCATAAGTGCTTAGTCTTTGTGCACAGCATGTGGATGTTAAAGCAGTCAGAGATCTCAAAGCCGCTCTTTCGTCTTCGCATTCTAGGATGCTGAGATTTTTCAAGTTTCACTAGTGCATTCTTTTGCTTTATATTCTGACGTTATTAAAAAAAGTTTACTGTCTGAGCTGTTTCAGAATTTATATAAAGGAACAAAATTGCCTTGGCTTCACAATTTATTTACTGCAGCAAACAGTGCTTTAACCGTTTGAGCAAGTAGCTGGTATGAGCTGCACTTTCATTACATAAATAAAGTTAACAAGACACACAGTACCCCGAAGGGCAGGCATCACACAGCTACATGGCTACATCAGGAAAAAGTCTGGCAAAAAAATGTGGACAGTTGCACACAATAACATCCATCTTTATAAAGCCTGTCTGGTTTTGTAAGAAGAGTTATTAGAAAAGTTGCCCATTTCCTTAATTCTTCTGGACTGACTTTGGTCTCTGTCACTTCCTTGGTTCAAAAGTAGATTACCTCCTAGCCAAAAAAAACCTCCACCAGAAAAGAGGTCAGGAAACACGATTTAAGTCAGGAAAGGCGAAAGTGAGCCAAGAGTTTGCCCATGTCAATACTCACCATCAGAGGGCACTACTGTACTGCAATAGACCACTCTCACGCTCTGCCAAGGAGAAAGCCTCTGATGCACCTAAAAAATACAAGCGCAGCAAAAAAAAGGACAAATGTTCAGTTCTGGCAGAAGCCCAAGCCAGTGCCACCTCCTGTCCACCCCCCGCCCCATCCTCTGTCCCAGTGCCTGTGCTGGGCATCTCCTCCTGTCCACCGCAGGGGTACCCACAAACCGGGAGCACCTGTCACGAACAGCATCATCTTCCACCATCTGCCACCCAGCAAGGTCTCCCCCCTCGGCCAAGTTCACCTCTACACACCCCACCCTCAATGCACAGAGAGCCAGAACATGTAACGCAACAGCTGCGATTTTTTTCTTCTTCCTTAATGTAAAAATGTATTTTTAAAGCCGCGTTGAGTTAATCAGTTTTAAGAAATCAGTTTAGATTAATCAGTTTTAAGAAATCAATTTTGATTACTACACAGACATGGAAAGTAGAAATCACATAAAAGCATCAGTCTTTGAAGGGTAAAAAAAAAACCCCCAAAAATATTAGCGTAACAGTAGGGGAAGGTTGGGGAGTTGTGGACGAAGAGATGCATTCTCTTAGGTTGTTCTCTGTGCTGACATGTATTTTCTTCTTGCCCTTACAGAGGGAAGTCAAACTCTAAGATACAAGTAGTAAACACGCCTGTTCACAGAAGAACAAATTGTTCAAGATAACAAACAAAAACTGTGATACTAGGCTGTAAAAAAAGAGCCAAGTAAGAAGAAAGCACGTGAATGGTTCATATGTTCTGCAACCTTGGCAAAGGACTAATTTGTTCAGGAATATCTAGAATCTGAGTGATTTGAAGTCTGTTCTCCAGGATAAGTTATACTAGTTATACACTAATTCTCGCCCAAGAGTGAAATTATAATTCTAGCACAAGAGAGCCCAATCAAAAAAAGAATAAAGCACACCAGCTCTCATCTGGTTACACCGATATATATTTCAGTGACTGGCACTCTGATTTTTCAACACTCGCAGTCCAATATGGGCATTCCCATGGTCTGGGCTTGGTTTTGTTTATTTCTAAAATACGGCTGACAAACCTGCATTTCTATAAAGGTATCTCAGGGGTATGCTTGTTTATTTTTAAGTAAATTTCTAATGCAAGTTTGCAAACAAAACCCAGGCTGTTGAATATTTCTCTGCCAAATTGTCCAGACCTCCATATTTTGCAAGGTCGCTTTCAATAATCCACTTGAAAGAGCTTCACTTTTCTTCTGAAGCCTGCTATGCAAACCCACAATAGTTTCAACTATACTCATCTTGAAAGCAGGACCTACGGCCCAAGTGGTCAGTGCATTGCCAGCTCTGGAAACCCACTCTCATTTGTGCTGTATTTACATTCTGTTTTTCTCAGTCCTGACAATCAAAATCAGTCAAGTAAGTTTCCATTTTCCTTCTTGCATTTTCAGCTTCCCACAGTGGAGTGAAAAAGGCAGCTAACAGGAAAAGAGAAGTGGATTTAAACAGATGTAACTGAAGTGGGAAGTTGCACGTTTTGGCAAAAGTAATGTTTAAAAGAACCCCTATACATTAGGAACCAAAGGGCGAATTTGCCTTTTTAGGTTTGAAAATAGCAAGTTGTCTGGACTGACAAACACCCATGTGCTACTGCTGAGCAATCAGGATCCCCCACCCCTAAAGTTTTAAAACTCGAAAACACCAACGCAAAACACAGATACAGCCTCACATTCTAGACAAATCAAGCTTCACTGTCTTGGCATCACTATTATATTAAGAAAAAAATCAGAAGCTACACCACATGTAAGCCAGTTTTCAGAATCAAATTTTACCCATGGAGGAGAAGCCTCTATAGGAAGTTGAGAAAAAAAGACCTTTTCCTATTTGAAACCAGCAAGTTCAATTCTAATCCTTCTGCAAATAGTATCAGACCAGATGCAATAGTAAGTGGGCAGAATTTATACAGTGAGACACAAAACCTCCTCCTCTACTGTTTACATATGTATTTTATGGGATCCCATGGCAGAACTGGCACTTTCAGGTACGTGCTTTTCACTGCTTTACTCTTCCCTTTTACATGGCATTAATCATCTGTTTTTGTAAATACTGCACACCAGATTTGCACAGCAGCCCAAAAGATTTAGTAGCATTTTTTAGAAAATCTTGAAACCCATTAAATCCAGCATTACCCCATCGCCAAATAGCTATATAGCTGAAAGACATTATCAGTTAGCATCTGTAAAGGTTTCACCTTAAGGCCATGAGCATTTGACAGGTATAAGCTGGCTCAAATGCCTCCTGCCCTCATACAATACAGGCAACACCAGGGGAAAAGGCAAAATGGGTTGAAAAACAGGGCATGTAAGGTGACTCATCAAAAAGCCAATGTGCCCCCAGGTTTAAGCCCGTTGCTAACTCTTTCACCCTGATTCAGGTCTGAACCAGCTCGGTTTCATTAACCCCACAGCATGAGGCTGCCGTTACATTTTACAGGAAGAGATGGTGGTTACACTATACATATCTGTCACTCCTGCAGTTCTGAACTGCATCGTGACATACATGCTGCTGTTAGAGATTTCTTATCTAAAAAAACCAGTCTCTACTGGGTTGGAAAAGGAAAAGAAAGGAACAAATGAACTCAAAGTCAGCAAAGACCTAAGTGACACCTCCTGGCATCCAAGGTTAGCGAGAGCTTAAGGAATCATCCATCATTTTTATTCTTGAAGGGTGGCTGGTTTAAAATTGAGATGGAGATTACAATGCCTGAACCCTTTCTCCAGCATTTGCAACGCAACAGCTTTATGCAGAAATGTGCCAGCAGGCTGAAGCGCAGGACTGAGGCAGTGCTGGAGTGGAGAGGGATTTGATTCAAGCTTTGCTGACCAGATCTCACCATCATTTGTCTGCAGATAAACAGTTGACTGCTCACTGCTTCAGCAATGAAGTGTAGAATAACTACATCCAGCTTTCAGCTGAGACAGACTTGTCCACCACTTCAGAAATAAGTGGTATTAGGAGTGTGAAAAGCACCAAAGCCAGACCCCTGAAATTAGAAGCTTTAATCGCCAGAGTAACTTTCCAGGTCTCAAGAGAACAGGTGCAGGAATTCACTTTTCACATCCGTTCGATCCTTCGCTTCTTGTCTTATCTGCAGTAAGATGCATGTTAAGAGGCTCAGGGTTGCGCAGCAGCTTCGCTCCCAGAATGATTAAGGGATCAAGAGGAAAAAAAACCAAAACACCAAACAGTCTTTTGTCTAAAACTAACACTTCCTCCAGCCTTGTCAAGCTCTATTTGGACAATCCAAAGGTAAAAAGAACATCTCTATAGGTCCTAGTGTAGCTATGTCAGTTCTACATGGGCGACAAAGTTAATCAAAGCCCTACTGGAAAAAACAGCCTTTTAGCTACCAGCAAGCGCGCTCTGATGGGAAAAGAGTGAGTAATCCAGCAGAGGTAGTGTTCTGCATTTTATGTAATTATCGAAGATAGAATGGTAACAACTTTGGGGTACCAAGTCTCCAAACTCTAATTAAAATCAGAAATGTTGTCCAGAAAAAACACACACACACACACCAACCCAACCCAAGAACAAAAAAGGTGAATATCTTAATCTAGAACACAGGTAAAAGATGCTGCCAACTCACTACCTGGAGTACCAGTGACAGTCATGCTGCAGAGCTTTTGTGAAAGACAGCGGATTCTCTGTGTAAAAATTTCTTACCGTAGAGTAAAATCCTTAACGACACATTTGCAAGTGCCAGCTACAACATCTATTTTACAATTTACAACTGAGGCTGCCCTAAGTCAGATGTGAAGCAGCTCACCTTTTCCAACAAGCAACAGCTATTTTCCTCTCTATCCCCCACTTTCACAGCATGAAAACCTGAATGTCTTTCCTGGCTCTGACAGGGGTTCTCCTCAAACCTCCTGGCCAGCATCTCAGCGACAAAAATCGCTGTGAGCTTCCCCAAACAACGCAAGCTACCCGCTCCAAAAGTGCTGAGGAGCTCCATTTGTTGATCTTTACCTCACTTCAGGGTTCCAACCACTCCTCGGCCTGTTCCATCTCTCTGAAACTGAACTTTAGTTGTAAATCATTGGGGCCCTTTTGTCCTCCCATTTTGCTCCCCCCTCACGCCAGCTGTGTTTGCAAAGGGGAGGAAACACAGAGCGAAACCACGTTCTGAAGAGAAATCTGCTGTCCGAGCTTCACAGATGTGTAACTAATCAAGTCCGCTAATACTTTTGCACCAGTACATAAGCTCGTACTGGATTTGAAGCACATTTAACTGTGGTGATGCGTTTCCTTCTGGAAGCATCCGCGCCGCAGCCCATGGAGGACCCTGCGGGGGAGCACCTCCTCCTCCACCTCAGTGCTTGCAGGGCCGTTCCTCACACTTTTTCCCTTGTTCCTCACACTTTTTCCCTTATTCCTCTGCTTTTTCCATCATTATTCCCCTTTCTTACCTCAGTTCCCCCAAGGCACCGGCGGCGGGGCTGAGGGGCTGTGCCGTGTGTTCCCGCCAGAACCCACCCAGAACCGGCCTCTCCTCACAGAGCCCCCGGGCACCCAATACACCAAGTATTACCGCAAAAATTGCAAATAAAATCCTTCACATACAAACCCATGTAGGGCTCTGAGCACAGGCAAGACCTTTTCAGCCCTTGTATGAGGAAGATTCCTACAGCAGTCCCTCACATGGGCCTGGGGACAGCAAGGGGACAGGGAGAAGACGCAATGGCAGCCCTCACGCCCGCAATACCAGCAAAGATGGATCTTGCTGCTGCCAGCACCCAGGCACAGCCCTGCTGTATTCAAATGCCTTCTTCAGAAACCTCCGAAGAGATAAAAACGGGCCAGTCTGGCATCAGAGATCTCTGCCTGCATCTCTCGCCCATTTCTTTGCCACCTCCGTTCTTCCCAAGACATCTGGACACCTTGGTCTGCTTCCAGGACCTCCTTTTGGAAAAAAAAAAATAAATTCCATCTTCCTCTGAAATTGAGCCCAACTTTACCAGACATTTGTTCATCAAACCAGTAACCCTGTACAGAAGGCCTCCTCCAACTTTTTGCTACAGTCTCTGGCTACATTCACATAGTAAACATTAAGTATTTCCTTCAAGGCTTCTGCTAGAGCCCGGTATGCAATAAACCAGCTCTTGCAAGGGTGAAATTCAAACCAGAGTGCTTTGCTGCCCTGCACAAACCCCAAACACTTGGGCAAAGAGGGGAATGTGGTGGGGAAAGCCCTTGTATCTGGGAGCCATGTTGCTGCAGCACGGCTGGGGCAAAAAAGCCCCGCGCCCCTCAGCACCATTTTCCCCCCAGCTTCCAAAAAGTCCAAACTGCTGCCTTTTTAAACCATATGGCTTGTCTCCCAGGACCCGAGCACTTGCCTGATTAAATCCCACTGGCTTGAACTCATTTCTTTCTTTGCCGGTACGCCCTTGCTCACATCCCACTCAAGAGGTCGGATTTTGCCCTGAAAAGAACATTTTGCACCCACTGCCTCCATAGGGCAACGCTTTTGCGGAGGAAGGTCAAGCAAATGAAAACCCATCCAAACTGCAGTGCTGTTCCTCTTTGGTTGTGTTATTTTGCTTTTTGTTGTTGTTGTTTTAGAAATCAGACTGGGGAGATGGACACAAAAAGAGACAATGCCAGTAAGACGTGGGAAGTGTTAATCTTGGCATTTGGAAGCACTTCGTGCGACCTACACATTAGCAAACAGTCCTTATTTGCCACACTTCTCATTCCTGCCTGAATTTTCACTTCTTCCAGCATTAGTACAGAGCTTCATCACATCTGCTAGGAGAGGAACATAAACAGGAGGTGAGCTATAAATATTCCCTTCTCATCCTGCTTCCTTTGCCCATCTGCCTAAGAAGAAACAGGTAATCCACAGTGTCCAGGAAAAGGTGGGGGTAGGAGGAAGGAGATTGATTCTTTGCAGAAAAGGGAGGGGAAAAAAAATAATAATAAAAAAAAAAGAAGATGAAGCAACTGCTCCTTGTTCTTCATTGCACCTTCCTCCCAGGCGTTACTGCCGCTGTGGAGATGCTGCAATGATGAGTTTTTTAACAAGAACATCACCGCTTTTGATGGCTTTGGCAGAGCCTCTTGAGGGTAAGAGAGGGAAGAGGAGATAATGAAAAATTTTAACAGGTGTGTTAAGCACATTGGTCAAGCAGTCTCTACTGCTTTTACAGGTGCTTCCTTTGCCACACCATCCACAACAATTCCAAACCCCCACTCCCCCCCAAAAAAAGAAAAACCCCTAAACACCTTTTCTTAATCTATATTCTTGATTTTATTGCAGATGTCAACAACCTACAGAGAATTGCACAATTCCTACTTCCCTTGAAATAGATGGCAGCCATGGTATACCAGACTACATACTCCCTCTTCCATCTGAACTTCATACAGTCCTACCTGCAGCAGGCAGCCCAGAGCTGGGCTGGAACATCTCCCATGCCATTTCTGATGCCAGGTCACAGTTTCGCTATTAGCACATTTTTTTCTTTACTGGAATAGGATGGTTTAAATACCATTTCTTTAATAAAACCCTCATAGTTACTGGAAAAAGAAAAGCTGAAAATTTCAATTCCCTTGCATTCTGAAGGCTTGAAAAATAGAAACCAAACAAAATACCATGATGCATTCAGGCCCGTATCAGCTTTGAAACCCAAGCACAGAGACAAGGCAGAGCTGAATTCCTTTCCCTAGTTTCCAGATTCATTTATTGCATCTTCCCATACCGAAAAGAGTGGCACCTCTCTTCTCAAATTCAAGGGGCTTCCAATCCTGGTTTAAAAAGCATTTGAGAAATTTAGTGAGTTCTGATCCCACAGATTTCGAGCTGCATGATTTTGCCTCCCTCAGCCACTCGCAGCTGAAGATCCTATAACCAGAGAGAGAAGGAATCAGATGGATTCCCCTCAGGGATTCCCCCCAGGGCAGCTGACTGGTTTGTCTCGGTTTTATTTGTTTGTTTGGGTTTTATTTGTTTGTTTGGGGTTTGTGTTTGTTTTTCTGCCTCTAGCACTTATCAACCCCACTAGGCAATTCCTTTTGTCTTTGTTACAGCCAGTTCAAAAGAAGATCTCTTAACCCTCTTCTCCCACCTTGTTGCCATACTGCATCAAATGCTTCCCAGCGAGGAAAGAGCAGCTTACTGACACATCCCTGGCGCTTCCAGCATCAAGAATGAAACAATAAGCAGAGTTATGAAGCGAGATTTCCACAAGTGCAAGGAAATTCCTTCTGCCTTGGTGTGTGCTGGGGAGCAGCCAAACTCACACCGGTTTTCCAGGGAAATAAACTTAGAAACGAGAGAACCTTGCTTTCAGCTCTTGAAAAGAAACAGCAGGCTCTTTGCAGATTTGGGAGTCAGTGCCAGCACACATACAGCTTCAGAGAAGCTTCATGCTGAAATATAGAGAGATGCAACGTTCGGCAAGCCATGGCAGCCCAGTACATCCCAGTACTGGTGAAGTCCTACACCATCAATTCCTTGCTCGTTTTCCTGCACGAAAGAATCTGGGTTTGGTCCAAAAAGGGAACTGGTGGAGCAGAAATGTAAGTGCTGTTTGCAGAGGAATGGGTAAAAAGGAACTGCCTTTTACTGTCTGAGGCAAAGTCACATTAATTCAGTCCAAGCATTGAAGATAAAAAGTAGTTCCTTCCCTCAGATAATGACTCTTACAGGGTAAGCGTGGAGACTGAATTGGCTTTAGGCTTGAATCCGTTATGAGGCGCATAGTTGGGGAGTTCTAAAATATTTTAACACCCAGAAGTGCCAGATAAATTTTACAGATACTCTCACGTTCAGTCCAGGTCTTTAGAAAAAAATCATAGGTTTGATAAACAGCTACAAATACCTGTGGCCAATTAACATGGGCCAGGTTTCTTCTGCGAGAAATACCAAAGCATAGATGTTCAGCTTGGGATGCTGCTTTGCTGTCTGCGTTCAATTTGCATCAGTTCGCTACCAGCTGTGATTGGTACAGCAAAAATCAATCCTTTTGCTAGTCCCACACGTGTCTTACCATGAAGCCTTGGAAAAATCTTCCATTTGATTAGGAGTGAATGCCTAACATTTTTCTGCCTATGCTTTCTGCCACAGAAATCATTACTGTGCAATTCTGACTTCTAAATCACTTACGTTCCCTGGCAAGTTAGTGTCATATGAGAGGAACAAAAGAAAATGAAAAAGACTCCAACAAAAATATATTAACATTTTAAAGCCAATGAAGGACCACTGTTTCATTCTGCTACCAGACTGCAAATCGAGGAAACTTCTATGCAAAATTAATATCCCTATATGTTAATGTTTAATATCCTTCAGATATCATTAGATGTACCTTGAACCTGACTATTTCGCAGGATGGCTTCCCGGCTCCACCCCGAGGAAACAGTGCAGAGCTCACCTACAGTGCCCCATTGGCATATCCACAGAGAAGGAAACTCAGCAAAAGTTAAACACAAGCGAAAGGCACCGCTCTGCAGAGACAGATCTTTATCAACACACTAATGACATCCAGTAAAAACACAAACACACTTATTTTGAACCCCACGTCTAAACAGCAAGTTAAATTCGGTTTTGAAAGTTTGTTAGACTTTCCTCAGCTCATCTCACCTGGCCTCTCTGCGAGGGGAGAGGAAACTGGGGTTGACCCCTTCTCACAGCATAAGGAACAGCTGTACGGTACTCAACGGCATTTGGTCTAGTTTCAGAAATGCAAACTGAGCGGTGTTTCACAAGCTCCTCAACGCTGCTGTGTTCCAGTTCCAGCCTGTCTAGGGAGCAGACAGAAGAGCCGCTTTTGTCCTGCTCCTCTGGAGGAGGCAAATGTTTATAATCTGTGAGCCTGCTCCCCAAATCCACCTATTTCCCCTCCTCACCAGCAAATGGATCTGCTGGAGCTCCAGTGCCTGCACTGACCACTATCAGGCATTTCTGGGAAGACACAGAGGAGACCTGGAGATCAAAAGGTTTTTATTTAATTGACCACTGATAAAGGAAATGACTGCAACAGCATCTCACTGGCTCAAAGCTATTCATTCTGGCATCTCCTGCGCGGAATTACCGTGCTAGAAAAATGAACGACATAATTACACTTCAATGCCTGTCAGTACAACAGAGGCACTAACAGCTAAACAAAGTTTCAGGGAAGCTAATAACTAAAGCGATCGCTTCATCTGACAGCCAGTGCTGGACTCAGGACGAGCTCAGTCATGTCCTCAAAGCTGAGCGTGGTGGGATGAGAGGCTGAGGGCCCCAACTCCCCATTAGGTGCCTCTGCAGAGACTGTGACCAGGCCCTCGTCAGCACCAATTAATTCTGGCACTTCCTGGACCTCCCTCCTCTGTGTTACGGAAACCAGTTGAAACTGGGTTTATGGGCACACGCACTATGCACAAACACACCTTCAGTTTATATAATGATTAATTAAGTCAATATGTTAAATCGCTAGTTAAAGAGCCTTAAAGAAACAGAGCAGAGAACTTCCCTGCACATTTTCAATGGTTATAAAGTTATCCACTACTCATATACATGATAAATTAGGATTACAGGGAAGCGTTATGAAAGCAGTTCCCAAACATTTGGTTCTGTTTTGGTTTTCAGTTTAAAAATATTGTTTTCTGATTCTATATCATACAAATCAAAGACTGTTTTATTAGTATTTTAATTGAAAACTTCCAGATTGTTGCAGCTCAAGTATTTTTCTTTTTTTTTTTTTTACAAGTCCAGAACGTAACATATACTATATCTCTCTAACCATCTAAAAACTTTTCCCACAGAAACTGTTGCATCTTCCTTGTATCTTATTCTTTGGATGAAGTTCCAACACAAATCAGTTCTCAACAGCCATTCATGAAAAGCCGATTTGAACTACTTGCCAAATTATAGTTTTTACAGATCAAAGATACACACACTACAAAGGGGTTGCAGTTCATACTTCTTTCCAACACGAGCACTGAGACTTAATTCATATTAAAGGACTGAGAAGTCTTGGAAACAATGCACTAGAAAAATGACCATTTTTCTAGTCATTAACACCATTTAAGAATCAACAGCCCTGGGAAAAGAGATTATCCTGGAAGAGGGGGATTTGGAATGGGAGATCTTTGGCTAGGTTGCTTCCTTAAAGCTTTTCCAAATCAATTAAGCTGGGTTTAATCTATAGTGATAGGTGTTCAGTGGCCTAGAAGAAGGCAATTTACAATTTGGCCCTGAATTACACAAGCTGTCAGAGACACCTTTACAGTTTGTATTTTCATTGACAGTCTCAGCTAGTTAATGAAAATTGAATCCTCCTTCTCAGGGAAATTAAATATACACATGAAACAGAGCAAAAAAGCCTCTGTGGAAAAACCACGAAGGGACAGGCATTAAGGTAAGGACTTCAAAACATACACTGCCCATCCAAGCACGAAGGCTGGCGCAACTCCTGCAGAATAGCATGCTCTCCGTACTTTCTTTCCAAGACCCTTTTAAATGCTCTTTCCCTGAAGTAAACAGGCCTGGGAACCAGGACTTTCCCTTTGATCCAATGCTGGTTATTACTTAAAGTTCTATCATCCTTGAATCCCAGGTTTCTTCTCTCCAGGGACAGTCTTAAGAGGCCAGAGAGCCCCTGTCTGCCACCACACAACTGCACCATCTCACACCCAGGTCCACAGCACCTGTGCTAACACAAGTTGGGTAGAAGCCCCCTCAATTTCCCAGGCGCAGACACCACCTTCCGACAATGTCACCCCCTGCCTTGGTCTCAGATGGTGAGTAAACAGCCAAAACCCTTCCCTCTACAACCACCCAGGCCACGCAAGCAAGTTGTTAAACAGCCCCGGCACTGGAGACAAGTGACACTTGGTCAACGCTGCCTGCGTCGCAGGGACTTCACATGTCCAAGAACAGGCTAAACACACCAGAAGATTTATCAAGACCTTCACCAGGACCAGCTAAGTCAGTCGGGGTAATTCCTTAACAAGAAAAGCTAAAGTCCTGTACTCCAAGGCCACTTCCCACTTTAAGATGCCATCATCTTAAAGCAGGTCAAAGTTTCCATTCGAGCCTCACTGTAGTTTGATTTTGGCTGTATTGAGCGAACAAACGATGGAGGGAACACATCTCCACAGCTGACAAACTGGTAGGACTCTGCCTTCCTTTCAAGGCTTGTGAAATCTGCTGCTTCACAGTTCTGCAGTCTTGTATGTACACAAAAATCATCTCCAAAATACATATTAACAAACAAAGAGAAGAGTGATTCAGGGTTAGGACTGCATTGCTATCAGTTGCTTTCACCCCTGTCTGCTTACACTGCTTCACTGATGGGTGAACTGGATATCAAACAACTCGTAAGTGAACCACAATTAGCTGTCGTAGCTGCTACTCATGATTATTTCCAACTGTATCTGCTAAAAGCTTGCATGCCCAGAAATATTCTCCTGAGACATTGAAAGCAGATCCTTCTTTTCACTTGGTTTTTTTTTTTAATAGTATAGGCAAAGCTTATTACTAAAACAAGAGAGAAAGTAGCAAGGCGTTATTACTAGTTAAGAGTTCAGGTACCAGGCCGAGACACTTCCAACCAAATAGATTTTATCTGCAGAGACCAAGTCCCCCGACAGCACTCTCAAACTGATTCAGACAGCACACAAAGGTTCGGCTTTCTCAGCACAGCAGCAAAAACACATTAGCCCTTGAGAAAGCATTAAGAGAAGCACTAAAATAGCTGGTTGTAAGCAGTGTAAGTGGCTGCCCAGCTGAATACCAGGCAATTCCGTAAAAGAGCTCTAGATGAACAAAAAAAAAAAAAACCCACCACAAACCTGGTGAGAAAGCAGAACACTGTTTTAGACACACAAACCAGTAATACTTATGTCAAAGTACAGATTAAATGTTAGAGACCGCTATTTTCTGAGGGAAAACATTCATGATGGAAACCAAAAACACGCACCAAGCATGGCTTGAAAAGCAGTAGCTGGCATGGAGCAGGAGAACGAAGGAACACTGGTCCCAGCCTCGCTGCAACGCCGCAGGACACCGCACCAACCACAAACCCTATTTTTTTTTCGGGAATATGAAAACACAGCAAATCCACTCAGAGTACATCCCACATGGATGACAAGACCACATGATTTGTCCACAGACAAGCACAGTTTCTACAGTGACATTTGGAATAACCTTGTGCTATTATCAATAAGAAGGTTGTAGAGCAAACAAAAAAAAAAAAACCCTTTTACCTTGCCCTTTCTCATAGTGGGCTTTCATGTTTTGAAGCTCATTTTGAAAGGCAAAAGTCTCATCTCTACATTGTGCCTCTGTAATTCAAGAACATAACTATTATCTTGGAAAAAAAAAAAATCAAAACCAAGTTACAATTTCAAGAGTTTGAATACAGTCTGTGAAATCACACACGCCTTCCTCTCAGGGCAATTTTTTTTTCCCCATTAGAAAAGAAGGAAGATTCATTCCAATTTGTCCACAAATTAATTCCGTTGCTTTTGTCTAAGTTCACCAGATTTTTGGTGGCACTGAGGGGTTCTCAACACACAACAGCTGAGAAGGTATTTATGAAGTTAAATGATTTATGAGATTAAGCTGCATTGGCAAGAGTGGGGAAAACACTGGCCTGTTCCAGCCTTCCCGAACGAGACCTTCAAAGTTGTCACAAGCCCCGGCTGACACCCGGGGGCTGTTACCATCATGTTCTTTGCAAAACACAGTATTTCAACTTCTTAATTAATAACAAAGAGATACAGTAACAGTTTTACGGGCTAGAATGTAGTCTGTTAGACATCATTGGTTTGCAAACATTTGTGAGATCTGTTTCTCACAGCAGGTGCAATTTGTTATTAATATATACAGTATATTTCATAATACAGAAGCAAGTTAAACAGACCAACATTACACAGTAGTAAGTCTGATCAGCAATAACCGCTGTTCTCCTCACCATCTTCCTTGTCTATTGTAGAAAGGAAAGTTGGATTTAAATTTAGAGCATTAAATATAACAACTTTGACACGGTGAGACTCTTCGGATTACCAGAGTCTTGCCAAAACCTTCATCCTCCAGACCACAGAAGATATCAAGAAAAGCATCATCTCCAAGACCACTGAAAAACCACCAACCCTTTCGGTTTCATGGGCTAGTGGGAAAACCAGTTGACAAATTTGTAGGAAAGCACGTGGCAGTTGAGGGGACTTGTGGGAGAGAGAGCGTTCCCACACAAAATTATTTTTCTTTGCTAATTTGAAACTGCTGTTTTGGAATTCTGCATCTTCCAGACAAAGTCTTGCCTAAGGAAGATTAAATAGCTGGTTTCACCGAAGGAGCAAGATCTCTAGGAAAGCATCCTGTCCAAATCACTCCTTTTAACAAAGTGTCAGATCCATATGTAGTTTCCCTGTACATCTAGGGTAAAGGGAGATTCATAGCTGGGTGCTGTATGACTGCCCCACTACCTCTCCATTTAAAATAACATTTAAAATAAACCCCAACACCTCTGACACTTGCTAGTTTAGGAGGCGGCTTATTTCTGAGTAAGAAAACACAAATACTCATGGACTTTGTATTAAAGGAAGTTAGAAAGATAAACAGAAAGCAAACCTGCATAGCCCAAAACAGGTTTCAACATTCTTTCCCACTGCATTTTCAGCCCAGCAAGAGGCTTAAAATGCTCATTCTGATCTGGCTGAGGTAACTCACACAAGCATCAGGGTCACCTTAATGGGGTGACATGAACTCCCTTTTGTGACCCAGACCTTCCTAGAATTGCATTTAAATGCAACCTCTTTTCCTGCTTCCCTCCTCCCCCCACCAGCCAGGATTTCTTTGACTCTCAATGTAATTAGGAGATAATTTTAACTCTGTCACTAGATTGATTGCACTGGCGCTTAACTGCGCTATTAAGCAAATCACTAGCTGACATGTGGTATCTTTTCCATCTGACAGAGCAAGGCTCAGTTTTTAGTGGGGAAAGGAGGGACTCCAGAGAAACAACCACCACTGATGCTTAGATTGCACAGGCACATGGCTACAGCTGTTAAATCACTGCTCGGGGAACCGTATACGCTTTATCTTTAACAACAGCGGCAAGACAAGCAGCCGTAACTTTAGTCCAACCCGCGTGGCATCCTGCATCCAAGGTGACCCAACAAAGGACAACACAACATCTAGATATTGGAACCACCACTGGGTAACTTCAGCGGCAATACTGCACGTGTGAGTTTTAACAGCCGAGCAAAAGAGCAATTTTTTGTACTTGAGCACTGACTGTGCAAAGACCCTTCCTACTTGGTTTTTAGAACCCTTAAATCTGAGTCTTCCCGTGACACGTCCCAGCAAAGGATACTGGAGCCCATCGGCTCCAAATGGTTTACGTGTTTATCACATTAGGAGAAAACAGAGCATGTTGGGTCATTTGCTGCTACCTGTAAAAGGCTCCTGTGCCTCACATCTATCTGGAAGGAGACTAATTCAAATGAGTTGGACAGTACAGTGTCTGGTAAGCAGCTTATTTCAAAAACCACATGACAGCTGGCTAAATTCTATGAAGGGAGTGTTTTTCCACCTGGTAATTCCTTCAATGATCCCAAATTAAGTAGTTAAGGAGGCAGTAAGAAATCACTTAACAAGTCATTGTGCCCAAAGTGATTGTCAGAGAATCGAGGAGTCATAAACAGACGAGTTCAAACCAGCTGTTTTCTCCTTCTAGGAAAACCTCCTGTTCAAAATATAAATTTGCACAGAGGAACCATTTTGCAAGTCACCAAGCAGCCACAGGTACCGATTTTACTAGCCACCTGCTCAGCTGCTCCTTCCCTCCACACCTTGTCTCTGAACCACTGCGTCTTTCTTCTTTGTTAGTGTAAGAACAAAGGGGAGTTACCAACTCCAGATTGTATAGCAGTGGATTTATAACCACGCCAGCAGGCATTTTGCAGTCTGGCCCATGGCTGAAAAGCACCTGACAATGTTGTGTTATTTCTGAGCTGTACCTTCTTTCAACCAGATCCTTTTTGCTCAGCTGAGCTTCCTCTAAATTCACGTCTACTTTGTTCTATATAAAATTTTCACCTAGTTATTTGGTTTGATTGTCACTAAATCGCAACTTAAGTCTAATGCTATATAGAAAGAGCAGATGCTGAAATCTCTATTTCCAAGAAAGACGGGCCTGTGACATTCTTGGCTGACAGTGGAAACCAAAGCTACACAAACAGGTCCACCTGAACACGTCCACCTGCACAGCAGCAGGGCTGACCAGCTTTACCAACTGCCAGAGTGACATGAAGTTTCTTTTTACTAGTGGACCATGTGAAGAGCTGGAAACATCGGTCCGCTCAAGCAGACAAGCGTCCCCGATTAGCTGCCTTCTCTGCAGTCACTGGTGCTCACGAAGAGTAAGAAAAGGCAAAGAGATTGTTTGCAGTGAAGGCTGAGATAATAACGGAGGCTTTGAACGTGTGTTGGTGTTCGCTCTTCACAGAAGGTACATTTCACAACAGCCATTTGGGTGACTGGCACCTTTTCTTTGCCTCTCCTATGTGCTACGGCACCTGGGAACAGGAGGAATCTGATACAGAGACCAAGCAAAGATAGTCCATAGCCCTTAAGAGGAATCTCACACGATAAAGATCACTGAAGTAGTAATACAATGAATGCTTCTTACACTATGTTACCACATTGCAAGAAAAAAAAGTCCAAGGTGTCTTGCAAGCCAGTCCTGGGAATCCTTTTTCCCCCCTTTTTGCTTACAGTCCCAGGCCGTGGAGAAGCAGCTAACTTGGCACAGCTGGGGAACCAAATCAACTTCCAGATGGGCTTTTAAAGGTCTCCTTTACCAACTCAAGCTTAAAATACAGCACAGACTGTCAGTGCTTTACCGATCACTGCAGCAGCTATTTTGCCTTAACGCGCTAGCCGAGTACAGTGACCGGCGCATCACAGGGCAGCGGTTGGAGCATCTCTGTCCAAGTCACCGTGGCCGTCTCGAAGATGGTTACTACAGCCACAGAACAAACCACACCAACAGGGGAAAGCACGCAAGCCCAACTGGCGCGTTTTAGAAGCCGTTGCTGACAGCACGTATGATTTGTGTGGTTACAACAACATTTTGCAAGAGAGTGGTCGCGTTACAACCGTCTGCCACCGTCGTTTCTGCAGCCGTCACCCCGTCACAGTTTAATGGCGATCAACAAGAACAAGATGAATAGCAAATTCATGAGCTATCAAAGACGGTACTATCAATATTAGGGCAGCTCATGGATGTCCATGCCACTAAAACATAAGAAATTTGGTAGAACTCTCCATAAGCTGAAAGAACTGAGATTTATTTTTATTAGGTTTTTTTTTAGTTATGAAATAAAAGTGAAGGGTTTGGAGTAACTCCAAAGCTTTATAACCATTAATACACCAAAACAAAAACAAAATCCAAAGATGAGCAAGACGACTATTTTACTATAAGTTGATTTTTCTGTACCAGTGTAGTTGTACTCCTGATTTCCCCCCCGCTTAAGGAAAACACCATTCGGTTTACGGCATGTAGTAAGCAACCAATACAAGTCAGGCACACATACAAGTGAGATTTTAATCCAACCAGTTCATACATATTTCAGATGATATTTTTTATTTTTTTTAGAACGCAGCTTGCAAACAAGCAGCAAGGGCTTCAGTATCAATTAAACAAGTCCTACAGTCCATGTAGTACTCACGCCCGACACACAAGAAGGGTCTAAAGCTGCAGTCATACTACGGTTCTGAACAACAGGTCCACTAGTGACCAACATAAAGCAGGGGGTAATGAGGCTTTCAAGAGCCGTGACCCATTTCTGTGCAAAATAAACCAGGGACAAGTGCCTTCCCAAAGCAGCCACGTGTCTGTCAGGCACAGGTGGCGCAGTGGAAAGGGGTCAGTTCCTACAAGCACCAGCTCTGTTGTCACCCCGAACAACTTCCACGAGCTCTCCGTAGCCAAAGCAAGCTGAAAGCAGAGATAAAACGTCACGGGGCACTTCCATTGCACCGCAAACCCCCGACTGAGTCCTTAAACCCAACAACATAAATCACCTTTGAAAGGCAGCGAGTGAGCACGTCTTGAACTTGACTAATAAAGCACCGTCATCTGGATTTATTCATAACATCCTTTCAGAGCAAACCTAAAATACAAGCGATACATGGTTGGGCTATGCCACGTATTAGGCAACCTCATACGTTACATTTGCAGCTGTTTCATCAGCTGTCACCAGTCATCTCCAGACACCTCACAGACAAGAGGAGCTGCCCTTGCCCTGTTTACCAGCATCTCCAGCCACGCTTCTGACCTCAGCATCTTCACAACACAGCTCATGACATCAAATACTATACATACCCCACTAACATAAGCACTTCATGCACTCCGCTCCATACAGACAGGGAGAAATAAAAATAGAGCTTTCTCTTTGTAACTGCATGACTGGTCAAGAGTTACGTGGTTAGCGTCAAAGTGGAAACCGATGTCTTGTCAACTACCAGTTTTGCCTTAAAATTTGAGTGAAATGTGCCTCTGCTGGTCAGTCTACAGAAGAACATATTTAAGAGCTCAAATTATATTGCATAGGGAAAACAAACCCTGGAAGAGAAAGAAGGCAGAAGAAGCAGCGGCACTGCTCACATGCAGAAATGTTAAGTTGCTTTGAAGCAGAAGGCTTGGGATTTGTTTGGGTTTTCTTTTTTTAAAGCTGTTAACAGTGGAAAATAATTTTCCGTAATGCTGAATCAGAAATGGTGGCTCAGCTGCAGTTGTCCAAAAGCAAATTCATGGTGGGGAAGGATGCAGATCTGCATCAGACTCAGTAGTATGAAGCGAATATGAGACACAAGGATGAAAAGTGAACTCAAAAGGGAACTGGTTACCAAATGTCAGATACAAACTTGAAACCTGTTTCTATGTGGCACTGAAAATATTTGTTTGACCCTTAGCACGCCTCGTTTCAGGGGTTTTTTTAACAGGTCACAAAAAGATGCACAAATGCCACCCCATTGAACAGGGCACACGGCTTGAATCCTTATAGTGCAGCACCTGAGCCTGGAGCAGACAGCAGACCATGAACAACCAGCGTCAGCGTTTCTTTTCCACCAGGAAGCGAAAACCTCCCTCCTTCCAGCAGGCTGGCTTCTGACAGCCTTGCCGGTTATTTGCGTTAATCTTTTCCTCTTCCCATACACCAGCCATAAGTTATTTTAACATTTTGGAACTGCAGATCTAATTTACCAAAGGAAACCAATACCTACTTGCCCTGTCCCAAGCTTGCGGTCATCTGGACTGTAGCGTGTTGGTATCGGGTCAGCCCATCCCACAGCGAATTGCCAAATCCCAGTATTGCAGAGTGTGATGCTCTTGACAGGCTTTCATAACATCCACCCTCCTCAGGTGCCCTTGCCTGTTGTCATTCTACTGCTCATTGCTTTTTATTGCAATCCAGGGAAGCCTCCACAACTTTACAGCAGCAAAGCTGAAAAAAATACTTTACTGAACTGTGCAACCTTCATTAGCTTCTTGGCTCACAGACATAAAAGTTATCACTGGCTCATACAAAGATATCCAAGGATATTTAATGTAGTTAAAATATTTCTGGCACAGAAACAAGAAGAAAAATTGAAGTGTTTCAATGCTTGGCTGAATTTTCTACAATAGTTGAAAAAGTACTTTCTAAGTGAGTTTATCCGTGAGATCACTGTTTGGTGATGTACATCAACAGTTCAGTTAAGCACAAAACTATTTTTCAAGACTTGCCAAAAATGGAGAAATCACAGTTTGGACACTGCAGAACAGCTCCCCAATACACGTATGAACACACACACTCTCACTCCTCATCCTCCTGCTTAAGAAGCCATTCAAGAGTCATCTCTGGATTGAAAACAATTTTTTTCCTATTTATAGTAAAAAACAAGTGTAAACTAGCTGTGTCACTTCAAGTGGCCACTGCCTTACCCTCTACAGCCCTCTGTTTGCACAGCACTTAAACTACTCATCGGGTTCTTTCAAATGAAAGACTTCATGTAGGAAAGAATTACAGAGGGAATTTGGATAAAGAACAAGCGATTTATCCATGTACCTGCACATAAGCGGCTTTCTCTTCCTTCAGTCAATAAAATTTATTCACCCTTAGGAAGGATTTGACACAGACATCAAGCACAAATGGATTGTCCTGCAAGCAGGAAGCGCAGAGGTCAAAATACGCTATCCAGTTCCAAATCACCATTTTTATTTTTGTCTTGCTCCCTGTAAAATAAACTTCCATTTTATACTAAGGGTGAATTCTCAGTGCTACCAGCTTCTGCTTTATTCCTCCGAACTCCCCACTCACCCTTAGCCATCCTCCTAGGACATCACTATTACTTAAACGCACCAGTGCTTATGGATTCTGTTTTACATGATTCAGCTTTAACCTCTATACATGGTACTCCTTGGAGCACCTTTCCCTTTGTATAGGGCATATACATACAGATTGCATAAGAGGCACCTGATTGTTGTGCAAACAGAATAAACCACAGGGACAAACGTTTTAAGACATTTCTATAGCCAGAAAGTATAGTACATAACTTCTGGTATTAGATAGTCTTATAATATAGAAGAGTAGATGAGTCATCAGGATAAGATTAAAAGGCACTGGTTTTCTAATATTGCCAGTAAAAAATAAAATTGGTTTGTGGAAGAGACAACTTATAAACCTCAAATATAAGTTCTTCTTGGTCCACTTTCCCCTCCAATGGATGCTGTCATTTTGATGCATCAGTGGATGCTGGATCAATGCAATCCTACACCTAATGTCTTCAAGAAGTTATCTTCCAGATCTGTCTGGGAATTGTTTAAATATTACACAGGCTGAAGAAAGAATAAATCAAACCTAACTATTGAAAACAGAGGTCATTTATCTCACAGGATGGAAACAGAAACAAAAGGCTATGAATAATGCAAAAGCGGTACGATACAAAATATTCAGTTCAGTCTATTACCTGCAGTCTGAAGTGAGTATAAAATAGTTGATTAAATTGGAGAGCAAAAGCTGTTCAACCCAATTACTGCGTAAATATTTTAGGGCAATTTTTCTGTTAAGCATTTGGAACTCATCTGCCAGCCTGCATCTCACCCAAGGACACTAGGGGAGGGCAGCAGCCTGGGCTTGCACTACAGAACGGCTAAAGCTAATGGGATCTTTTAAGCAAAGACTTGCAGAAGAACATTTGCCCTTTCCCAGTCTGAGAGGGTGTGCAAGCTGAGGGACGAGCGTTCACAGGATATACCGGCTGGTCGTGCTTCTAACAGCTGCTGGGAGGCTACGGATTTCAGCTAAAGCACTTAGCCTCAAAACAAAAAGCAAAGGCTTGTTGAAAGTATGATTTCAGGTGCTGCTTTGGGAAAGCCTCATCATCATCCTCCTCCTCTCCCCTGCCCTTTTTAGCTGTTGAATAAAACCAGAGCCCAGAACAGATATCACAGATCATTTAACCTCATCACTGCACTCTCCAGCTGCCATGGGGAGCATCACAGACACAACAGAATTGCCACCTGATAACGCCAAGGTAAATCACTTAAACCAGACATGACCCATGTTACTTCCCTGCAATTTGTTTTGGCAAAGGATTGGGCACATAGTTAGATGACTGACTTGAAATTCTGGGAAAAATAGTTTTAATTGCCATTTGAACTATAAGGGAGGTATTTCTCAGTGCCCACAGGAGATAAGAGCAGAATTTGTGCAGAGTCCAACCCGAGCCCGGATGAGCAGCCAATCCCTGCCCAGGGTGGAATTATAATTATGGCACTAATCAAGGCTTCAGGTGTTTTTCCTGAGAGACCTATATACTTGTGAGGAACCTGACGGTAACTCTCAGCCTGCATTTGGGAAGGGGAGAGAAGGAAATATGTTCATTAAATCGAAACTTTGCGCTAACAACAAAGTTTCAAATTCTGACTTCTTAGCTCCGTCTTTCCCCCCAGTCCTCAATACTTATAAGCAACAAAGATACTTGGAAAAATGAAAAACCTGCAATTCTACATGAACCCAGTTACCTTCAAATGCATGACCATGATGAAAAGAAGAACGTGTTTAAGTGTGAAAAGCACAGAACGGAAAAGGGATAAACTTCAGTGTAGGAATTTGGGAGCAGCAATTGCTGCTTGGGTCAGTTTTAGCCGGAGTTCTTATGGATAAAACACTCAAGAGCAGAAAGGTTACTTATATCCACTTTGAACCTTAGAAAAAAGATAAACACTACTGGATTTAATGAAGCCTGGTGAAACCTGCTTACCTGCTCTTTGTGGCTGGTTTAGCGATACTGCAACACAAAAATGAGTTTTGGGATATATGACTTCAAAACCAAGCAATATCAACAGTCTCGAGCTTTAAGAACAAGTCAAAGTCACCCAAGTAGGAAAAGTCATTTTGAACAGTCAACCCTAAGTATATCCACCATTCCTACTTTATTTTCCTGAAATGCTGCTCACATCCAGTGACATGAGCTTTACCTACACTCAGGTGCATTGATCAGACCATGTAATCATTGCTCCCACTTTAGCACTGTGTTTATCATCTCAGAAAACGCACAGCATGTAAATAGCTATGGAGTTCGTGTACTTTCGGATACGTTTAAACCAAAGGGATTTATTAAATAAGGCATTTTTATGACTTATTCAAATCGAAGTTGAAATATAAATATCCAAGTCAAATGTAGCTACCATAATGGTACTTGATGAATCAATACTTTACACACGCGTGATTGATAGCATTTAGGTTAAGAAATACGAAGCTACAGCTAACTGTAATAATAAATAGTAAAAAATTCAGCATTTGTGGGCTAAAAACCCCACAACCGGATACTTTTGAAACTTCCAGAAGAAATATGGGAGGTCTGATGTCTGACTGCCACAAAAATTGAAAAGGAGCAAAAGCTAACATAAACCTATTTGTCATTTGGATTAGATAAAGATCTAGTCCAATGTGCACCCTGATTTTTACAGGAAGTTTAACCAGCTTCTTAAGTTTTACTTTCATACACCAGCAAAAAAAATAAAATGGAGCTACAGAATCAGGAAAGTTTTCTCACACAAGAGAAATGAAAAAATACATATACTTGGGAAAAACCACGGAATATCTGCATTTCCTGCTGCAAGTACAGAAAATATATTTAACATGGTATACGCAACTTTGACTTGGATAGACTGGAAAGTGATCTTAATGGTGAGATATAATCCCTTCTCCCACTCTGTATTTTAAGAGCAGCTGCCCTTTTAAACATTAACATTTCCAGGTTTACAAGGATACACTAATTTAAATAACCATAAATAGTCTTAAGTATGCCAAAGTTTGTTTTCCATCAAGAAATAAGTCTGATAAAGTTAACGTGCATAAAAATAGATCTTCAGGCATCCTTATCACAAAATATTCAAAGCTTAAAGACTTGGCTTCTGATTTTGACAGTCAGTATCTTGTATTTGGCTTTACCTGCCTTGTGATCAAAAAACAGAGCTGTAACCACCCAAGAGTAAGGAAAAAGCAAGATGCTTCACTCGCTCTGGCAGAGAAAGTCTCCTGCAAGTGATAAAAAATAGTCATTGCCCATTTAATTCCACAGAACTCAGCTCTTTCTATTTGGTCCTCTCACAAATTTTAATAAATAAGCTGACACCCTTCAGTAGCCCCATTAACCCATCTGTCCCACACTTCAGACAGTGACTTGAAATTTAATTTGTCTGCAAAATCTGCCAGTGATTATGCTATAAAAGAATGATTTAGAGGGTGTCGTTCTTATGCTAACTGCACCAGCACTAAGCGTGATCTCCAAGCCATCCATCCCATTCACGCTTTGCTCGGAGCGAGCTGCCCGTCACTCCGTACGCCCAGTGCTTTCGGCTGCTTTCAGCAGCGCTTGAGACCTATAAATAAATAAAGAGCAGGGAATCCCAGTAACGCTGAGGGCTCTGCAACTGCCTTTCCTGCCAGCGATAACTGGAACAAATGTTTTCAACTTAAACCTCCTCCCAGCACGAGTGCTCAAATGGGAGATGCTTCATTCCCACGTTACCATTTTGAGCAAGGTCTTTCTCGGGGGGAATGACTCACCGCTCAGATTTCACTCACGCTCCACGCCCGTCACTGGTTTTATTTTGGCGAGGACAAGCAGCGCACGCACCCAGCGGAGGTTTCCCCCACCTTAAGCTGTGCCCTGGGGAGATCTTGTCCAAAAAAGCTGAGGGAGAGCTCTCGCCCGTGTTAGCAGCGCCGGGGGAAGCACGAGGAATTGTGTGCAGCCAGCCAGCTCAGCAGCCCCGCTCACCCAGGCCATGCTGAGCCACCCTTAAGGCTACTCAAATAACCTGGTTTTTTTCCCTCCCAACTTGGCACTGAACTGACAAATTAAAATGGTTTTGGATCCCGTCAAGAGGCACCGCTTCGAAAGCGTTACTGTAGTTACAGTGATCACTGGGTATAAGGATCTTGGGGAGTGGACAAGAAAGACTTCGGGTTTTGGATTTTTAGTTATCTAATAGTGATTCTAGGGACTGAATCTCATGTGGGCTAACTTCATAAACAGCAGCAGCACTGCTCACAAAAATTCATGAGCAGGCCTTACACCAGAATAGCAAGGACCCCAGTAACGAGGACAGACATGTTCCTGGCCAGTCCAGCACCTCATTTCCAGTAGATGTGGCTATAACAGCAGATGCTGAATAAACCCTGTAGCATGAGAGTTCAGGCATGCACCTTAAGACAAACTTGTTTAGATTCCATGTATGAACAAGCTGAAATTCCTTGGTTGCTTCTTTAAAAAAAAAAACACCACAGGTGTCTTGCATCCCAGAAAATTAACCCAACTGCTACACTACAGAAGTCCAAGACTGCCTCAGCCTCTCCAAAGGGCTCAAAGCGCTGTACCCAAACCGCCACAGTGAAGCATTCCTTGTTTTTTGAACCAAGCCAACTCTGTCAGCAGGTGGGCAACTTGATTTCTTTGAAATGAATATAGTTTACCAAAGAAAACGCAGCCAGAGGGCATGAGGATCAGAACAGACTTCCACCCTCAAGATGCCTCCATCCCAAATCCTGCTTTTTCCCCCATGCTGGATTCAGTAGTAGAGCAACAGCAGCTGCACCATGCGGAGAAAACACAAAACTCTCCTGATGCTGCTGGTGGGGTTTTATGCATCTTCCAAATGTTGGAGTCTAAAACCTCAGACTGTGCAACACCGCCAAACTCTGCCTTTGGGAAATACAAATTTGGTACCTCCATTATTCTATCTGATCTGACAGCTTCATTTTGATCTTCACTTGCTTAAATTTCCTGCAAGCCACAGCTCTTCAGCCTTCACATTTATCTCCAAGACACTTACCTTGGCGTTTTGTGCGATAAGCAAGTTCGAGGCAGAATCATGCCCAACGGTGCAGCCAATAGGAAATCCAGGGAATTAACACTTCATCTCCCTCCTGAGGCTGCATTTTAAATAAGATTAAGCTTTGGCACTGACGTATCCCCTGCATCCCTCCCCGAGTCCCCGCTGCCTGCTTGCCAACGCATTCCCGCAGCCTGTCACCATGTGGCATCCATCTCACACCGGTCTTGGGTGTCTGCAGAGCATTTTGCCTTCAGAGAAGCTTTAGGAAGTTTCTCCAGACCAGTCGGTGCCAACACGAACACAGATTACATGAACCCTGAGCGCTGTTCCTGTAAAATATGCCTCAATTTACTATTTGGATGACGCCTTGGTGACTGAGTGCGATCTGTCGCATTACCTTAATTACAGAGACCCCAGGCCGTGCTGCTGCCGAAAGGGGCTGCCTTCCCAACTCCTGACCTCTCGTGCACTCAAGCTCAATTATTTTTTTTCTGCAGGGATAGTTATCAGCTGGATAAGACAATCAATACAACTGGCTGCCCAGCCATGCGACCACCATTTTTCCTGCTTGTGGCATTTGAAGCTGGAAGATGAGAAACACCCCATCAACCCTGCTTGCACCTGGGGCTGACGTTTTCCTCCTAAATAGAAATCAAGGCTTGCATTAGTGGAAGCGTAACCTTGTTAAGCACTAAACCTCTTGCTGGCAGATGTTTGTTTGCATTCACCCTTGTTCCCCGGTGAAAATCACAGAAGCATAACCAAAAGCGGCACCTGAAGCTTGGATGGCTTCAACCAAATAAAGCTAAGAAAAATGAAAGCCTTGAATATTGTGTTACCTGTTCAGCAGTATTCTGTTCTCCACGAAGGGAGAACACCAATTCCTCAGATGAATTTTCTGACTTTACTTCCGTAAAGGCACAGTGGTAACTTTTAGCCCTCACGAGGACTTACCACATGGCTGGGTCAGACCTTTGTTTTCCTCGTTGCTTAAAGATGACCACTGTATTAGTGAACTATTCATTTCAATAAAAGCTCCACTGTTAATTTGGGGTGGTTAAACTCACTCCAAAGCCCAGGCAATACATCAGCCCTCTATAGGCACACACAGGAAGGCTTGTTTGTTCTTATCAACCCCAATATCACTTTGTAATAAGCCCAAGTGTGCAGCCAAATTCACCTTTCTTCAGAAACCAGCACACATTTTCTGCGAGCGTCTAACTTGACCTTTCCCTTAGGCAGAAGAAGGCTTGTCAATCCTGCAATCATCTAATCAAAATTAAATCCATATCAAGCAGCTCCTTCAGCTTCCTTCCCCCTCCAAGTTCAAGGTTACAATTACTCAAAATTAACCCCTCTTCCCCCAGCCCAATTTCCCACTGTTCAGAGCGCGGGAGACACAAAGCACCTGCCGTTCAGAGGAACCAAAGTGCTGTTATCTGAATTTCCGCTGTCTCCCGAGGCTCATCTCAGCCTCCGCTAACATCGTAGCTGCGTGCTTTCTAACAGCTAGAAAAGGCAGAAGGTCTTCGTATCCGGATGCTGGGACTCGGCGCTTCAAGAGAATAATAAAGTAAAATTCTAAAGACTGCTAAATCTGCTGGCAGCCAAGTAACATAACTCATCACACCCACTCACTTCAGTCTGCAGGTGTGCAGTGAGATACCAGCCCACCATGAACCTCCCAGGTAAATACAGTTAAAAGACACCAGCATCTGAGCACTGACACGAAGAGAGTCGAGTCACTCTACTGTGCCTCTCCTTTTTGTGTCACCTACAAGACTGAGATTTTTCCAATAAAACACACACCTCAAATAATTGTGGACTCGGTGCAGGGAGTTTTGTTTTGGGGAAAAGAGCATGCCAAGTGCTCCCAAGTAACTAGCTCATGCTTGAGCTTTTGGAAGCCAGGCTTCCAGATGAACGATGTTTTAAGGTTTCGAATTCTTGCTGTGCTCAAAATAAATTCAGAATACTTTCAGTACACCTCCAAGTAGCTTGTAGGATGAGCCAAGGGCACGTTTCTTCTGCCTCATTTCCTTTTTCAGGTCACAAGCTGAGAAACGCCCTTAAAGCCAAGCAAGTTGCGATTTTCTGATAAACTTCAGTCAAATGCCAACACAAATAAATACAAACCTCTGGCTACCAGCCTTTCCTCCTGTGCGAGACTCACCTAAACCGTTCGAAGCTTTTTGTTAAGTAATTCTTTGAAAACAACAAAGCCCATCAATTATTATCACTGCGCATCACAGTAGGGCAGCAGCCTGGCTTTGGGAACCTCAGGCCAAGAGTGGACCATCTTTTATTTGCCACAATTTGGTACGTGTGACGGATATTCGCCTAGTAAAATCGGAGCAGAGGTGTAGAACACCTGATCTCTATTTCCTCCCGGCAAGCGGACCACGTAGAATGCGTAACACAAACCCCGCTCAGCCATTTAAGTAGGAGACAAGTAACAAAGTCAGTTTTTATAAAAATAGAGTACGTATTCCTTTCAAAAGGAACCTGTTAGAGACAAATAATGTTTCTTCTGGTACACACACATGAAAACATTCAGTGCAGCTTGCACGCAGGCCATACAATAAATCATCCAACCTACGTATCTGCTAGCCAGTTACCCAGCTTTGGTACCACACACATTCCCAGTATCTGCTGGAGGCAGAACACTGCAGCATGGATGAAGGTAAAATTAAAATAAAGTTGCAGTCTTAAGGGCAAATAGCAGAAAATCGTTATCCCTCCCTGCTTGCCTGATCCCATCCCAGCAGCTGTAGGCAATATAGATTTTTTTTTTTTTGGAACATGTTTCTGGGTAGTGTTTATTTAGAAAATAGTGCCTTGTTTGGAAAATAAGGCTCATGAAAGGACCTTCCTTAGATTTCTAGGTGCAGAGAACTGAAGTTCAAACTAGTGATGGGTTTCTTGCTCCCGTTGATAACTATTCTAAGAGAAGCGATGCCACACCACTTCACTTGGCATGCTGGCTGTTCTACCACCAAATTTCACAGGGTTTAAAACCACACAGACCACTCTTCTCTTCCACAGATGTGTTAGGCATCCTCAGGGATTTTGCTGATTAACCTGCACCTCATGTTCAAGACCATTTGGCCGTAGTGCGTAGAAAAATGCAGCACATTTCAGAGAAGCAAATGTCCTCACACTAATTCTGACACTTCTACAGTCATTTTTTCAGCGCAGATCCTGTATTTAATATATGCATAAGTGATACTGGTTTACTCCTACAGCCTCTGACACTCAGATTTGTGTTTCAGACAGTCTAAAAATCATATACAATTGTATTTTGTCTACAGAGAATAAAAATGAAATTAGCTAAACAAAGGGCTATAGAAAGATTATCTAATCTCTACTACACAACATCAGTAACCAAGATAGTACTTTTAACATGCAGATGGGCAATAATCTAATTAACAGTGACCTCTTTTCCTCTTGCATTGCCCACAGGTCAAAATACTCGAGTTGCTCTGAAAAGCGAGATGAGGACAAGAACGGCTGCTCTGGGAAATCCCTACGTATAATAATCGCTTTAACCGGCCAAGTCACACAGCGAGGTTTGCATCTCAAGATGAAGAATCCTTGAATGGTGCAATGAGTACAAACAAAGGGATTTTGACACAGTGCGCGCTGCATGGGAAGCAAGTCTTCATGATTAAAATGCCTCCTTCCTTTTACATTTTGCATTTACAGACCCCCGGGACAATTAAGGCTCAGGGACAAGAGCACTCAAATACCATTGTTTCTAAATTCACCCAAGCCAAATACACCCAGACCATTTGTTTCAGTTTCCTCATCACATATCTATTTCCCCCTTCTAAGAAAGGAAAGCTACTCGTTAGCAGCCAGCCTTCTCCTGCAAATTTTGTTACTCCAGCAGCAGCATTTTCAACAGCACGCTCCAAGGAAAGCGTAACCCCTTCTTTTTGTATTATTTAAAAGAGAACTTGCCGTAGAGACAAAGTGCACCTCAGACAACCTGGCAGGGGAAATTTAGTTACAGCTTTCGGCCGATACAGCCAACACCGCCTTGCCACAGGAGCTGGAAGGTTATTTAGCAGAGCTGCCGCTTGCTGGGCAGAGCAGGAGACGGGAGATACCCTGGCTGGATGATGTGGGGAGAGCGACGCGGTACAAGGAATCCCAGCTCCCCTGGCAACGAGATGCCTTTGCTGAGCAGATTTCAGCGAGGCGTCATAAAAGGCAGCTTTGAAATGGAGTTTCACCGAGTCTCCATCTCTTTCCTGCACACGCCGTAGCAACCGCTGCTTTGGGGAATTACCTTTGCTGCAGGGAACTCCCACGTTCGGCATCGGAGGCACCAGGCGGTTCCACAGTCTCATTTTCGACACGCTGCGTGTCGGGGGTTCCCCTGATGCTTTGAAATTAGAGCCGTGTCTCTGCATTGCATTTACGGCCATAAGCAACTGCAGGGAGGTATGGATGGATGAGAATAGATCAGAGTATTTTTGTCATCGACTCCCCCAGTTCTTAGTGCTCTACAGCACGCAATACCAACAGATATATAAATATGTTTTTCTACACTCCCACCTCATCGATTTTCTGCTTGGAAATTTTGTGCTCCCAGAAGTAATTACAATGCTCTAAGAGCAAAAGCAAGAAAAATCCACAAAATACCAGAGAATTAGTGTGTGGAAGAGACAGCGCTGAAGAAGCAATCGAGTGATTTGGGACTGCAAGAAATTACCCACACAAAGCAATGCAGAAATTCTTCACGCAGAGGTAGTGTGCATATTTATATAGCATAGACAGACTTTGCAAAATCAGCCTATAAATATTAACCCTTGAGATCCTTTGCATTTACTCATCTTGCTTAGCAAACAAGAATTTCTCTCTGTGAAGGATACATCTTTACCTAAGTGCAAGCATGAGCCAGAGTTCCATTAATGCTGAGTTATTCCTGCAGAAACCATTCTGCTCTCTACTGCAGCCAAATCCTTCCACTGTAACTATCGCTGCAGAATGAAATCTCTGTAATATGCTACAGTATTTGCTTAAACTAAGAACTAATTTCTCTTATAGCCTGGTGCACTTATCAATGTAACATCTATCCACATGTAAAGCTAAGCAGCAGAACTAATTATGAAGACTACATAAGAGAACAAACACTTTTTTCTGTTCCAACAGAAGGAGCAGAACGAGTCCTCGGGACTGCATCACTGGCTGTTTCCTCCATCCTAACACATTGTGCTCTGCAATTAATTCATTCTGTATTATTACTTTTAATCGGATTTACTTGAGATAGGTATCTGTTTCACCTAAGTGAAGATGCTCAACATACACAATAGGGAAGGGCTTAAATTTATGGAATAACTGAAGATCTTCAGCAAATTGCTAACTGAGAAGTCAAGATTTCCCACCCCTGCACACCACCTGCTTTTGTAACTTTTTTTGAAACGGCCAAATATTCTTAACATCAGGAGCTTGGCTCCACATCCCAAGCTCAGAGGAACTTCGCATCCTGCCTGAGGCAGCAGCTCCATCACACCTGGCACCCGAACTCACCCACTGAATCTGGGAGGGCTGAAGCATTTGTTGCAGAGGTCCCCAGGGTTTTCACACTTGAGCAGGCAGCTGGGCTCCCCCAGAGCCGAGCTCTGGGCAGGAACGCAGCCAGAACGGGGAACCCGAGCGCTTACGGGGAAGGGAACTGAGAACGCAACTTCTCATCCGTATTCCAGCCGCAGCAGAGCGCTACGGGAAGGGCAGGGGTGAAGTCAGACCATCAGCAACATCAGCCATTCGACCTGTGCTTTATTTCAATAAACCTATCTAGAAAAAGATTTTTAAAAAATTAAAATCAGCCTTCGGTGCTTTGCATTCCCAAACAAACCCAGGAGGCGTGCAGCCTTGCAGTCCCCGCACCTCCCCAAACCAAGCGATGCCACCAAGAAGGTCACCGAGCTTAGAAAAAGCATTTCCCCATCTTCAAGGAGGACAAACCTCTACCTTTATCACTCGCTGCATTTAAGAAAGAAAACACCAACTCAAAGACCCACGCGGAGTCTGTGCACAGAAAATACAGCTCACGGGACTGTTACCCCCCGCCAAAAGCGAAGTGCAGAAACCTGTAGGAACTGTCTAGATAGAGTTCTCACTCTCCCCTGAAGTCCGACTCATTTAACTGAAGTACGACTTCTTGGGCGACAAGCACCAATGTTAAGAATTAAGCAATCTACCACAGGTTAACTCCCTATGCAAAACAAGAAAAATTTAGGCAATAAACCAGTGTGTTGACACACAAAGTTTCCACCTGTCAAGCACTAAGCAGCATCTCTTTACATGCATGCTCAGCACCTCAGAGACAACAGTAGAATACAAAAGGAAAAGCTGCACGCAAACCACAAAAATACATTTTACAGCTTAAACCTGGCTGTTCATTAGATACAGGCATATTCTGCTCGGTGTATTTATCCAAGATCCTGTAATATACTTAGTTTCATGAACATCCAGGGAGAATGGCAGCATGCCACTGATAAATGGGTAAACATCAGCCACATTTTAGATACCATACTGGCAAAAAATAACTCGGGAGGCAAGAAAAAGGTAGAATACTTCTAATCATTCTTCACAAGAAACAGTGTGTCTCTTTAGCCAGCTGTGGTACCACTATAAAGAGTAGAAACTTCATATTAACAGTACCAATGAGTTTAAGAAAAATGCATATGCTCCATGATGAGATCATGTCTGTCTATATTAAGTAATTTTATAAGTCAGGGCGAAAGTAAACACACACTTGGCCTCTTTCTCCAAAGCTCCGCTTTACGATTTCCCTATAGACAGCAGCTTGCAGGCTGTTACACAGCTGGGGGAGCACGTTCACAACAAAACACTTCATTTATGTCAGAGTGATGATAATAATACCATGCAAGCACAAGGGAAAAACCCACATATTTCAGTCTGAAGGTTACACGACGGGCAGCAAACATCTCCAAGCGACACTATCCGTTAAATGTCCCTGGCTCTGTAGCTTTGCTCACAAGCTGTTTTCACCACTCTTGAGCGTTCACAAGAGCTTTAAAGCACGGAGAGAGCCCAGATAAATCTGCTGCTGGCCTTGTGTTCACAATTTCCCTCCCATTTCGATAGAGCCACGTTTTTAGTTTATGGAGGTGGCAAGGCTTGTAAGTGCAGACAAAAATAAACTCGGATTCACGAGCTCATAGCAACCAGCAACGCAAAAGTTTTATTGAAGCTGCTCTCAAAACATTCAGTCCTACACAACCTGTGAATGAAAACACAGCCCTTCTCTTCCTTGGTAAAGAACGGCACAGCAAGAGAACCAAGACTCCCGAGCCTCAGGACAAAAAATTTTTATTTTGCAGATGTACGAAAGTGGGAAATACACGCTACAGCGTCTCACGCCATCTGGTAAAATTTTTCATTCCTTTAAGATCATTTATGAAGCAGGAATTGACCTAAAGAATCATGTGTGTCCTCAACTACTGATTTTGATACGCACGGAGAAAAATCTATGCCAGTCCTGAGCAACCTCAACGACCACCGTCCTTTTGCTCAAACACACAGCTACAGGACCTGCAGCACCATGCTGTTTATTGTTAAGTTAATAAACTTAACAGAGCCAACTAACACACTTCTACCCCCAGAGGTGTTTCCACAGTCTACCAGGTAGAAAACACTGGATTTTCCATCCAGTCTCAGGGAGAGGAGGGGAAAAAAAACCCAACACATTCATTACTGCAGGTCTACATCACCCTTACTATAATTTCCTCTGAAGATGACAATTAGATGCCATTATCTTGAACTTCTTTTAATCCTAAAGTTATAGATTTCCAGGAATTACGTGCAGATGGAAGTATAATGGAGAAAAAGATAAAGCAACCCCTTGACGTTACTACCTCGAGGCCAGGCTGCTCCTTCTGCCACAGGCAAATCGAGATGAAATCACTGTACTCACCAGCATAAGAAGAAAAGCATTTCCCTTACAGAGCAGAGCTGGAAAAATATCTCAAACACACTGAAGGGCTAAAAAAAAAAAAAAAAAAAACCAACAAAAAAACCCCCACCACACCCCAGAAACCACCACACAAAATCAACCAGCCAATGTATTTATTAGAGATCTTGCAGGTTTACGCGAGTTCTTTAGGTTTGGTTTGGGTTTGTATTTTTTTTTCCCTCCTCTCGACTCCAAACTCTGACAAGCAGGTAAGACAGACATCTCCTCTTTGTTCCCCTCTCTTATGACTATTTTTACATCACACAACTTCTTAGCTTTGCTGTACCAGAAACTTGCACTGTTTTATTATCCCATCAGGACATCTCTATTTCAGACAAGAAGCTGTCTCTGAATTTATTTCACTCCCTGTTGCGAGGCTTTACTAACCTCAGTTCCTTTATGTCAGGCACAAGACGCAGGAAAGCATCACTTCTGATATTAAAGATATTTTTTCCTATAATAAAATGAGGGGTAGAGATGTTTTCCACTTAAAGTGATGCTTTCGTCAGTCATTTCGCTAATCAAGGTTTGTTTTATATGCTCCAGGGAAGCGTCTAAAACGCAACACGAACACCTTCATGGGAAGGAGCAAGGGGAATGCAGGGATTTATTTCCAGATTACCCAGGGACATCTTCAAGGCTTCATTTACCTGGGTGAGTACATTTAAATGCCATGTGGTCATCCTGCAGCCTTTACATACATCTTCTGCTCTCAAGGAGATGGAGATTTCCCAACAGATACACCCATTGCAAGCTGGCAGCAGCTTTTTTACAGCAAAACTACAGGGCACAGAGGCAAAAGAGCCATTTGGTCAAAGATTGGCAAATGGGGATAATAGGAACAAGATGACTATGGGCTATATCTGAGGATTATAAATTGTGAGCCTTTCCATAACTCCTTAGATAGTGACTAACTTTCGCCTGGAGCTGCCACTACGCTTTCAATCAAATCCAAGTCAGCTACAGCTCTGATCCAAAATTTTCTTGGGTAGGCAGTTCAGAAAAAAAAACCCAACAAGGAACAAGCTGCTTTTTTGACACGTTATTTCTAGCATCTTTTTACTAGGGCTTTAAATGGAATACCAAAGACACCAAAATATTTCAAATCAATAGCTGTGAAAGAGAACATGGCATTCTGGGATACAGCTAAATGGGAAGAACAAAAGCACGAATTTCTTCAGAAATATTTACAAGAGAAATCTGCCCAAATATATCTCAACATGGGTAAGTATTCCAGGCAATTAAACCTTCTTATAATATTAACCAAATTATAAGCTAACTTGGACGACAATGCTATAAAGCTTGATTGAACAACGGGTTTTATACCCATCATTACAGAGTCTGTCTATATCCAAATGTCTTTTGCAGGAAGCTCTTCAATTTGACTTTTCAACGAGCATCCAAGTCAAACCAGAGGCATTTTACATGAATTAATGCAGCTGCTGTCAGCTCTCTGACACATATGTTTTAAGTGAAACCATTTTCAATGTCTCACAATTCACCTTACAGACATTTCTAGCCCCCTGCAGAAAGGCTTAGCTTGATGCTAGTGACTTGCGTTAAGGAAGTAACCAGCTCCAGATGAGATTTTGGTTTCACTTAAAGATAACCTAAAAGATATGCAGCTAAAAGATGATCATTTACTCAAGAGGAAAAAAAAAAAAACACAACTGGTTTATAGCTGCAGTTTCTCATCTCAGCCAGATTTGAAGGACCAGCTCCAGGGAAGAAAATCAACAAACAAAAAAAAGGCGTTCAGCAGCTTTCCTCTTGCGTACATCCATAGTTGTCCATACCTTAGTGCCTTTGTCCTTCTAGGAAGAGACACCCCATCCAATTCACGTGCTCCGAATGACTTGCACACGCACCAGAGGTGGTCCTCGTTAGATCTGCTCAAAAGCGCGTTCAGCACCTGCTCCGTGCAAACTGCACGAGCATCACCGCAGCCAGGGCTCCCATGGTCCCCATCACCGCGCTGGCCACCGCTCCCAACCCCAGGACCTGGGACTCTTCACATCAACCCCACACATAGCCTGGGACGGGCACACACAACACAAGGCAGTGCCAAACAGTAGCTTTTAAGATACTTATAAAACAAGCTACGCAGAATGGGAAACACAAGAACACACCCTGAATTATTCTGGTGTGGGTTTGTAGACAATTTTTAACGGCATACTTAACTAACATCACATATTCGCATTAAAGTCATCTCGACTTAATTCCCCTTTCTCACGATAATCAAGGAAAGCCTTTCAGAAAATAAAATTCTCTTCTCGTACATTTACGTAGCGCAACTTCACAACCCGATATGATCCCATTACGCCGGCTACAATGTCGTCAACATCTTGAGCTCTTCTACAAAGACCCAGATTTGAAGGCAGTTTTTTCCAGCTTGTACAGGAACATTAGCTTTCAGATCAAACAGTATAGCCACAGCTTTCAGTTCTTGTACCAGCACAAAGAAAATATTCAAGTAAGGCAATCATTTTTGTGCCATCTAGTTGTACATCACCACAGCTCCCACAAGCTGGGCAGTTCTACCCAAGCCACCAGCAGCTCGGCAGAATCCCAGTGCCCCCCGGCCATCATTTCTCTCCTCCCTTTTTATAAGGCCATCTGGCCAAGAGGAAAACTGTTCAGTGCCAAGTCACCTCCGGAAAACTTGAGAAGATGGTCTTGACTTCCACGGTAATGCACTTCTACCCTGGAAAACACTGAGTCTTCTCAACACCTATTAAAATACATGGAAAATAAGGACACCCACACACAGCGTGACTCTGCCCTAAAGCCAAGGGATTTTAGATTGCTCATCTTGGATATTTTTTGGGGGGGTAGTGTCTACTTGTGCAGTTAAATCTGCCAACAAGAATTTAGCCACCATCTTATTTCCACTAGTTCGTACAAAATCTCAGAAAGGACACTGGAAATTAATGTATGGCAAGAAGTTATCATAAATTCTTGGGAAGCAAAAAAATCTTAGGCCAGGGCTGCTTTGTGAAGCAACTAGAGCTGAAGCCACATTCTCCTCCATGTTCTATGTTTGCTGTTTGCATGGCTGTCTGGGGGGACCAGCCTCTCTCTTTCCCATTTCAAGAGCCGAAGGACTTTCTTGACATTGGAAAAAACAATGCGGTGATGCCAGGTTTTGAGCTGATGAATTTGAAGAGCGCTTGATCGCATTTTCCACAGCTCCAAGCATTTTGTGCCTTCAGTCTCAACTGAAGATGACACAAGGAGGTTGAAAATACTTTTTTGTGAACTTGTTTCCCCTGTTTTCATAATACCTATGATAGTCAGGAGAGCAGCTGCAGGCTATTCGTGCAGGTCCTGTTATGTTGCATCAGGCAAGGTTATTCCCTTCTTTTGCTGGACTCTCCCCTTCTTCACACCAGCCATAGAATATACAGATCCGTGCCTTCACATGGACAGCAACATGTATTTCCATACATTACAGACAGCAAAGTGCAAAACACTTGATATATCACAGTTTGCTCCTAAGCAAGTTCTGCCATTACATGAGCAACAGCTCTTTCTCCAGCTTTCTTGCTTAGACTGTTTGATCACTCTAATGGTCTCGCATTATGAGGCGGTGTCAGCAAAACTGCAATTTTAGTTTTCTTTTCATTAAAAAGCCATCCAAGCCCTTCCCATATTATATTTTTCGGGTCCCTGGTGGCTCAGTTGAATACAGAAAGCCAAGCTGAAAACTGTCTAGTACCGTCAAAAAAAAAGCTCCCATCAGAAGGCATTCCCAATTTCCAGAATGACTCACCCATCACTCTGCTAGCACGGAAACGCCAACCACGGTCCAAGACTAACTCCTACGGGGTCAAAGATACTAGAAGCCAAATTTCTATGCTGGGCAGCTGCCTGCCCAGTCAAATAATGATTTTTCTTTTAACATACTTCATTAAATCTCCCATTACAGTCACTTCCCTCTGCAAGGGTTCATATGAAACTATTTGTCTCAGCAAGCCACCTCCTTCTGAGCATGAAGATACTTACCCAGTGACAGCCTTTTACAGATAATTTTTTTTAATTCTATATGATAAATGCCAATTGCAAATAACACTCCAGAGTAGCAGCATATGGCAAAACATAAAGAAGACAATCAGCCCATCAGCTTTGTCTTTTATCTAAGCAGCTTATAAAGAAGCAAGTCTTGACATCTCCTCTCATAGCAACCAGGACAGGGTATAAGATCCACTATATTCTGGGCTGCCCAAGATAAAAAAAGCCCTGTCCTGAAGAGCCAAGAGTTTAAAGCTATAGTCATTCCCAGTATAGCTTCCAAAACACATACCACGGTTATTTATTCTAAATACACTTGATGGAACTCACTTCAGGTAAACTGTTCCTGTCAGCCCCGTAAATTAAGGAATCTCCAAATCAGATGACGAGCAGCATTAGCGCTGTCCTCATTCGGTATGTCTTTAAGGTGGAGAGTTGTGTCACGCTTTAACCATTTTCACTGCAGTCACTGAAGTAGGAAAGACAGAAATATTTCCACATGTGATTTGTGAACCCCGGGGCTCAGAGAAATAACCTGCATGTAACAAAATTTAGAATAAACAGATCTGGAAATAGCGCTAGCGCTTCATTTTGCATTTGGAGCTCTGAAATGTTACCTTTACTGTGGCAGTCTTACTGCTTTAAGACAGAAATAGAAAAACAGGCCCAGTTACGCATTTTCTTCAATAAATAATGCAGAATGCCTACGTAGTTCTGTGAACGGAGATGCAAACCCAGGTCACTTGGGTAAGCATCCCACCTACTACAGACACACGCTAGAAACAGCTCCTCCAACAAATAGCCACACCTGCCTGGCAGAACCAAGTCCCAGTAAATCTCAACATTACCTCACCATTACTACTATCATTTATAATTAACGACATGCAAAAAGAACTTACTATGCAAGTCCTTACAGAAAAAAAAAATATGATAGCCTATGTTTTAGAAAGCAGAGCACATAAATTCCACTGTTAACAGAACTGATTGCATCTTGGTTTTTACTACAACCAGTTTTATGCACTGATGCCCAAAATAAATCTTTGCCCACTAATGAAGCTGCAGAGAATAATAAATTTTGGCTGTAGGAAGAGCAAGTGGAAGATTTTTTCAGGGGAAGGGTGACCATATGCCTTTGAATTCACCACACATGAAGTTACAGCTGTTGCTCTTCCATCCTTGCTACTCCACATCCTCAAGGGAAGGACAGGGGATTACTGCAGGGTGTTTCCAACAGCTGAATATTAGTCAGCACAAGTATTTAACAGCTCCAACGTACGAAATCAATAGCTCGACCTCTGCTTGAAGCCACACTCCTCTTGCATGGTGCCAGGTGCGCAAGCTGAAACCCCCAAATTTCCACAGAGCCCAAGGAGCAGCGCAGCAGTGTTTGCATTGCTCTCCTCTTCCCAGCAAGCACCGAAGGGTATGCACACACCCCTCCCCTGCTAAAATACCTGGAAAGGCATCTTGCCACCGCTGTCTTGATGGGTGAGATGAGCAAACTGCTAGATCAGGCATCTATTTCTGCTGTCGAACTCTTCTCTATTAACCACACGTTAAACGCCGAACATTTTCCTACTCGGCCGTCTAGAAGAAACGGCCAAAACAGAGCGTAGGCAGAATTCCAGCAGCACAATTTCAGCCACCAGAGACTTCTTGCTACGTATGCCCAAGCCCCACAGAGCCAACAGTATAATGCACCGAGTCCATCTTAGCAGCACGTATGGCCCAAACTCTCCCTTCCACAACGCCGGGTGCGAGAGCTGTAGACGAGGGAAACAAGGCTGCACTTTGTCAGGTTACTAACACCAGAGGAAGGACATGGCAAGAAAGCAGTTTTCTGTTTAGTTAACCACCATCTAATACCATCAAAATTTTAAAAAATTCAGCAACGCCTTTTTGTAACAGGACTCGAGCTTTTATTTTTTATAAGTAATGCTCACATTACTTGTTTCCTTCTAGTTTCATGGTAGAATGCCCAAGTCCTCGCTTTTTCTTTTAAGTGATTCTTTATAGCCTCAGCTGTTCTGGGTAGTAGCACCTAGTCCAGAATGTTAAAGAAAAATAGTATTACTTCAAAAAAATCAAATTTGCTAAACCCCACAATTTTTAGGATGACAGCATGAAAAATAAGTCACCTTTGTTTTTGCGCTCCAATTCCAGCAGTTTTAGATCTACGTTTCAAGCTGTCTTGGTACTTCTACTGACCCGCATTTTCAAGTGCACAAAATTAATTCCAAAACAATTCAGGTATCCAAGATCCCAGCTAATTAGGTTTTTTTTTCTTCCCCTACACAGAAAAAGGCTTTCTTTTCATCTCTCAGGAATAACAAATCGCATCTAGATTTGTGCCCAGGAGAATTCTTTCGGCGTATGCTTGTTTCAAAGCAGTGGAGATGATGAAATAGCAAAATGCATTACAGAAAATGCTACAGATATCACAACTGGACATGAGGCCAACAATCAGTCTCTCCTGCATTTCTCACGTGGCACATCAGCGCAGGAGATGAGGATAATCAAAGTCGTCTCTTGGAGGCAACGCAAAGAGCCAATAACCTGGATTTAAAGCCTTGGATGTGGTATCTGAAGCCGGAACGTTTTTATGCCTTTTTCACTCCAGTATGCCAACCAGTTTCTTAACAAAAATCCTGAAAGCAGGAGACAAAACACAACTGATATGCTGAAGGTATTTCTACAGTCTGCCCATTTTCTCAGGGCGTGCAGAGCCCTGCAAAGGAACTAAACATTAAGGTCTCAACTTGCTACGCAGCTAAATGTCATAACAGACCTTTAATAGAATATTACCTCGCAGTATAGTATTATTTGTTCCTCGGCATTTTGTGTCACAACTCATGGCTTTCAGGGTACAATTTATTATTACAGTTATTCAATGTAATCAAAGCCTCATGGTATGTTGCAAACTTCTATCACCACCTTTTTAATACAAATAGGAACTGAGTTTGGGGAAAATCTGTTGACCCAAGGGAAACATTTTAGTTCCTACAATACTTTCCCTCTTTTTTTTTATATAGAAATTTTTTGTTTTAAACAGCTGCAGACATTTTTCACAGGATTAGAGTGTCACATGCTTTATTTTGGAAAGCATTACACTCAATTAGCCACTGCACATCCAGCAATGGCACAATATCTTCATTTTTGTTCACATCTGCTGACAAAGCAACAGATGCGGGGCACTGCCCAGGCAATAACCACTACAACTCCTTGCACAACCCATGTCGCTCCCAAAGCCACAACAAGCCTCTAAAACTCCTGCCAGCACAGTGCATTATTCATCAGAAGACATCTTTTTATAGATACATTATCTGAACAACCAAAAATCCTTGCACTCAACTCTTCTCCCTGGATCTTTTGCTAGACGGTTTTAAGCCAAGATTTCCAAAACTGTGAAGCTTGACTAAAAATACTTATGTGCAGTATTGCATAAGAACTTAAAAGCCACAAGAAAGCACGGTATCCACAAAAGTCAGTAGAGTGTCAAGAAGGCAGTTTGTGATGAAAGAAAAATGTGCTCTAGACATGCACCAAAGGACACAAAGAGAAGAAACTGTCCCAGTGCTATTCTACTAAGTTCTACACACATTTATTTAAATGTATAGAGGCTTACTGATTCCATTCTTCTGCAGAACCTCTAACTTTCCACTGATAACCCAGTAATAAACTATCATCTCTGAAGTGTGGTTCATCACAAGTCATTTGAGCAAGAAATAAAACTTCACAGCAGAAGGAATGGGCAAAGCTCAAGGAATGCAAATAGCCTTTCCTACCCTTTTCATCTCTGCATGTAAGGCCAAAATGCCTTCAGAGTCCTGTTAGATTTACCAAACTAAAAAAATAAAGACATTTCTCCAAGTATGGATTATATCCACTCAATTTAGAAAAAGGTATGTTACAAGTTGAACAAAATTCCTTTCCCTCTCCAGGGAAAGAATAAAGTTCCTCATCTCTGGTTACAGAACAGGAACAAGAATGTTCTCTCTCCACTTTTTGGGAAATCCTGAGTCCTCATCACTTACCTCAGTGTTCCAAGCTTGGAAATCATTTAAGCCTGAACTAGGGAATACTACCCTATGGGGGGGGGGAAGGAATAAACAACAAAAGTAAGAGGGAGCAGCACTTGAAAAAGCTGCCACCTCTCACAAACACAAGGCACGCCAGCAAGGAAATAAAAGCATTATCTTTCGCCGAGATAATTACTTTCTCCAAAAGCAGCAGATGTCATCAGACAGCTATTTCTATGTGTTCCGGGAAATATCCCGACCTGGTGTATTACCCTGAGGCTTTCAAGGCAGCCAGTGCTAGATGCAATTCCAGGGGAGTTCAAAGTCTCAATTCGTGAATCTTCCTTTAAAGACAAAAGATGTTTCCTGTTGATACTAGAGCATGATCAAGGTGCCAACTCTCATCTCAGGCAACACTCAAGTATCCTTCATCACTTCAAATTAGAGTAGTGCTGCAAGATTGACTCCAACTTTTAAGATGTTGGAATTCGTGATGACTCTTACAGAGTTCTACTGGAAATATCGACCTTGTTTCTCTCCTTAAAACCTTTTCTCAGCAGAAGTGTTTATTTAAATTCAGAACTAGCATGAAACAAGAAACTTCTACAGTCCTCAGTGTTGACAGGAGCTGTTTGTCTAAACAAGATGACCTTACAGAAGGGCTTATTACCTGACTTAACAACACGCCATCAAATGACCTGGCAGTCATCAGGTTGTACAGATGCTTCCATCCTGTTTAGAAAGGTGGAAGCACAGCGACATTAAGATTTTTCAATAATTTTAGAATAGACGACAGTGTCATCATATCAGAGAAGTAGCGATGACCTGGAAGGAGAGGAAGAGAAAGGCATCACTGTTATCACATCCAAATGCTGTAGGAACAGAGGTCACGGAAAACAAGTGGGAAAATTATCACTGAGTGACAAGGACATCAATGATGGGGACTGGGAGGGGAGCACGTGTCACCTGCAGCAGCCTCTTCCCAAAACTGCAACCGTTCTCCAGAAAAGCAACATTTAAGGGATGGGTGGTTCCTCAGAGAAACTCACCATAGCACCTGGCTAGCAAGTTTCTTAACTTGATCCTACTTGTTCACCTGTCGCAAAAACCATTCCTTGGCAAGTTTTTGCTTATGCAGAGACCATACAACAGCAAAACAAGCTGGTCTCCATCCTTGAAGATGGCTGATCCCCATTTTCAGTATAGCAAAGACGATTCTTGCTGCAGTATAGAGACTGAAGAGCCCAAGGCTTAATTCAGTGCAGTAGTTCTTATTTGGCACAGCTAGAGAGACACAATTGAGATTGCTATTGAAACCAAGGCACACCAGCACAGCTCGAGCCAGTGAGAGGTTTCTGTTCCTGCTGTCACGGTGAAATAAAGAGGTTAAAAGGTTTCAGAGTTAGTTATCTTCAATATGCACATTGCAATAATTGTGTATTTTGCTATGTGTAGTTATTAACATGAATGTGTTCCACTTGCCGAAGTATTCCCATGTAAATAGCCCTACAGGATTCTCCAAATTACTACTACTATGAGCTGAAACTGGTTTTGGCTCCTATCCTGCCTGAGCACGTGCCTGTATCACTAACTTCTATCCTAATTCACATGGAATGAAGCACTTCAAAGGACTTAACCACCAGCCCAGAAGAATTTCCTTATGAAGAAATGAAGTGGAAGTCATTATCAATATATCTTCAACCCAGAAAACCTAGAAAGGGAGAACCAAAAGTAAAGAAAGCAGCAGGGTTATGTCATGGCTATATATTATCTGTTTATTGCCCCGTAGGCACCTTGTTTCTCTGCTGCCACCCCGCTGGTTCTGCTGCTCTGTCCACTCCAGCCAGGACAGGCTCAGCAGCAATTTGCTGCTTCACCGAGAGCCTAACAACAGAAATAAATGGATTAAGTTAGATTTTCCCCCTTTCCCATACAGTCTCTTAACAGACATGTAGCAGTGAAAGCTGCTGAATATCAGACATTCAATCTGCATGAGCATAAAGCCTCATTAGCCCCCCGTCTCCCTCCCTGCTCTAGAGTACTATCACCTACAGGTATGTCATTCAGGCTATTCCTAACAACCAGAAAGAGCCTCCCCACAGCAAGAAAAATTATATGTGAATGTCTTTTTGATTCAAAGCTCAGCCATCAATTAAGTTTTTAATAGACACCACAGTGTTCTCCACAAAAATCTCAATATCCAAGATTGCAGAGTAAGTCAGCACTTAGGTCCACAACCCCGTGGCAAATATATTCCAGCTGGTAAAACCCCAGCCATTCTAATCTGTCAGCAAAAAACAGAATTAACAAACGGTTTTCTACATGGGGACACAAGCAAGAAAGCTAAACCAAATTAGGGTCGTTTTGGTTTAGAACACCTTAATTTAAGAATTACATTAGGCTTAGTATCACTGAAAATTCCAGAGGCTTAAATTCCAGTTCTGACACGGCAGTTTAATCCTCACCCCAAATTAATTCAAAGTTACCTTTCATCAAGCAGCTCATTAGAGACAAGTACTTAGATGATCAGCTGCCTTAAGACATGAAAAAAAAAATTGCTATATGCAATAGGAATTGGATGCTGCAAAACTGAATTGAATCTCATCTTCAAGAGGTTTTTCCTGAAGGAAACAGAGGCTCAAGTTGCAAGATTAGTTGTGTTACAAAAGCACCGGGACACTTAAGTGGATGCTACTGAAAAGGAAAACCCAGGCTACGCAGGGATGGTGCTCCAGGCTCTCCTAGAGAAGAAAAGGTCTTCTGCTCAGCAGAGAAGAGAAAAAAAGATTTTTAAAGCCCTTTGGATATACCTGAATCATTAATAATGTTATTTCCTCCCACTGGATACCATTTAATCTACAGGTTTTTCCTTGCCTCCTCCTTTTTTTTTTTTTTTTTTTGGTAGACATTCATGTTTTCAATTGCCTCAAATCCCAGGCAAATTATCATTCAGAATGCCCTGTGTGTGTGTGTGTATATATATATATCTAAGCTTGCTATTTTGAAATAAAGGCTGTAAACTTGCAAGCACCTTTGGCATGATGGTTATCAGCTCAGAAAAAAATAATTCCCTTTACTGGGAGTTTATGTTGAGGTGAATTTGCCCCAAGAAAAAGCAGGAGTACGTTTTGGTAGGTCTTCTAACATTTGTTTTTGTAATCATCCAAGTGTTTCTGAGGCTCTATGGACGAGGCACTACAATTATTTCCAAGCGTTGCAGCCCTCCAGCTACAACGGGAAGAAAGAGTACACAACAACTTGAAAATAACTTCAAACACCTGAAGACAACACAGAACACATCTACATTGCTATTTTATCCAACCTCGGGTCTCCCTCTGCCTGTCTTCTGCCTCACTCTGTTACCTCAAAGGAAATGGAAATTAATTACCGCAAAGCAAGATTAGATGTGTCAGAGCCCCTAATGATATTCAGATACATTGCACGCAAGCATCCTCACAGACAAGTCATCTCACTGTCAGGGGGTAGGGGGGATGTATTACACCCAATTAAGACTAGATGAAGGGATCTGTTTTCTTCTTTAAGTAGGTGTAGGTCACTTCCCAACTACCTAACGCATCATGCCCAAAGCACTAACACTTACCATTGCTCTAGATCTCTTCCTGCAGCATATTTACTTTCGCACCTCCATCCGTTTACACCAGTGGTCTTATATTTACCAGTTTGGGGATGTCCACTGTGTTTTTTCTGAATGCAGGGGACTAAAAGAGACTTCTGTCAAAACCCTCACGTTCCTGTTTTCAGGCTAATTCTGTTGGGATGGGGTTAGGGCTGATAGCTGGCAATGCCATGAAGATTTTTCACTACAGGAGGCAGAGTCAACATTGGTTTAAAACCAATAATTGCAACACCAATTGCAATCCCTTCACTACGGGCTGCTGTTGCCAGCAATACAAAACACAACCTTTAAACAAACAAGCACTTCGATCCTTGTTTCAGAGGTGGCCATTGCGTGTGTGCTGAAGCGGAGATACCAGTAGGAAAAACTCCAGTTAGTAACACTTCTATCCTACAGCCCAAGCTGGTGCTTTCTGCAAGGCTGAACTTGGCAAAACACTTGCCAGGCACTGGAAAGAGTAAAAAAAAAAAAAAAAAAAAATTTAAAAAAAAGGGGGGGATAAGTATGTGTGTGTGTATGTGTGTGTATTTTTTTTTTTGTTTTGTTTTGTTACTTTTAAACTCCCATGCATGCAAGACACCATTAGGTATTAGAGTTTGTCACATGCACAGAGAGGGGCTGGTGGTCGTGCACCAAAGGACTGGGATAAGAACTCGGGTCTAGCACAGAACAGAAGATGCACAATAGAAATCTAGGGCACAAAAGACCCACACAAGCCCCTTTTTGCTGAACCTGGCCTGGTGAGCTCCAAAATTGCAGCACATCACCGCAACTGGGCCAGAAAATTCTCAACTCAAGTTGCTCACAATGCGGACGAGCTCATCACTGGCCTCAACTTCAACCTTTCGACAGTTCAAAAAGCTCCTAAACAGGATATTCAAGTAGGGCTGAGCAGACAATCACAGGAAATTAATCTCACATTCTGCTAGAGGGAATGAGCAGCTTCTTTCCAGCTGAGAGCATATAATTATTTGGCACCAACTGGCTCCACCTCAGAAGCTATGACAGCAGTTGAGTGGTCCCTTATAGTAGGGTAAGCTTATTTTTCCTTTGTCTCAACTCTCTTGGTTTTCCAATCCTACCAACTGCCTAGAAAAATATAAGCTGCCAGGAGGATTTGAGGCCACGATGACCAACACAACATTGCGTCCCGTACAAACAATTTTGCAATGCACTGACTACCGTTGGGCCACAAAAGCCACCAAAGACACAAGCAGGACAAGACCCTCAGCACAGCCCAGGCTGGAAAGGACCTCAGAGACCCCTGAAACTATTTTCCTTTTTTACTCCAGCATTAACATTAAGCATAACAGCTCAAAATACATGTAGCAGGCTCTGAAAGGAAGAAAATTTGTCCTTTATCTGAGGATATGAAAAGCAGATGGTGACCACAACTTTTATCTCCCAAAAGCAGTATGACTAAGTTAAAAACCCAAAGCACCCCGTTCATAACTGCACGGTGAAGCTCAACTGTATCTACACAGAACTGCTCTTATTAAAAAAAAAAAAAATGTTGTTAGGCTGTAGTAGGAAGGCCTTCCACATTTTTTAATAAGTGCAGCAAGGTGTTCAGAAGAGATTTCTTAACAAAGACTATGCAAATTACAGCAGTTGAGTCAACTGCTAGACCCAACATGGCCAATGACAGCAATGGTATCTTGTTAGTCCACATAGATATTGTTTCTGGTGCAAATTTCAAGCAAAATTCTGACACTGTTTTTCAAGATGGGGACTCCAATAAAGTTTCCTGTCCAATATATTTAGAGATGTCATTGTTTTTCCAGGCTGTCTCTAGTGAGTAATTTAAGGGGGAGGTTGGTTTTGTTTTGTTTTTAGAGTCAGAACTAGTTACGGCCTCTCTCTAAAGGGGAAAGAGGAATTCACAGCAAGTAGCTCTGGTGCCAATATTTCAAAAATAACCAACTTGCATAATCTCAAAAGCATCCTTATGGAAGCTCTCCTTCAGAAAAAGGCCTTTGAGGATCGCTGTGGTTTTGACAGTAAGATCCTTATATGGCTTCAAACCACACAAAACATTTTATACAGAGTGGTCACTGTAATGCCTATCGATAAGAACGTGTTGAATGAATGGAGGACAGAAGCAAAAAGATTCAAGGAGGCCTTGGGATTGCTAGCTTTCAAGCTTCATACCAGAGATACTAGGAGCTTTTGGTTTTATTTAGACATGGTTTGCACAAGAACAAGCTCTGTGCCAAATGAGCTCCCAGTCAGGGACGCACCCGGTGCCCGGGAGATCAGCGAGGAGTGACCAAGATGAGGGGTCTCCGCGGTTCTTCAGAATCAGGACACTGACCTCCAGATACGTGGACTGCAGCACACGTTTCCCAAGTATTTATAACATAAGCAAGATAAAGAAGTGTCATTCTAAGAAGTGACATTAGTGCGAACAGAGCACTACGTCAACAGGAATGCTTATTGCAATGTTAACCAGGCTGCCCCGTTCTTTGACAGGGAGCTTGAACTCTTCACCTATTAAAGTCACTCAGCACATATATCTCCACCTGATCTTTGCTTTTCCCTAAAGCCTCATATCCATGAGGGGCAAGACATGTCCTCCCCATACCTTTACGTGCCTACGAACCAGCATACATACACCACAGAGTATTAAGGGGAGCGATGCTTCGGGCAACAAGCTCTAGGCAGCATCCCTAATATTTTGGTTTCTCTGCAGCTTTATGAGGAAAACAAACTGAAGACTTGCTGTATTTACTGCATACCAGTTCTGCTTCCCAAACCTCTAAGGAGAAAACTGGCTGAAGAACAGAAGAGCACAGGCGCTCCAAAAACACCCAATGTGCTGTACAGTTACGTGCTGTAGTCGCTTGTGCATCCCAGATGCTCCTCGTGATGGGAAATAAAACGGCATTCACCTCGTTCTGAGGGGCTCAGACCTCCCATGCCAGACACCGTGTAACCCGGCTAGCCAGCAAAGGGCTCCTGTTAGGAACACTGAGGAAAAATTAAACCTCAATATACGTTTTAACAGGCTCTTAACACAAGCTAGCAGGAATATATTAGAGCAATATTACTCATTCTATACTCAGTGGAGCGCTTCTGATCCCAGGGGAGTGAAAAGCAGTTCACCGCAGTAGTACATACAACCACCCCCACAATTTCCCCATGAAGAAGGTAAAGCTGGAGCCCATCAAAAGTGTCTAGTTTTACTAGAGTGACATTTTATCAAGCAAATTTGCTTGCGCAATGCAGTCGAGGTGGTTTATAACGCCAGCTTGGAGGGATTGGTAAGAAACAAGATTATCCACACATCTCACCTGCTGCTTTCCTCAAAAAAAAAAAAAAGTACCTGGTCCTTAAATTTGCTGGAAGGCTAAGGGAAGACAAAATTCAAGCAGCAAAGACAAATCAAACCATCATGAAAGAAAGAAGCATTGCTTGCAGATGCACAGTCTCTGCAGTTTGATTGTAGAGGACAAAGCTGTGTCCAAACATCAGGATGGTCTCCTACTAAACACAGGGCGAAGAGCAAGGAGCAGGAGTAGAAGCAGCGAGCTAAATATTTGGACGGACTTCAGAGAAGCCAATGAAGGACCATAAACTGGCTAAGAAAAAAAAGCCACAGCTTTCATTTTAAACCAAGAATACCCTTCCATTATGATTTCAAACATTTCATGTGAAAAGGACGCGTAACTCATTAAATGGTCAAAACTAGATAACAGAAACCTGCATTCAGACTGACAATCTCTTGCTGAAGTTCTAGATTTCCATTACATTTTTGTGCAACACTACATTAGGCTCTACCGAACACCAGAGCAAGGCATGTAATAACTCATTTTACTCGTCGACAGTTAGATTTGGACATATCCTATCTCACTAAAATGAGAAATGTAGTAATTTGCATTTCCTTTGTCACCTGTTATTTCAGAGACAAAGCATTAAACAGGATTAAATTATGTTATTTTTACCAAAAGTAACACCATGATTATAGCCACAGGGGTTCACAGAGGATATCCATTCTCCACAGGATTTTCTGTGGAAGTGATGTTAAGCATTTAACAATTATCTGTAATATGTAGGTGTTTTGCATAAAATTCCACGCTTGGGTACCAAATTTGAATTGGAGAGCTCTGACAGTGCTCAGTAATAAAATCTGAAAAAGCTTGTCCTTTCGGAAAATATTTTTTATATATAGCAACCTAATGTTGCAAAATACTTCATTCTGTCTCTCAAAAATAGGTCTGAGAATAACACTTGCCCTTTGCTCTCCCTCAACCTGAACACATCAGTTTAAGAGCTTTTTGGAGCAGCAGAGGAGGAGGAGAAGGGAAAGAGAGGAGCTGGATCCACAAGGTTAATGCCAACAGGATCCTCAAGGCTGCAAGCAACTGCAATGTTCCTGGATGTGTCAGGCTTTTTATTTAAAGCCGCTGCGGAAAGTCTGGACAGAGACAAGAGAAGTACTGAAATTTCTACTTCAGAAACCCAAACAGCAGCAAAAAGTAAATGTTTGTCAGAAGCTTGTTCCATCGGTAATCAAGGAGCAAAACTGACGGGACGTAAGCAGCTGTGGTTCAGGTACTATATTGTTACTACCATGTCAGAGCAACTTTTCTGTCTCTTAGATGACTTCATTACTCAGAGGAGAAATCTGAATCCATTTATTCCCACTGGAGTGTAAAATGGCTTGGTGTGACCCCTCCGCAGCCCTTTATTGCAATGCACATCAGTTCTTCCCCTATTCAGCCTTCCCATTGCCCCAGCAATGCTAACAATAACATATATATATATATATATCTCTATCTGAAAAAGAACAAAAACAATTTCCAGCTGGCAACTACAGCCTTACCATTTAGTCCACATAAAGTTCCAGGAAAGCACATAAAGCACAAGTGTTTGAAATAGCTTTTGTATTTCAAAGGTGCTGCAAACGAAAAAAGAAATATCCCTCTCCCACGCAACTCTGCTGGCTACTGCAAAATCCTGCTAAATCTGAATTAGACTGCGATTTGCAGACGGCCGTAGAGCACCGACAAGTCCTGCACCGCTCCCAGGCTGCTGCAGTAGGTCTGTCTTGGCTTCTTGAGCATCCACCAGACTGACAGCCGGCCTCTATTCTCTCAGTTACTTCCAGTTTTTATCTCCCATCACAACATCTTCAAGACATACCACCTTGCCGCTAACTGCCAAAAAACTGGAGACATCTGAAGAGGGAGGAAAAACAAAATATCTGGGAAAGGACAGGTCTCATTGGCACAGGGGACAAATAACCCACCCAGAGCATCAGCTTAGCTGCTCAAACTCTGTTACAGCCTGACATCCATTGCACTGCTCATTCTTGGAGTTTAAGCTCTAAATAACCCTAGATAAATCATGAAGCTGCAGAATTCAGATTCCACGTACAACCCCTATGTCCAACATCATCTGGCTTCGCATCCAGGCTTGTTTGAACAGAGCCAGATTCACACACTCGGCTCGTCACAGGCTGCAGACTGAGCTTTGTACTGAGAGCTCTGGTCAAGTTGTGACCCTCACCTGTGGAAGGCATCTCTACAAGCAGAATTTATCAAAAAGATTCTACTCGTGGTAGGGTAGAAAAATAGCAGTAGCGCAAAATGGAAATAGTCGTCAAATGTTACTTGAATTGCACCAAATTCTTCCCCAGCGCCCATGAGGAAAGCACATTTTTGATCCTGTATTTCAGGAGCGCCTCTACTGTAGTTTTTATAAACTGATAAAAGCACCAACAAAAGCCAGAGACAAGAGCCTATGGAAAAGCTTCTCTCAGCTCACATCATCAGTACCCACAGTCCTGCCATCTGCCCACAATACATAAGGGGAAGCAGCATGTGCTAAAACCTAACAGGAGAGGAAAAGAGGAGAAAGAAAACAAAACAACACGACACAAAAAATCCCCACACGCAACACACCAAACAAAAATCCCCAAAACACAAAAAACTCCACACCACAACAAATGCAACACCTGCACCAGTCTGAACAGCCTCACGCTATTTCCATACACACAAATCTCTCTACCCATCAATATAGGTCTTCACTTTTGGTAAATTTGCAAGAGAATAGAGCTGCAGAGCCTTGAGGAGATGCCCAAGCACACGCTACTACTATTATTACGAGTCTAATCTCGATCCTCATTAAAAACCTACTAAGAAATCAATCTGTATTACATTTATTTTTATACGTGCTTTCAGGGGCAGGGAAAAAAAAAAAGACCAGACAATGCCTTCCAGGAACTAACATCCTGGCCAAGATTAGCAAGATCTACAGATATTACCAGTTCTCTCATCCCAAAGAATAATTTATTCTGGTATAGTCCTAACGAGTGCAAAACCACAAGTGTTTACCATTGCCTTCCTCCATATGTTTATCTGAAGACAAGTTTGGCATTGAAATAAAAGTATGGAGCAAGGTTAGTTCAATCAGCTATACAGCAGGTATTTAGAATATGTTTTCCAGAGCATGGCTGCAAAGTTCATGTACACATTTAGCATTAAAATCTCACACCCATGCCAAATCAGTCCTTGCAGATGAAGTTACAGATCAGGTTCTTGCAAGTTTAGCTTTAAAGGAAATGAACTCACAGGAGCCCAGAGGAACTAAGTGAACTTATTAAAAACCCACTCCATCTGCCTCCTGTTTAAAAAAATTCCCTCTCAAGCTATTGTTATGTTAACTACGTTTATCAGTTGGAAAAAAAAAAAAAATCTTAGGTTTTGCTTCAATTTTGAACAGGTCTGGTAGAGCAGGAAAGGAAAACAAATACACACACACACAAAACCCCCCCCACAACACACAAACACGCCAACCACTCAGCACAGACTAAGTGTCTGTCAAACTGAGCGTGGCGCTTGCTGTCTTTGACCTGAATAAAGAAAAACAGAGTCGCAGCTGAAAAAGCAAACATTTCTTTCCTGCACTTATTCCACTGTGCCCCTTCCCTTCAGCCCTGTCAACTGTATTGGGGATTCTGGCCTGAAACATCCCAGTTAGGAAAGGTAACAGGAAAGAAAGAAGAAAGACTTATATGTTTGTAAACTATGCATTATCCATTTAAAATATAAGTGTAAGTGTTGTGTTACTTGTGCTAAAACAAGTCTAATAAAAAGAAGATGATTGTACATCTGTAAGATCAAAACCCTGACGTTAGGACAGCACCTGGCAGTTTGGTGTCATCTAGAGCGCTTATTTGAATCAAACTCAGGCCAAAATCTATCACAAGAGCAAGGTAGAGAACATATGATTCTCCTCAGCATGTTGTTCGTTTGCTTTTCTTTTTCTGTTTGGTGGTTTATTTTTCAAATCATTCAAAATAAGCTTAGTGAATAGAAGCTGGCCCATATATTTGACCGGCTACAGAGTATCAGCTAAGTCACTTCTTAATCATGGCAGTCTAACCTTCAAGAAATATATCTACCTTGTAGGAGACAAAAGCATTAAGTCCACCAGATAACAGAGAATCTTTCTTGCGATCCAAGACAGGAACAGACAAGCCGTAAGAGACAGACCATCACCCAAAAGGCTTGTTTGTTATGTTCATCTCTAACATTTAAACCGGTTAGAGATAAAAGACAGGTTGCAGGTTCACACTAAAGATTTTGCATGTTTTCACAGTCTGAAACTGTTCCATGAATGGTTTTGCATGTTTCCACTCAGCCACACAGCATAGAACATAGCAAGAGACTCACAATTATCCAAAATATACAACCAGTACATAAATACAGGCCCAACCTACAACTTCAGGCTATCAACAACATCCACACAATCCCTGTGCTTCAACTGCTCGCGATAAGCAACAGACGCCACAACAGCAAAGGCAGCACTGGAGGATGTATGTAGCACATACCAAGTTAATTGTCATAGTATCCAAAGGTTCTACAAGTTTGCCACATCAAATAATGCCAAGAATGTAAATTTATCCTCCAGCACCACTCCTCCCGCTCTTGCTGTTTATAGACTCCAGCAGAAGTGACAAAGCTATAAAAGAACTCCCTTGTTACCACCTGCTCAGCCTTCAGTACACTGCATATCTTCAAAAAGAGGGGAAAAAAAACACCCCAAGAATGTATGTATTGCCAAACTGGCTCTTGCTGACGCATGCGACATTCTTCTAACAAAACATTCGTACCCCATAGTATGCAACTGAGCCCAGACTAAAAGCCATAGGAAGGAAAGCAAGAGTCAGGCACAGCTACAGCTAAACTAGAAAAGCCAGCTTTATCTGCCACTTCATTATTTTTCATTGAAAAACATGGACATTCAATTTGTTTTACATCATCTATCAGGTTAAACATTAGGAAGGCAAATAAGTTGATTGTTGAGACCCACCATGCAGTAACCCAAGATGTTTTTCTGCTCAGCAAACATCCCTAGCTCAGAAAAATCCCCATGACTTCCTTCCTTCCACCTGGTTGCCCGTATTGGAAAAAATGTGGAGTTTTGACAGCCTCGAGAGGAACAGGCTACCGCATCCCTTCAGCATTCAGAAGCTTAACAGCCATCTAAAGCAGCATTGCAACCTGGAGAAAAACAATTATGATGATAACAACTCCCCTAAATCTGCCTAGATAACAACAAAAACACAACAACGGCTAAGAATGAAGACTTTAAATAAAAGCTTGCACTTGGCCAAGTCAGTTCCCCTTCAAGACAGGAAAGCACAGGCTCAAGATGCAGAGAGTAGTTCCTAAATGAATGCAGTTATTCAGCTGTAAGCTTGTTTCTGCAAGTATTACAGCTCTGGCCACTGCACCCACCGGCTCCTGAGTCACAAGCATCCATCATCTCATTCTCAGCTTCAAGCTGCCAGGAGCTTCTACATATGGGGAAACGACATTAAGAGATTCAGTCACTGAATTAATAATAGCGTTGACTTCATAGTTGTATTTAATCATCCTTCAGTAGGTCTCAAAATACTGCACAAGGTTGAATAGAGACTCTCTCATTCTACACCTTTTACTGATTCGGCTGCTCGAGAACAGCGCGCTCAGAGCTCGAACACACAATCCAATGATAAATATGCTTTATTAGACTCAGAAGTTTTTATACACAGTTAAACTCTCCCCAGAAAAACAACAGGTATACGATGAAATGAACAGACTGGTCTCCAGATCAACCTCATTCAGAAATGCTATGGCAATTTCCCTCATCAGCAGATAATGAAAACCTATGAAATCACATCTTACCCATAATAATTCACATCCCATTCTATATTGCTACTCAAAGTTCACCAGTCATTGCTAACCTTAAACAGACACAGATTAATGTCACTTTTTGAACAAATCCTATCTAGTTCCTCCCAAATTATTTTTCAGTCTTCCCAATAAACAAGGAGGATGTATCAAATGTAGCCAAAACCTACTGGGCTTCCAAATATGTGGTGCAATTTTTCAAGCTATTCTCAAAGAACATTAATAGTTCGCACCTTTGATGAAACTTTGAGTCTAGCACAAAGAGAACAAAGATTTTCTTTTTGCCTTTTATATGTTATGTAAAAAGCCTCAGAAGTTCATTGCCATTAACAGACACCGAAACTTGAATCAATGATGATATTCAACACCTCTTAACATACCTCTAAGAACTGAAACCTTTACTATCCAAGACTTCCAGGTTTTTACTTTCATGCTAGTAGACAAAAGCATGATCAAAATGGTAAAATACTGAAGAGGTGAACCAAAAGATAGCAGCAGAGAACAAGTAATGTGGCGGGGGTGGAAGGGAAGTGGGGAAGAACCTCAGACAGGAAAGAGTTTAATTAAAGTGTGGAAAGAACAGTACTGCCAGACTCCAAAATTAAATTATTTTTGAACTAGAAGTACACAGCCTCAGAACACAGGCAGTTCAAGACAATTGAAGATTCAGTGCAGTGGCATTAAAATAAAAGACAAGAAAGCAAAAGCAGAGCTGTACATTGGGATTTGTTTTGTTTGAAATCCTAAGTCCACATGTAAGCCAGATAATATTGGGGCATCGCTGCCCCGGGTGAGGACAGAGGATTCACTCTCGGCACGTTTAAAGACCACATCAAACAAGGGGAATGGCTGACCCAGTGAAGGGCAAGGCGGTCACCCTGGGCTTCTCAGCAGGTCAGATGAAGGGGTGAGCAAGCAGCTCAGGAGGTTCGAATTCAAATGTGGTTAGAACCATGTGTTGCGCTGCATTAATAAAAGCAAACCTGCTTCCTTCTGCCTGCAAGCTATTTGCCTCCTGAGACCACACCAGGCATAGCCGGTTCAGTTATGCACACCCAGTGCCCAACGGGGAAGTCTGGAACTGGAAAAGAGCCCAGGAGAAGGTCCATCAGATGGGCAGGGGTCTAGAACATTGGATGTGCAAGAGGCTATGGGAGATGTACATATAGAGAGATGCTAGAGGGTGTTCAGCTTGGAGAAGAGACCCCTACGTGATCTGATCCATCTCCTACTACCTAAAGAGGAGCTGCACGCAAGACGGAGACTCGGGGGTTGCACAGCAAGATCTCAAGACACAAATTGTTTTAACCAGGATTCTCGTTGGCACAATAAAAGGTGGAAAAATTACCACGAGAGCTGCGCAGCAGCAGAACAAGGCAGCCCAAAGAGGCAGCTGAATGTCCTTTGGCACAGATTTTTCAGAGCACAACCGGACAAGGCCTTAAAGCAACCTAATGCTGCATTGAGTCCAGCCATGCTCTGAGTAGGTTAAAGTTGCCAACCCACAGAGGTCCCTCCAATAAAAACTACCCATCATTTTCAACAACTCTTTAAATTTACTGCTGGTTAACATTCATGGGGAAAACTTGCAGAATTTGACCTTTTTCCAGCTTCAGCACTGACAAAACCATGATAAGTATCATTTAGAGTATCTTGACATCCTTCAAGATGATAAAGTTCTCAATTCTAAAAGTTCCTAATGCAAACACACCCAACAAGTTTGTACTCAGACACCTGCACATTGCAAGCAAAAGCATCACCCACCTACGAACACTACTTTTCACCTAACAGGTGTGATTAATCATTTCTTTGCCTATTAGAAGATAAGCCCCACCTGAAGGTGCTAAATGGATGCAATGTCAGCTCAGAAGAACTTGCCTATGGTAACTTTTGAAAACCTCAATACCACCCCCCTGATATTTGGATTTATCCCAGTGCCTTTTAAAAATCTGCTTGTACATTTTGCTTCAGTTTTCATTCCCTTCACCATCCAAATGGTCACACTGCTACCAAAATCTCCTAACTCAGTCCCAGCGGGTCACTCATTCAGTTCTTAAACCCGAGAGTCTTGTTGGAATTACTTAGAAACTTGCAAGAAACCCTACACATAGGTATCTCAAATAACTTAATTTTACCAAACAATGCTAAAACAGGCAATACTATCACTAGTTCCAACAACACGGAGAACTCCTCATCAGTTCTTGTTAAGATTTTTAAATCTGTATGTAAATTCATTTACTCTTTCTATACAAAATTAATGTTCAGTGTAAGGCAAGCTCATGGAGGACTTGCATTTTTAGATTTCTACTAAAACTTATTCCTGCAGAAGCAGCACTCCTGGTTATGCCTGGATGGTATATATGGTATATACTTTCTTAAGACCCCCCACAGACTGGCATGTTCTTATTCCCTTTGGAAAAACCCACAAATTTTCATTTATTTAGTTGACTTAAATTGTGTCACAAGAAAAGCAACTTTAAATTTTTAATAAAGACTTACCCAAAACATTTGCTAGCAACATTTGTTTAGACTTCTGTGTCTAGCAAAATCCAGATAACCATGCCTACACAATATTGTTGAAGAGGTGACTGACCTATTTGTTAGCTTGAAAACCAAAAATAAAACAGACTTTGTAAACAAGAGGGAGGAATTATAATTTTAGATCAGATACTGAGGGTTTTGGAACAAAAAATACTAAACAACATGTGTTTACCTGTTTATCAATGGAGGACTTTGTACTTCTGGAAGAGCCCTATATGATATTTCTCACCTCACATTCAGGAAACTTCAATCAAACATGAGGAAGTAAGACGGGAGAGAGGCAAAGTTCTTCCTTCCACACATGTAGGCTCACTGGGAAAAAGATTTTTTTAGCCAGAGTTACTAGATATATATGCTAGAAAAAGCCAATAGAGATGAGCAGAGCAGAGCTTTCACCTAGTTGGTAAAAAATTGAATGAAAATTAAAAGGTGACCATTATGTTACTGAGCCGCAGACCAGCTGGCTCTGTGGGAACAGAGACACAGCTCCAGCCATGGCAAACCCCAGCAGAAGGAAAACCAAAACTGTGTTAGCCATGTGTACAGTATACATATAGTCATTTAAACTCCTTGTCCACTCACTAGGAGGTACAACTCTCAAATTAGAAGAGAAGGCACTGGCTTTTACTCAAAACTTTACCCAGAACCAATTCCTCACGCTCAGCATGGTCTTAACAGTCAGCTTTCCTTTATTAGAAGTTGGATATAATTCTGTTCTATCCTCACAGATGGGATACACATCCAGGTTGCCATTTTTAAATTTTTTTTTTTTTAAACACCATATCCAGCACACTATCACACATAATCCAATTAGCATATAGAAATTTGTGTGGCATCACTTTAACTTTATCCAACCACTCGCATGCTGGAAAAAGCTATTCTTTGTCCCTTGCCCCGCCAATATAAAAGGCTTATTCTGATCCAAGTACACACATCAAGACATCAAGTATTGGTTGTAAAGCTTCCAAATGTTTTCTCCTGAATGAGACACTTTTCATGAAGTTATTACTAAACAAAGATAAGAGGCAGTGAAAATATCCATGCCATAGTTCTCAAGTTTATTATGTACTCCTTTCGAGGTCTGGGGAAAGGCTAGAAGAGAAAACAAGACTTGCAAGGCAAAAACATCATTTCCCCCAGGCAAGCGTCCTGGTGGCAAATGGTACATTCTTTCTCTACAAAGAATTTCTTTCTTCCCCCAGCTGCTGAGTATTCATAACACCCCAAGCACTGGCCCAGCACGTAAAGATTAGAGGATTTGCAATACCAGATAATTACAACGCAACACATTAAGTAACTTGGAAGGCTAATTCGAGCCGAAGCCCAAAACCCTCCAGGCAGAAATAACACATATTACTCACCGCACGCTCCGTACCGAGGAAAGGGAAAACCGACACAACCCTTAGGGAGGCTGTGGTGTTCTTGCAGCCTTTTTGCTCAGCTCATGCCCTTTGCCTTCCCCCAGGCTCACCAGGGCCCTTTAACAGCTGTTCCTCATCCACATAATGAGCACCAAACCCCTCAAACCCCCAATGCAGGAGAGGAGCCCTCCGGGCCAGGTGGGGCTTGTCCCTCCAAACCCACCACCCTCCATCTGCCCTTCTCTACCCAGCTGGGTTTGCTTCGAGAAAAGCTGCTAAAGGGACAGAAAAGGGCAACCCAGAAAGACAAGGCACAGCAGAAGGGAGTGCACCACGTTCCTCCTTGTTAATTGTATTTATTTTTTAAAAAACCCAATTCCCTTAATGCATTAGCAAAGTTCTTCATTGGTTTAATCTCCATCCGAAAAGTTTGTGGGTTTTTGCCATAAAACACTGAAACTTCGGAAAAGGTTTACTAGACATCGAACAGAGAAATTACCCAGATAAATAAAGTGACGGTAGAAGCAATTTTGGAAGTAATATAAAACTCCCTTCCTTGTAGGTGCTGGAAAAGCTTCCCCAGCGGGTAACCTGCTCTGCTGCACTTTTCAGATGCACATTCAAATCTCACTTTTCTGCAGCAGCCACCACCCTGGCGTAACCACACTGCGTACAAATCAAGCTCCTACCCGCGTACTACTGTGGCCACGTGTACAGATTCAACACCACAAACATACTTCCAAAAGCACAATGTTAATATTAATAGTATATTCAAAGAGGTGATTATTTTTTATTGCCACGCCGCAGAAGTAGGCATGGCAGTTTAAGGAAAATGAACCGCTGATACAATCTCTGAAAACGAAAGTTGTATATTATGTATTATGCTATACATCTATATAGAGTAAACAATGCTAATTACTTTTTTTCCGTTTAGTGGTATTAAATAACGACCCATTTCTGTTTAGCCCTGGCAAGCCATGAGAACTGTGTAAAGAAATCCTGTACCAAAGCAGTGTGGTGTTTGTCTGTAGTCAGGGATGGTCACCAACACTGGTCTGATTTATGATCATCTTCTTTCCAGCTCAGACTTGCAACACAAACTACTCCACAATCCCAAAGGCAGTTTTAAAATGGGAACAAATAGCCGGTTTAACATCATAGGTCAAATACCCTTCAAGAGGCCCAAGCAGCATGCTATTTACTTCAGTAATGACTCAAAGGCCACCATTCAAAGGGCAGAGATTCTTAGAAACTAAATATTTACTTACAGAAAACCTGAGACAATCCCCACGGCCGCCTCAGCCGCCTCTGAAAAGCCCTTTTGCATCCAGACAAGGAAGGATTCATAAAAGTAAATCCTCTGCCTGCACAGGAACTGCAGAAATTCCGTCCTTCGAGGCCTCTCTGCCGGGGGCGACTGCTGAGCCAGCGTGAAATAAGTGAAATTACAGCAGCATCTCCTGCCTCTTAACCCATGGGAACTTGTCCTGACAGCCTGGGGAAGAGCCAGCTGGTCATTCTGCACACTTTTACTGACAGAGGAATACGCAAACGCCAGCTAATGAAACGCAGATAGAAATGCCTTCACACCTCTAAGGCTAAAAGGGAGACCAGAGCTGCCCTCCAACCCAAACACTCACTTTCCCCACAGTAAACAGATACAGATCTGAGCGTACTATAACCGTAACCACAAAACGAGTGAGGTTGTGTTCAGTCCAACAGTTGCAGCTTCATGAGGGATGCCTTGTGAAAGAAACAGTTCTTTGCCAAAAAATGCTTTCAAAGAAACCAAGAGAAGGCAAAAAAAAAAAATTCACGGTGGCCCTAAAACTCAGAAAACGAGTCATTTTCCACTTGCTTGACTGTGGAATCAGCAAAATGTAAAGAAACATGCGCTTCAACTTCTCACTGTACAAACAGACATGGGCACTTGATCTTATCTGAATTTATAAAACAAGAAGCAAGCCAGAAATGTTTGAGGCTGAACCTCCGCTCAGTTCGCTGCAAGCAGTTTGTTACAATACTGACGGCGTATCCACTTCAATCTGAAACCCAGCAGTCCACCGGATTGCTGTTTTACTGACGGTAATTCCATGTTATTTTTCTAAACTAGGATAATCTTCACATAAATACAGTAAGATAAGATGTTTGAAAGTATGTAACTTTGTATTCCAAAAAATCAGTTTCAACAAATTCTAAACGAAAACTGTCCCCAGAGGTTTTAGCCTCTTTAAAAACCTCCCAGTAGTGCGCCAAGAATTAGAGTGGAAGTAGCAATTCTTTCCTAAAATTATTATTGAAAAGTTCTGAATGAGATGAGTCAACCACCAATGCCCTAAAACATAATCACTTTGGGTTTGGGATTTTTTCTGCTATTTCACATGCATTCTTTTACAGCTTTTTTTAAAAATTAAAAGTTACCAAAATGTAGAAAGACTGATAGTAACCAGCACGCAAAGACAGATTATGGTTTATGCCAGATTAAATGGACATTTTACGCCACTATATACTCTGTTTGGGTTTGTTTTTTTAAAAACTGTACTTGGCAGAAGACAGAAGGAAAAGGAGAGGACAGGGAGAAGTAAGACATCATTGAATCATCACCATTGAAGGCTCTGGAGCTTCAAGTCAGCACATTATATAAAATTAAACTTCCTAGCTACTGGTACTTAGCCTTTTCAGTAAAGAAAGCATTAGTCACAGTCAGTGGCTCTACAGAGAGACACAGCGCCTCAGAAACACCAGAACCAGTGCTAGAGAGAAAAGAAGGACTGATGTACAAGGTGAGATTTTACCTCATTAGATGTGCCCCCCTTGGAAGATATAAGAGAGGGTGCACCCAAAATTCAGCAGCAAGGGGACTTCCAGTGTCACAGGGGCTGGAAGGGGCTCTCGGCAATCAAAAGAGATGGTGTTCAGTCGACTAAATAGGTCACAAGGAGCGTTCAGGGCTTGTTTCAGAGACCCAAAGGCAATTTTCGTTTAAGTAGCAGCATAAGGGGGAAAAAAAAGCCCACATGCAATAGTTTTATTTCCTTCCGCAGGATCCGGGGAGATTCCCCGTCTCGTGACAGATGAAGCTTCTCCAAAGGGACAACATCCTGTACTCCAATGAGAGCACCAGACACTAGATTATAACTACAAAAACTAATGCTAACATACAGACAGTCCAGGCTGCAACACAAAGGTGTTTCTGACAAAACCTCTTGCCCTACTTCCAGCTGAGGGACACAGAATGTTTCTCATGCAACTAATAAGAAAAAAAAGAAACAAGCAGCTTTTAGTAGGAAAGGAGTGTCACATTGCTAGTCACATGTTTTATTCAACTTAGCATTTTTATTAAACAAGTTATTCTAATTGTTACCTGAGTATTACCTAGAAGCAAATACTTTTTACGAACACGAGCTAAAGCTGACAAAACAGCAGATCATTTGCTCTGTTCACGGGAAGGCACCACAAAGGCTTATCTTCCCATCTCTTTCAGGACACAAGGGTTAATATACTACGTTCAACCTTTGAGCTTCATAACTCAATCCTAATTACTGTGTAGAGCTGCTCAGAGCTGTGGGTAGAAAAGAAGCAAGGGTCTAGTCAGAGACTGGTTATTTTTCTCCTATCAGATTATTTACCTGCAAAAGCCACATCACAATTAAACCCGTAAACAGCAATTATAACCGCTAAAAATTAAGACGTTTTACGTTAAGTCGTGTAGGGTTATGCTCCTTCAGGTCTTTTTTTAAAAAAAAAAAATGCAACTAATAGCCCCACAATAACTCAGTCATATTATTGTCATAGCAAGGATGAGGGAAAAAAAGCCCTATAGCTAGAAAAAAAAATGTTTAGCAGTGTAAGTACTCTATAAAGTAAGGGGGGAAAGTAACATTGCAGCAACAGAGCAACAGCACTAGAAAGACCAAGTGGTAGGTAAGAACAGCATCTTTGCACCAAAGTTACCAGACTATAAATCAGGAATATAAAAGAAGTCACTGAAGTGCTTTGATGTGCCATCAAATTTCTGCACTTACAATAATAATAATGATAGATTGCAAAGTGGAATATGAACAGATGACAACAGTCCAACTGCATTCTACTTTTCATCTACTTTTTTTTCCACCCATCATTTTTTATTTTCTGCCTGGAACTCTCCTTCTCCTCTAGCTTGGAAAACAACTCGCTTCCCAGGGAGTCAGATTTATTTATACGGATCAGCAAGCTATCAAGTTGACTTTCAATATTGCTCAACTTGAACTTCATTAACTGATTTTTTAAAAAAAGATGAAGTTATTATACTTACAATGGCCTACAATATTTTTTGGTTCGGCAATGAATTATGCAGGTATTTTCCACGGTGAGAGCTGGAAAGATTTTACATTCAGGTAATATACAATAAATCCAAATGTCTCTACCAAGAAATCGCACAGATTTCCAGTGCTTATCTTATGTTTATGTACCAGCTCTTCACGCATCTCAAACAGCCTCCAGTAGAAGCTGAGGGACTCGGCAAAATACCATTGCAGTAGGAGAGAAGATACCATAACAATGACAACAAAATACCTCTTCCCTTTAATTTTAACTAGTTATATTTCTTCAGACAACAGACAAGCTAGAGGTAGAGCTCTTCATTCATAGAAGCTTCAGGCTGGAAAGCTTGCAGAGCCTCCTAACAAGGATGGGGAAAGCCTCATAATTCAGTGATGACCACGACTGACAATTGATATTGAGGTGCAAGCTTCATCCCAGCACAGAAATAAAGCCAGAGCCTGACAGCGGAAGCTGTAAACACAACTCATAAAACGCAAATTCTAATCGCGTTAGATTAAATAAGTTTCATGCATATTATTAATATTTCCAGCACTGGCAAACTAGACAACAATCAGAGGGGTTTTTTGCGTGTGTTTCAGTGGGAAGGAGACAAGGGCTTACTGTACTTTTTAGCCAAGGCAACTCGGTAAGGACAGACTGGAGTAACGATGTGCATCCCTAGCAAGATGCGGGTTTGCCCGGTTTCCTCAGATACCCGTGTGGTTGGGTCTCTGTGCACTCCAGGGTGTCTCTCAGCACTACCAGAGCAATTCAGCTTTCCTCCTGTGCCTGCAAGCCACGTATTTCCACATTCCCGCGACTGTAAGAAAACATGTAAGCGTTGATGAGTCAGAATCCTGCTTGAAGCATCATCAGCTCTAACCTGTGGCTAGAAAAACCGCATCCTGAAGGAGGCAAATACAACTCCATGCTGCCATCAAACCTGTACATTGACGAGTCCGGGTACACCGCGGATTCCACCTCATGTAGAAATCCACGCAAATTGTGTAAATGCTGCCTTGAGAAGGACTGTGGCCCTTCAACATTGTAATTCCAAGAACAAACAGCCCTCTATGGTGCACTCTGTTATATAAAAAGTCAGGTTAATCATAGCAGTTTGGCTTTACGAGTGATGCCAAATCTCCTAAAGGAAAGTAAAAGCGTGGATGTTTTTACCTCTTCAAAGTACAAACGTCAAAGAACAAGTTAAGAAATTAATTACATCTGACTGACTACAATGACAAACAATTCCTTAGGAGAATAGAGCACTTGTTTTAAATCCTGAAAGCAACACTGTTCTAAGCTCAGGTGTTCTTGTCTGTTCCTCTCCTCTTCATTGATACCGCATAATTCAGGGGACACCCAGGTCCTAACCTGGAGGAGTAAGACTGTATCAAACTGGAGTCTGATTACTTTTTAGCCCAAGACAAAAAAAAAAAAAAAAAAAAAAAAAAAAAAAAAAAAAAGCAGCAAGCAAGCCTGAATCTCTCATCTGAGCCACCAAGAGCAGTTTTTACTTCCATGCTTGCCCAAGAAGTAGGTCATGAAAACTGCACCTCCACCAAACTCACTGTCCTAGATCCAAAGCCCTCAGACCTCTGCTCAAACTGGAGCTGTGTGTTACCAGCACGGATGGAGAAGGATGTCCTGCAACAGATATTATGTCCGTGTCATTGACTGCAAAAAGAAAAAAAGCACGATGCTGTAATTACAAGCAGACATTCAGGACAAGAAAAGGAGCTGCTATGTGGAAAAAAAACCCTGAATGGCATACAGGAACAGTCAACAGAAGCAACCCACCTTTGGAGAAAGATAAAAAACAACATCTGTTCAAAATGCTATTTACAAAACAATTCATTTCACAAGTGCCTGTGTGGTACTAAAGCTTCTCTCAAAGTCCTTTCTTGCAGTACCCTTGCCAACTGAGAAGATCATATCTGCATAGTCTCATATCCTGCCCTACTCATTCCAGCTAAGTAATGGAGTATTTTGCGAAACTGTTTGTTTAAAATTACTCTTCTGAGCATTAAATGCCAAAAGGAAATATGGAAATGGTCACTCCTACACACAGGAGTGACTAGCTGATTCAAAATTGTGATTTATTTTTAATGGGTACATGTGCAAATCTGAGTCATGTTCTTTATCTTTCGATAAAATTATTAAGGTAAAATTCATGCTGGACACCATCACTCTATTCAACTTTGTGGTGAGAGAAATCTGTGGCTTTTTGGCTTCAAACCAAAGCTCTGTTTTGGACCATCAGCTTCTTGTTACTGAGCAATCGGACTCACATCACCCCGACAAGCAACTAGGAGCGGACCTTTCAACTCTTGTAATGGTTTCTCCCTTCAGCCCCCCTTTTCCAGGCATCCAAAAAAACCCAACAGGTCCACGGCGAGACTCTGACTGGAAACATTTCAAAATCCCTCTCCTTTCAGAGCCTTGACTCATCTGTCTGACAAGTAAATTCTGTGAATAATACAGCGTTGTAATGTGCTTTTGAAGAACGCGAGAAGTCCTAGCAACGACCTTTTTAAATGGTGAAAAAAAGCTCTGTTAATGAAAAAGCTTTTAAGGGCAAAACCTGCTGCCTCAAAGGAGCAAAGCTATCTGCTATTAACCGACCTGATACCTTGCAGTGGGCAGGCTCTGAGACAGGACCTTCAATCTCACATAATGCTGCAGCCAACACAGAGTCTGGATATTCACATAACACTCCTGCTGCCTTTACTTTCCTGGAAATAGTCTCAAGGAACATGCCCTCTGCTTCCTCGGTCCTTCTGCGCGATGCATGGCACTGACCATAGCCTGAATGAAAGCCAAATAACACTCCGTTGTAAGTTTTCTGGGCAGTTCATAAAGTACAGGAGCGGCTTATCTGGAACTTCCAACAGGAAAAGAAAATTCTTCAATATATTCCTTTAACTCAGAGGGGATTATTTGGAGCTTGTTTCATTACTACCAACATACATTGCTCGTCATATGTCTTCTTTTTTAAGATAGAGACTAGATTTGGTTCTTTTCACTGCCTTACACCCAAGTCCCAGAGAAGAATCCTACTCTCCTCTTAAATACAATATCCCCAAACTCAGAGGAAACCACACAGCGCTGCACTAGTGTAATTATCAAATCTACTAAATATTTAGACAATGGAATTTCTGTTGTCACTGCCTTAGAAACAAGTCCCTTGATAAGGAGAATAGCCGTGCAGCGAGCAGCACTCCCGCGGGAGCTCTTTGTGCAGCAGATGCTGTTATACATCACCAACATGCCACGCTCCGTCATCCCACGAAACGTTCAACTCCCCCTTTCCCCTCTGCAGGAAGCCAAGAGGATTTCCCAAGTCACATGATAAATTAGGGCATTTTCATTCCAAAAAAGGAACTGTATTTTTTCCCCGCCCCGGAAAATCTCTACATTTTTGCAGTTCGCTGTTATTTCACGGAAAAAATTTCTTTCTCTACCTCCCATCTATCCCCCACACGAGAATCTCTGCAGTGTTTCAGACAGGTTCCCAATTAATTTAAATGACTTTTAAAAGGTTACCGCTGCATTGCATATTGACCGTGTCTGAGTTTTGTCTAGAACCAGAAAAAAATAAATGGGATACGATATATCAATTTGTTCTCAGTGGTAAGCATTACATACATAATGACAATAGAGTAATCACACAGGGAAAAGTTCCATACAAAAAACATCTGCCAGACCCCAGCTATTGCTTTCTAATGTACAACTTGAAAAATTCCTGTGTCACTCTTGTGCTGTCTTAGACAGCCCATTTTCTCTTAAAATCTTCATTTTTCAGAGTAGTATTTAAAATTGTCACTTTTGGAGTTACTTTGCCAGGCAGAAAACTCTCATCACTTAAGTCCCAACATTTAAGAAAAATGACTTTGGTAGATTATGAAGATTTTTTTTTAATGGTTTAAGTGGAGAGAGTAAGTCTATTTCCTCTAAAGATAATTTGTCACAACTGATTTCTTTAATTTCGAGACATACCTTAGAGTCCACTATTCTGATTAAATTTCACAACCTGCATTCTGGCTGATGAACATCCATTTGCTATTCATTCTACAGATTTCAGCTGCAAACCAAAAAGAACGCAGCATCATTAGAAGTCATTTTTGGCAAAAGAAAACGAGAGCTTAAGACAATAATGACCGTGCCTTAATGAGGGGGTTTACAGTCCATAAGTCAGGTAGGGGTGCAGATGAAGGAAACCACGTAGAAGAGCAGATGATGAGGAATAAACAGTCCCGGTTCAGCAGATACCACCAATCCAAGCTTCAGCTGACAGCGAGCAAGCCCATATGTCAAGGGAGCACCTCCTGCTCATCGGCAGCTCTACCTTTTGCAAATTGTTGGCAAAGCCATGAATTTACACAGACCATGTGTCGGGTTCTAACTGAACAGTTCTTAAAGTTGCTCTTCCAGCCACTTCCAAAACATACAAGTCTCAAATGTAGAAACAAGCCATGTCCATTACTACATTTAGGGAACGCATTTTTCCTTAGCAGCTCCAAGGTACAGTAATAATTGACATGAGCTCATCCAACTAAACTCACTATGCAGCTTAAGGAAACATGACATACTCATAACAAAATAAAACAAGGCAAGCTTTGCCTAGCTCAGTGCTTTTCAAGGTAGTACAGTGATGCAGAATGGAGAAAACGTGGAACAACTTTAGACTCTTCTTCCAGCAACTGGCCTAGAAAATTGGAAGAGCTGGAAATTCCCCTCACAACCTGGAAGGAAACGATGCTGTTTGCAGACCCTACAGTCACTTCACTGAGGAACTACCTGGTGAGCTTCCCCACCTCAAATTGCACACACATTGATCCAACTAATGCAGTTCTTTTGCATTCCTCCTTCCAACCCGTGTATGCCAACTAACTGAAGCAAAATCCTCCAACAAAAGTGTCCTCAGCTAATTCTACACTGCACAGCGAGCAGCTCTGTGCCGTCCCCATCTGATGGTGCACTCAGGCGTCCCCAGCTCCTGCACAAATCCAGAGGAACACATCCTGCTCCGAGGTACATTGAAAAGCCGCGGTTTTCTGCTTTTATCTGGAAAACATTCTCCCTCGCCCCATTTCTACAACCTCACACCACTTTGAGTCTACATAAGCTTCGGATAACAGAAGGTGCAGCAAGCTATGGATGCATCTTGGGACCTGCGTGACGAAAGCAAGCAAAATTGTTACCATAGCATTATTCCAAAATCCTCTCAAAACAGCCATAGGTTCCACAAAGCTTTCCCTAAACCCTATCAAACTTTTTAGGCTATGACCTCAGAGTGAATTGTTTTATTCCCAGCAGACTGTAGGACAGAACACAAGACTGACAATCACCCAGAGGGTATTTTGTGGTGGTTGCTCCCCGGTAGATCCTTCCTACGTTATCCATCCAAGTGACATTTGAGTTTTAATTATTCCAATAAGCAGTTTTCGAGGTCTGACAGTTTCCTCGGCACACGGCAGTCCCTCCCGGGGAAGTCAACAAAAGCGAATTGCTGAAACAAGCTTGTTCGCCGCGTTTTTTTCCCCCTCTCCTGCTTATGCAAGTTGTTCTACATTTCCTAACTCCTTAAGAGCTGCCAAGAATGCAGAAAAAGATAGTGGACAGGCTTCGTATTTTACAGGAGACATAAGCAATAGCCCATAGGCTTGTCCTACTGGAAAATAATTCCACATCACGTTCAAGTGCTAAATATTTTCATCTTCATTAAAATGACATCTCATTTTGATGACCACTTGAGACCTTAATAACAGGAAGGAAACCCTTTGCCAAAACTTTAATAGAAAAGGGACAAGTAATTGTCTTTTCTTCATTAAATACTCAAGGACAAAACAGCCCTTAAAGCTCGATTGCTCTAGTTCACCCTTGAAAAGCAGGTGCTGAAACACGATGAACGGCACATCAGCAATATCACAGGTGGTCTCTCACCCTGAGAGCACTTCAGGGATTAGAAATGTTCCTCCATGGCAAGCAGAGAACACTGAGTTTCACCCAGCAAAGTCTATCAAGGACGGTTCCTCATCCTACACAGGGCGACCAGGGGCCACGGGAGCCGAAAGCAGCAGTTGGGATCTCAGGAAGAGCGACCACCAGATGATGCTGCAAATATTTGCTCAATAAGTAACAAAATAAATTTTAAAAAAAGAATTCAGTCACTCAAAATCTAAAACCATTTCTACATTGACCCACAAACGGAAGAATAATTTAAATTACAGATCTGCGTCATCTCAACGCTATTTTATAGAACGGCAAACAAGTGACTCATAGCACAAATCTGAAATGAAGTCATAAAAGTTACATTTTACTCTCAAGACTGGGTGGGACCTAATCTCACAGAAAGTTGCATCTTTTAGATTAGTCTAAAAACAGCTTTAGAAAATGAACAACCATTTTCTTTTTTCTTTTTCACATTTGACTCTGGTAAGGAGACCTATGCCCATCCTGTCCAAAGGCAGCTGAGAAACACTCCCCGTAGGGAAGAAAAGCTGTCCTGAAACTTTTACATTAATGGCTGGATCAACCTTACCACGTCTGCAATTTCCCTTCCCATCACAGTCCCTACCTACAAAGTCTGAATTATTCCCACAGGCTGAGTTATAAATAAAAAAGGTAGTATCATCAAATAATTGTCAGAAAAACCCCTTCAATATCTGCTCCTTTCTGTACAGTGCTCCTCTTTCACATAAAGAGAGCCCCAGAATGATGTTTTCTGAACACTACCAAGTAAAGCTTTTTTGTATTCATTGAATGAGCAGGCACATTGAAAGCTACAAAATGCCCTTTTTTTTAATTCAGTCTCCCTTCAAAACTTATTTTTCCCTGTAAGAATGAATACAATCAAGAGAATATTTTAGCCAGTTTCATACACTAAAAAATACTTGCTGGTCCTGCCTAAGTTCTTGTTTATGGGGGGGGAAAAAAAAAAATCCAAGGGCTTCCTTGACATTTTAAGTGTTCCACTGGGTTGGTGTTTACTCATATTGCACTTCAAGCCACATCGCGTCTTGATTTCCAGAGAGACAGCAGACACATCTCCTCCTGGCCTGCAGCACCTGTGTTACTGCTCCTATGGACGTCCCAGACCAGGAGACACTGGAGGTCAGCGCAGGCAACATGTGCAGCCAAAAATCCATCGAGAATAATTGTTTTATGCCCCTTCGAACCACTGCGCAACCACCAGTTCTTCGGCTTTTTAATCATTCATTTGAAAATTACCATCAGCAGTATGCAAGGTCAGGAAAATGGGAGTTCGGTTAACTAAAGCACTCTGCCAGTTTCCAGCCTCTGCAAAAATACAGACTCCACACCAAAATGTTCTTCCAAGTCTCGCCATCCTTGCAGCCCATCACTGCCGCTAAGTGAGCTTTCCCTTTTTAAATTCATTTGTTTCAAGAGATGGGCAACAGTAGAGCAATAAACTGTTGCTTCTGCCAGCAAGGGCTTCAGGTGGTTACAGGGACCCACCAGGGAAATTATTACCACACCACTAAGAAACAGTCTCTGGAAGTTGATGCTGCAACAGTTTCAGCCATTGCATGGTGAAAAAATATTAAAAAATAGCACCGAATACACATTGTATCTATGCCAAGTAAAGGGCCAGTACAGCACAGTGTCCATGGCATCTTCCTCCCAAGGCTTCTCACCTCCCAGGACACCTTTCCTTGGCACAGAGTCCTCTCCTCTTCGCAGGGTCCACGCTCTACAGCATCCTTAATACAGGGCTACCTGCAACAAATTCCTGACCCGCTTGGAGGACTGATTGACACACGTAATCCTGGTCCTCGCCTGGAGCAGAGGTTAAAACCTGCAGGTTGCCCGATACCTACTTGAAATTTGGCTGCGGTTCAATTAGGTCCAGTTTTTCCTTTTTAGGCTTAGAAGTTGTCACTAGGAGTCATTATTCCTTACCTACGCAGAATTGCCAGGATTAACTGCCATAGGAACGCCGCATACAGCCAAGTCCTTGATTTTCTACAGGTATTTTTTCCAGATCTGAACCAGCTGATTACCTACTGATCAACACAATCATGCACTAAGAAACACAATAACAAGAGCCTCTCAACTTTGCAGGATGAAAGCCATGAATCTTAGGCATTCAACACACAAAAGCAGAGCAAAAATAGTCCTTTGTCTACCACCGTATCTTTGAAAAACCTTTATAGGTTACTCCTTTGCGAAGCTTTTTCACAAAGGACTGCTCCCCAGCCCCACGGCAGCACAGAGTTTTCGCCATCGGCAGCTTAGCCTCAACTCCTGGAACAAACAGGAGTCAAAGAAGGGGCTACCCTGGCTTCATAAGGAAGTTTCCTCTGAGGAATATCCACTTTAATTCTCTCTCCACACTCCTTTGAGGCAAGCTGCCTAACAGGAAGAGAACAGCAATTTTTGTACTAAGCACCAGAAATTACCGGAGGCCAATGGCCTTAATTAGCAGGTAGTACTGTGATTTATGGCTGCTGTGCTTCCCACCAGTTTATAACCCAGCAAACACCACTAAACTGAGAAATGCCACCTAAGCGCCCACCAAGCACTCGGCTCCATCCCAATTCCACTCTTGTTGCTTAAGAAGCCCGTGCACAGGACTGCGTGTTCATGACCTCCTCCCCGCCATTCTTGCTGCTTCTCCATCCTTGGCCACTTCTTGTGCATAGCTGGTCTATAGAAAAAGAAACCACACACAATACTTTTTTCCCCACCTCCTCTTGCCTGCTGATACTGACTTTTGGCATTTCTGGTCTTCTCACCAGCAGAAGTTATCTTGGTCTGATTAAACAAACTGCCTCTCTCACCTCCCACCTTCAGATGAGACCTTGCAGCAACGTATCAGCTCTCCACAGCTCCCTCCTGACGAGGACGTGCATACAGCACCGATTTAAAACAAAAACCAATACTATTGATGTTTCGCTTTATGAACTATTCAGCCGTAGTCATCGCCAAAGCTGCAGCCATCCCCCCGACACGACAACCTCTCCAGCCTCCTCCTGCAGTTTCCCCGCTGCACGTGCGCTCGCCGACTCTCCTCCTCTACAAGGCTTCTTTCACTCTAACATATGTTTAAGCAAGACGGGGAGAGATCCAACCTCTGCTGCCTCTGCCCTAAGTCCATTTATTCAGCTCTATCACATTCTTCCAACAGTACGGATGCTCCAGCTCCACTTCCTACCTGGCTATGCCAACCAGCTCTCTCCTCACCCTTTGCAGTCATCCTGCAAGGAACAACATCATCACTTTCAAAGGGGAAATTCGCAACTATCAGCAAACACTTCCTCCTGCCTGCTTCTTCCTATTCCAAGATCAATAAGTTAATTTCCCATTCAAATTTTCTGCATCCTCCTCTCAAGCTCTCTCGCCCAGCGATACCATTCAGCTAGGACAGAACGTGAAGACTCATGGGGTTCTCCATAACCCCATTTCATACGCTGATCCCACTGACCCACACTCTCAGCTTTCAAAGCTCTTATGAAAGCTGCAAATGCTTCATTCAAGCCCTACATCTCTCAACATTACTGTATTCCCATCTGAACCTTCATAAACCAAGTATTTACTCAAGAGTTTGGACCTTCTTGCCCTCTCTACTGTTGGACATTATCACCACCTCATTCTTTACCCATCTGGAGGGGTTTGTTTGTTTGTTTTAAAGTCCCATCCTCTCCCAGTAGCCTGGTCAATTGGTTCAGGCTCTTCCAGCATATTTTGTATCCCTTTTGAAAGAACTCATCCATAAGACCATTTAGCATTTCCACCCTATTTCAAGAAAGCCCATGTAATTTATCACCTCTGCTAGAAACCAGCCATCCTGAGAAGTAACACGGTAGAATTTATTGTACTAAAAACAATACTGCACAGACATACCTTATATAGCCACTCTATTAATTACATCTATATTATACAAACTCTCCCTACCTATTTTCCAATATAATCTACAGACTCACGAAGCTTATACAGTTCAGCCCTATCACAGAGCAGGATCAATTCTCCATCAGCCATAACTGATTGATGCAAGTCTAACCTGTCCTAACCCCCTCCAATAATGAAGATTGAACATCTCTCCTGGGAAATAATTCAGCATTTCACTACTCACCATCAGTAAAGATTCCCAGCAGCTAACCAAATCCCTCTTCTTGCACTGTAAGCCCACCTAACACAGATTTTCTGTTTTTCTGCTACCTCTTCGCAGCAACCTCCTTTTGATTTTCTCTTTAGTATGAAGAGCTCCAGCTCCTGCAATTTCTCCTCAGAGATCATTTATTCAGCAGCCCTTGGGTTTCTACTCTCTCCCACCAGGCCACATAGTTTCACAAGTGCAGCATGATGGAAAGGATAACTTATATTTTCTGGGAGGAGACAAATAGGAACATTACAGATGCTGTCAAGAGGAACAGTTAGGATACTGAGTACCAACCTGATCTGACCAAGCTTTCACTTGGTCGCTAGTTTCACACAGACACTTCGCCATTCAACACCTACTACACCGACTTGCATACAACCTCCCTATTGAAAAAGCAGAAAACCCCCCAAACTAATCACAGCAACACCACAAACGGCTAACAACCAAGCTGCCAAAAATCAAACAGCGTAACCCAACCAGTACTACGGGCAGAAGAACTTTCTAATCATCAGTCCACGGGACACGTGCAAAATCCTTCTTCCTCCAGCACCTGAAGGAGATGCCTTAGAAAACAGGATTTTTGCATGCTCCTGTCCGTGCCCACACCTCAGCCACATCCACTCTGCTCGGGCCACGGCAGCAGCAAGGCACCCCAGGCAAGCAGAAGAGATTTGGGATATTTTTTAACGGTTGTTTTTAATCTTCTTGCGCATTTACTGCTACACTTAGCCTGATTAGTGAAATCAAGCACGAATCGGAGTCTCTGTTAAATTAATCACAAAGGTCAACTTGAATTTAGATAAATAATTTATTATTTTCTGGGCCAGATACTGCTTAAAAGCAACAACTTAAATGATAATTACAAAAGCTGAAAAGGCTGTTCCACACCTGACCAGAAGACAGAGCACTGGTGGCCTTGCTTGCCAGGCTGGTATTTACAAAGTCCGAAGTCAAACGCTGCAGAAATCGCACTTCACACATGTGAACGACCACACTGCAAATATGGGACTGATGCCACCGAGACACTCAATACGGACAGAGCCTCTGGCGTCCCCTCGCTGTGAAAACATACCGACACCGTTAGAGAAACTACCGGCAGCCTGGAGATACAAGGCACAAACACTTATTTGCTTTTTAAACAGTACCCTTGGGACCCGGCATTATATCTGCTGTTCCAAGGAAGCTCAGAGCGCTGCTCCATCACACAATTAATAGATAATTTAGGTGGCTTTAGGCAGTTTTGTGATCAGTTGCTTCAGCAAAACAACAAGTGAGCGACAGGTGCACACCTCCGACAGCAGCTTTTTTATAGCCGGCGATAAAACAGATTGTGGCAAAAGCTAGAAGAATATCCCACGGTTACATACTGTTCCCTTAGTTTAAAAAGAAAAATAAAAAAAACACACTCCCGGTATTTTTAGCAAATCTCTGGAGCTCCAAGACGCAACCTGCTGCCTTTACAGGGTTTTTTTTCCCTTTAAGACACATAGTAAGCAACGCGTGTGCTGCCAGTCTGCTGGCAAAGCCATTAAACGTGCTCCTTCTGCAGGGGAAGTAACACAAACGGGCTTTTTTTGGACACACACGCCCTCCCATCCCGAGCACACCAACCTCGGAGCGGACCCGGGGAGCCCCCCCCGTGCCTCTCCCCCGGCTGACCTTGATGGGGGGGGGGGGGAGGCGGCCAAAAAAAAGGGGAAAATTATTTTTAAAGAGGTGAAGATGCGCTGCGCGCTGGCTGCCTCCCGTCCCGGTGCCGTCCCTCCGACACCCCCCCAACCCCGAACACCGGGAGCTGCCGCCTCCCCCGACCCCCCCGCGGGCTCTCGGCGGCCCCAGGCGCCACCTGGCGGCCGCGCCCCGCCGGGACCCGACCCCCACCCCCGGGAGCCCGTCCCCGGCACCGCGGGCTGCGCCGGGCCGCTCCCGCGCCCTCCGGCAAGCGGAGGAACGCGCTGGCGGGACGCGGGGGCAGCCGCTCGTTCCCGGGGCGGGAGGGCCGGGGAGCAGCCCGCTGCCGGAGCGGGGCCGGGGGCTCGGCTGCCGCCGCTCCGCCCCGCTCAAGTTTCGCCCGGCGACGGCGCTAAGAATAACGCGCAGCTGCCCGGGGCCGGGCCGGGGGCCGCCGCCTCCTCCCGGGGAACGAGGGGGAGCCGGAGCTCCCCCCCGCCGCTTGTGCCGGCACCGCGCCCGCCTCAGCCGGCCGCCGCCTGAAGGGCACGGCTCCCGCCCCACTCACCGTCCGGTGTCGCTGCTGCTGGCGGCGCCGCCCCAGCGCCGGGAAGCAAGCGGCCGCCGTCAGCGCGGCGGGGCGGCGGCAGAGGAGGAGCGGCAGCGATCTGCCCGCCGTGGCCGCCATCGCGCCGCTGGAGCCGCCTCACGCTGCGGCGGCGGCGGCCGTTGCTGCTGCCGCCCGGGCGGAGGGTGAGGGGAGGGAGGGACGGGGAGCGGCGGGGCGGGGCCGGCCGGCGGCGCCGGCCAATCGGAGCGGCTCCTCCGCCGGCCCGGGGCTTGTCAAGCCAGGGCGGAGCCGCCAATCGGCGCCGCGAGGGTGCCCTGTCCGGAGAGTCGATTGGCCGCTGCCTTCCCTCCCCTGCAGGCGGTGGGCGGGGCCGCGCTCCGGCTAGAGGGCAGGGAAACTCCCCAGCAAGGGGCGCCGCGGGGCGGGGCCGGCCGGGAGGGGCGGGGCCAGGCCGGGAGGGGCGGGGCCAGGCCGGGAGGGGCGGGGCCAGGCCGCTGTGCAGGGAGAGGATGGGGTGCAGGGAGGTGATGGCGTGAAGGGAGATGATGGGGTGCAGGGAGATGACAGGGCGCAGGGAGGTGATGGGGTGCAGGGAGAGGATGGGGTGCAGAGAGATGATGGGGTGCAGGGAGAGGATGGGGTGCAGGGAGGTGATGAGGTGCGGGGAGGTGATGGGGTGCAGGGAGGTGATGGGGTGCAGGGAGAGGATGGGGTGCAGGGAGGTGATGGGGTGCAGGGAGGTGATGAGGTGCAGGGAGGTGATGGGGTGCAGGGAGATGATGGAGTGCAGGGAGAGGATGGGGTGCAGGTAGATGACGGGGTGCAGGGAGAGGATGGGGTGCAGGGAGATGATGGGGTGCAGGGAGGGGATGGGGTGCAGGGAGGTGATGAGGTGCGGGGAGGTGATGGGGTGCAGGGAGGTGATGGGGTGCAGGGAGGTGGTGGGGTGCAGGGAGGTGGTGGGGTGCAGGGAGAGGATGGGGTGCAGGGAGGTGGTGGGGTGCAGGGAGAGGATGGGGTACGCTGGGGAGGGGGACACCAGGAAAAAGGTGCAGGGTGACAGGGTGCAGCAAGGAAGGCCACAAAGGCGCTGCCATGGCCCTGGAGATGCAGCGTGGCACAGGGATTTGGGGTACCGGGCCAAACTGGCATCCCCCTCGCCCCCCTCGCCGGTTTTGATGAGTGGTATAAAAAGTAGGTGAGCAAAAATAAATATATATATATATATTACAGAGAGACACGTGTACATGCATACGTGGTGTGCCAGGCCACCGGTATCTGGGCTAAATAAGAAATATGTGCTCAGTTGTTTCTTGAAAGGTGATTTACTTGGATTATTTTCCTTAGAAAAGACTTTTCCCTTCTGCCTGGGTGTTGTTACAATACTGCCGGCAGCTCCTTTTTAATTCCTGGGAAGGAATAGTCCAGAAGGGAAATGAGCCTATTGCTTTTCATACTGGAAGTGGCCCCGGAATTGCTCATTAGAAAATGGAGCTTTATAAATGCACAAGCAGTTCCCATGTGCAGTGATACCATCACAGCTGTGACAGAAACAAAGTGCTTTGGCTTAAAAGTAGCTGTGATCCTGTAGTATTATTATAAGTTTTTGAAGTGGGGGAGTCTGGGTCCTCACTGTGTGAAGCAATCGGGACGCACCTTCTCCTGGGAGGATGCTCAGGAAAGGAGAGTCACTGGAAATTAATGGGGAGAAAACTGTGACAAGGCTGGAGGTTGCCGAAAGCATCAGGAACACATGAGCCTAGAGATTCCGGCTATTATTTACCACCCCTGTTTGCCACAAAGACCTCCTGAAAATACAGAGGGAAGCACGACGGAGTGATGGGGTGACACAGCTGCACTTCAGCCATCATCCGCACAATTGCGACACACCAGTGCCCTCCTCCTTCCATCCCCACCTCTCTCCAGCGCTGCCTTCCCTGAATCCTGCCTTCACATCTGCTCAGACACTGAGGGGTTTCTTCACAGCTTTTCCCCGAGCAATGTCATTTTGGAGCCACGCAGCTCATCCCTGAGCAATTCTCTTCGTTTCTGGATGGGTTTTCCTGCAGGGATGGGTTTTCCTTCCTTCCTTCCTTCCTTCCTTCCTTCCTTGCTTCCTTCCTTCCTTCCTTCCCTGGGTGGGAAAACATGGTTTAAGCCATAAAAACTCAATTGTGTCCCTCTGGAAGGATTTACCCATGGTCTTTCCAGCGTGGCTTGTTTAGCACTTCAATAGTAACTGGCTTTTCCTTGCAAGATCAAGGAGACCTATTGCAGCAGCTGCTCTGAGCTCCACTACTCAGATCAGATCAAACCTTTGCTCAGCCCCTGCTTGTTGTATTTCCCTTTTCTTCCACACTGAAAATTGACAGCAGGACTAAAAAAAAAGGCTTTAAAATAGGGATTTTTTACATTGCAGCCCTCTGTGATGACCCCGGGAGCTTTCACACCAGAAGATGCTCCTGGGGCACATCTGGACCAAAGAGCTGCCTCGTGGACCACAGCCAGGGTGTCCCTCTCTGGGGACATCAGCCGCTCCCCAGTATGGATTTAAAGCTTCAAAATGGCAAAACTGGCATTAATGCAGCCCAGAGGACCTGGAAAAAGGGAGATCAGAAAGACAGGAAAGGGGGAGGAAGGAAGTTCTCGGCATGGGGAAGGTCCCAGGGAGGGCAGAGGATGCGGTCCCAGGGAGGGCAGAGGATGCAGCCCCATCAACGTTTTGGGGCAGAGCCACCTCTGCAAGCCATAAACTACCCGACCCAGCACTTTTTTTCAGCTGTTTGAGCAGGGACATGTTTAGGATAAGCCCATGGTGCCCTCCCCACGGGGTTTCCTATGGGGGCTCGGGTGCCGGCAGCTCCAAGGGAGGGCAGGGACAGGGGAAAACCAACAGACCCTGGGCTGCCAGACCTGCCCCAACTGCCCCAACTACTCCTCCAGCCATTAATACCATATGTTTAGATATTTATTTCTATTTAAAGAGGAGCTAGAAGTGCTCACCTGAAGCCATACTTTAGGCAGAGCTTAAACATTTCCAGGGAGTATTTGACAGAGGTGGGGGAAGATGGGCTGCGAGCAAAGGCCGAGGGCAGCAGGAAGGCCAATAATTCATTAGCAAACCCGTGCTGAGCATGTGGGCACTCATTACAATGCATAGAAATGGGAATTAAACGTGAGCCCTGAGATCAATACCCCGTGCAATTAAAGGAGCCAGTGGGGAATGGCTTCTCAAGAACACAGGGGGCGAAAAGGGTGAGAATATTGGCATCAAAATGAAACCCTGTCTTTTTAGGTCAAATAGCTCCTGGTACCCTGCTAGAAACATCTTCCACTCTTGGAAAACCTTAATAATATAATGTATTTAACAAGGCCTTCTCCTGGTGCTTATAATTACAGCTGGCTGAATATTGGAAAGCTGCTCCTGAGAAGAATTGATGGGGAAAAGAACACCAGCACTTGCAATTAATATTATTGCTGTGGGAAAGACTGAAGTGGAAAGCTAAAGCCTCAAAACCTCCATCAACCATCCCGACTGCTGACAGAGGCATGGATGTGGTCCTTTTGCAAGTAAAATACTGATTTAAGAGAAAGCGAGTGTGCAACGAGCCATAAGCAAGCAAAACACTTTGGCTCAGACCTCAGCAAGCCCCAAAGTGCTTGGATTAAATAAGATGGCTAGAAACAAAAAAAAAAAAAACAAACCCCAAATGGTCTCTTAGTCTATGGGCTCATGGCTTTCTTTGTGTTCTTTAAATTTAGGATTTAACCTATTTTATTCCTGTAGATGTCTGGGGCTGTGATACTTGCAAAATCC